>NC_092718.1:170808644-171108644 GCF_047496885.1 Scyliorhinus torazame
AAGACTGCCCCAGATCGACAAGCTTTATACCTCCACAGCTGGGCGGAGCTACAGGCGGAACCAACAGCAGCACCAATAATAACATTCCAACAGCAACAACTAATAACAGAACAGTATATACAACAGTGGAGATAACGATACTAATAGAACAGTAGAACAATAGTGACCATATATACAACAGCTTTACATAACCATACGTGGCTCACCACACAGAGGTAGGGAGACCAAAACTGCACACAATACTCCAGGTGTGGTCTCACCAAGGCCCTCTATAACAACAGTAAGATATCCCTACTTCTGAACTCAAATCCTCTTGCAATAAAGACCAACATACCATTTGCCTTCCTAATTGCTTGCTGCACCTCCACTTCCATTGACTGGTGTACAAGGACACCCAAATCCTATTTTACATCCATACATCCCAATATATCACCATTGAAATAATGCTCTTCCTTTCTGTTTTCACGCCAAAGTGTATAACTTCACATTTTGCTAGTACTGCACATTTGCTGTCATGAAACACACTGGGCAAGATTCTCTGGCCTCCCCTCGGCGTGGTTACCAGTGGCATGAGGCGGCCCGCCAATGCTGATGGCAGGATCTTCTGAGTCCGCTGCTGTTAATGCGATTTCCCAATGAATCCACCCCACGCCGGAAACCCATGACAGGGGTTCGCCATCGGTAGGACCGAAAGATCCAACCGGCGCAAACGATGTAGGGGAGACAGTGGCATAATGGTATTGTCATTGAACTAGTAATCCAGAGACCCAGGGTAATGCTCTGGGGACCCAGGTTCAAATCCCACCATGGCAGATGAAGAAATTTGAATTCAATAAAAATCTGGGATTAAAAGTCTGATGTCGTTGATTGTAATAGAAACCAATTTGGTTCATTAATGCCTTTTTGGGGAGGAAATATGCTGTCCTTACCGTTCTGGCCTCCATGTGACTCCAGACCCACAGCATTGTAGTTGGTTGGCTCTTAAGTACTCTCTGAATTGGCCTAGCAAGCCACTCAGTTCAAGGGCAATTATGCATGGGTAACAAATGCTGGCCCATCCAGTGATACTCACATCCCACATGAAAATTATAAAAAATAATGATTTCAAGTTCCTTCTTTACCTGATTAAAGTTTTAGTGCACACGCCTTGACCTGTCCCGATGATCATTTCTGTCTTTTGTAAGGGGTACTGTGTAAAGGAATAAGGATTATATGGGATAGATACAAGAAATTCATTTCAAAATTACTTTTCAGTAAGCTATCGCAAGTTGCATTTTCTAAGGGCAAAGTTGACCAAGCATATGCATGGTTCAATTCCCTTCACATCGATGTGACATTGCTGATAAAGATTGCACACATCTAGCAGCCACTATCCTAAGGGTCCTTACAATGACAACTAGCACTAAAGTACAATGCTAGTTTCGATAAGACCACATTCTGATCAAGGAATACTAGGCCACAAGTCTTATTATCTAACTGAATGCAATATGTGAACCAAGCAGTTTGACCAACATAAGCCCAACCCTAGATTTTCAAAAGTAAATTCAGAAAAACATTTCTTCCAAATTGTATAGGGCAACCTACTTAAAATAGGAGGGTCTTCTCAGATGGGTAATGATTAAGTATGGGCTATTATTGAGCAAATGATGTCTTCCATGCCATCTTTTAATTATACAACACCAAAAATTATTCCTAAATATCTCTACATAATTTGAATTATCAGATGTCGTTAGGAAAGATAAAGTGGTGGTAAAAAGATAAAGACCTGACAGAATGTGAATCATACAGACCCATTTCACTGCTGAACGTGGATGCGAAAATACTCACAAAGGTTCTGGCCAAAAGGCTGGAGGGCTGCATACCAGAGGTGGACGCAGAAGACAAAACGGGCTTTGTCAAGGGTAGGCAGCTCACAGTGAACATCAGGCGGCTGCCGAATGTAATAATGACCCCCAGAGGTGATGCTAGGAGCGGGGTTCACTACCTGGGTGAGGCTCCTGTGCAACCCTCCCAAAGCGAGCGTCCGAACTAACACCACCAGCTCTGAATACTTCCACCTGCAGAGAGGAACAAGACAGGGCTGCCCCCTGCCCCCACTCTTGCTCGCGCTAGCGATCAAATCCCTAGCAATAGATCTGCGGGTCGTGAAAAGCTGGAAGTGAATCCGGAGAGGAGACAGAGAGCACAGAGTCTAACTCTATGCAGATGACCTGCTCCTCTATGTCTTGAAGCCACAGGAGGGACTGAAGGCAATACTGCAAATACTGAAAGAGTTTGGAACCTTTTCGGGCTACAAACTTAACCTGGGCAAAAGCGAGGCATTCCCAAAAGGGGGAGGGACAGAGCTGGAGGGGCTCCCGTTCAAAACGGCCCAGAACAGATTCCAATACCTGGGGATCCAGATAGTCAGAGACTGGACACAGATCTGCAAGTGAAACCTGACCAGACTGGTAGAGGAAGTAAGAAAAGACCTTCAAAAGTGGGGCTCACTCCCACTCTCCCTGGCAGGGAGAGTACAGACGATCAAGATGAACGTACTGCCAAGGTTCCTCTTCTTGTTTAGATCCATACTGATCTTCATCCCCAAGGCCTTTTTCCAAAACATGGACAGTCTAATCATGGTGTTTGTGTGTGTGTATGTGCGCGGGGCGGGGGGGGGGGGGGGGGGGGGGGGGGGCGTAAGGACCCGAGAATTCCCAAACAAACACTGCAAAGAAGGAAAATCAAAGGGGGCTTGGCCTTACTAAACCTACAATACTACCACTGGGCAGAAGAGGGGCAGGAGACGGAAGTAAGGTGGGGAAACCATAAGAGAAGAGGGGGAGCTACACCCCTTTTAAAAAAAAATTCCTCAAAATAAAAGAAAATCACAGCTGAAGACAAGGGGGAGGAAGGACGGTGGGGGACGAAGGGGGAGGAACTATAGGCCGGTCCAGAGGGCAGCGAAATATATATAGGTCCAGTTAAACAAAGGACGAAATAAACCTCTCTGTACAATAAAGGAAATTAGCGAGGGCAAGAAAAATGTGATGTACAGAAACATCTGTTGAAAATATGAGAAATGCCAATAAAAAGAGATTTAAAAAAAGGAAAGAGTGTGGTCACATCCACATGAGATCCATTTGAAACTTACCAAGTCGCACAGTATCAGGGTTCAAGGTAATATCATTTTGATGTTTGATAGATATCTAACTTCTCTTTTAAAGTCCATTATTTGTATTAAGTAAAATAATTAGTTAATTAGTTTTGGGAGTAGTGTGTAAGTGTTGAGATTTATACTCTTTGGGTGATATTCTCAGCCTTGCACTGCCTGTAGCAGAGTTACCAGTGAGGCAGAGAATCCAGCATCGTGAAGAAAACGGGATTGGCGCCCTTTCCGATGCTCCAGCCCTCTGACGTTCGCACCCCGCTTAGCAGGCCGGGCACCATACTGTCCGGGCCTGCATGATTCTCCGATCCTCTGGGCCGGGAAACGCATGGGCGAGAATTACTACTTGTCCTGACAAATGTGGCCCTGACACAGCGGATCTCATTGTGGGCCAAAGGGGTAACTCTTTAAGCGAATTGCTCCCAAAGTCCATTCGAGGGCCACCCTCCCCCGCCACAATGCAAGACCTGCCCACCCACCCCCAACAAACCCACCCACACCACCACCCTGCCAGAGACCCCCTAAATAAAGAGACCCCTCAGAGACCTCCTAAATAAAGAGACACCACCCAGAGATGCCCTAAATAAAGAGACCCTCCCAGAGATCCTCTAAATAAAGAACTCCCCTCCCCCCAAAGACCCCATAAATAAAGGGGCCACCCCCCAAGAGACCCCCTAAATAAGGAGACACCATCACAGTGGCCCCAGAAAAGTGACCCCTGTCAGGAAGCCCCAAAGAGAGACCCCTGTCAGGAAGCCCCCCAGAAGAGAGACCCCTATCAGGAAGCCCCAAGGAACGAGACCCCTGTCAGGAGGCTCCCCCCACCTCCCCCCCCCCCAGAAGAAAGATCTCTGTCTAGAAAGTAGAGATCAGTCCAGATAGAGACAGTGAAAAAAAGTATTGCTTTAACACTCACCTGGGAAATATATCTGCTGGTTCAGGCACAGGAAGCAGCACCTGACAATTTGTAGAAAGAGAAAACCAATCAGCTGTGTTTAAACCCTACAGATCTTTGATCTGCAAGCCTTTCATTCATTTCTCTTTGACATTGGTTTGACTAGGCTGTGATTGACAGCTTCCACACTCCCCAGCTATCAGCATTGATACATTCATCTTCCTTCATGGTTGAGTAATGCGGAAGTGCTCTAACCACAATGTTTATAAACATCAAACTTTGACTGACAGCTCTTGGACCACTTGAAACAGAGTTAAGTGCTGTCAATTTCTAGCTGACCACTTCAAAATCACTCAATCATAAAGGGAGGTGATTGGGGTGGAGGGGGCATGCCCAGAAATTCCAGGAGTGTGGGGCTAAATTATGCTGCTGGGGAGGGGGGGCTGAATTGCTTTGCTGGCCGGGGTTGGCCAGCCTTGGGACCTCGCTATCAAGCCACTGCTCAAAATAGCGGCCCAATAGCGGAGTTCACTCAGGAACCCGGGAGCACAAATCAGGTGCAATTCAGCTCTGCCGGGAGAACAGGGGGCTGGATTCTCCATTCTGGAGACTAAGTGCTGACGACAGCATAGAATGTGTCGACTTTCACAACAGGAAACCTGGTGAGGGGCTAGCACCGGCGCTGACTGAAACACCTGCTGCCCACGCCAAAAACGGCTGCAGAATGGCTGGGTCCTCGGCCGCGCATGTGCATGGCTGACGACCTGCACCGTACAACATGGCACCATTGTGCGCTAAACCTAACCCGCTGACTGCGACCCCAAAGCCCACCCATTTGAGCATTCCCCAGCCAACCCCGACCAGTCCCCCAAGCCATGACAGAGGTCCCACCACAGCGGCTTGGATCCCAGCCAAGTGTGGCAGCGCTGGACACAGTCCACGGCTGGAACATCAGGTTCCTGAGCGCTGGGACCACGCGTGACCGCACATGTTAGGGACCTTTAAGACTTATCTGCATAGACACATGAACAGACGGGGTATAGAAGGGTACAGATGTTTGGTCTTGATAGGACACGTGATCGGCGCAGGCTTGGAGGGCCGAAAGGCCTGTTCCTGTGCTGTATTGTTCTTTGTTATTTGTGTCCCGCACCTTCAGGAACTCGGCCCATTGGGGGTGGAGCATCGCGGGTAGGCTGGCCAATGAGGCGGCAATGGCATTGTGACTGCGTGCGGCCCGTGTCTCGATAAAGCCGGTTTGGAGGGGGCAGAGAATCGCAAAATGGCGTCAAACCAGCGCCGGCCTCGATTGCAGAATCGGAATCGATTCTCGGCCCATCACCGATTACAATTTTGACGTTAAGCAATGGAAATCCCGCCCAGGGTCTCCCAAACAGAGAATTTTGCTATTTCTAAAAACAACAAGTTGCATACTTTTTCATAATATTAAATTTATGTGTTCATTTTAAATTTAAATTGTCTCATCTCGACTTCTGCATCAAACACTCTGCGAGCCCAACTCCTATTTCCTTGGGTAACGGAATAAAATCTGAGGAGTTCTCACCTGGACCCTTACAATATATGGGAAATTACAATCTAGCTAAGACAATAACTGTATTTTAGATTATTGGGATGAAGGTAACTCTGGACTGACTTATTTCTTTGAGTGGAGGGTTAGGTGGACCTGGAAGACTCAAATTAAGTGACCTGGAATCTAGCTCCCTCTGGCGGAAATTAGCGATATGCCAGAGCCTATTGATTTCACATAGAGGGTACAACAGTAAAAACACCACAACCAGAATGTGGTAGCATTCTGGGTGATCTCCAGAAAAAATAGACACCTTAACCTAGACATACCACAAGGTGTGAGATTTGGTGCAAAGCAGACTGGCATTCTGAATATTTATTTTTCCACGTCCACAATTCAGGTGATACGAAAAAACTGTGACTGCAAACGTAATCAAAAAATACTTGCTGGTGGCAATGAGCTTGAGTCAATGTCAAAAAAAATCCTTTTAATTTAAAAATTCTTGGTCTGTAGTCATTGTAGTTTCAATGAAGCCATTTCTCATCATCCAAGTTCTCCTTCTTACAATACCGTAGGCATAAAGGACAAGAATCTGATCAAACCTCATTTGCATTCATTTAATTTCATTTGCGAGATTAAAGTCAAATGCAGCAGCCTCCCGGGAGAAGTCACAGGGGTGTAATTTAGTGCTCCTCTACAAAAGCGAGGACCTTGCACCATGGACACCAAGGGGGAGCGAGGAGGGGATTAGCCCTCTCCATTTAGCTGCATGCTGTTCAAGGGCACCGTAGCTGATGCCTCAGTGCTGTGGGAGGGGAGGCAGCGGGACCTCCAAGAGGATTGGGGTTGTTTGTGGGACTGGAGAGGGCCAGGTCAGAGTCCTCTCTGAGCTGGAGGGTGGAGTTTACGTTTGTGAAGCATTCAAGCCTTTAAATAATGTGGAGACCTATTACCACAGCTGACACCTGTCTGTCCTGTCAAACTATCACAGGACAGAGCCATGCTGCAGCTCATTTTATGAAAGTCCATTTCACCCCCTTGAAGTTCCAAGAGGCTCTGTGGTTCCAATGTTGCAGTCTGCCTTCTGTTCTTCCTTTGTACTTGGCTGTTCATATTCCATTTCATACCCCTTTGATTGTGACCAGGCTCTAGCTTGACAGCTGAAAGCTATCTCAAAGGAGGGATTAGCCTTGTTAGTTGTGATAGCACTTCACGGTTGCTGAACTCTCAAGTGCCTCCCCGAAAGAGCAGGTGGCCCGACAATGATTTGTGGACTGCATGGCCAGCAACCTTTGATGCCTGAACAGCGTGCCTGTACTCTAGTGCATCAGCACGATAGAGGCAGCTGCCAACAATGAAATAGTGAAGAGCAGGGTTCCACCACTGAGGACCTTCTCACAGTCAAAGGGTAACTACCTGGATGAGCAGATGGCAGCTGAGCATGACTTCACTAATGTTGCAGGCCAGGATCTGGGGGCTACTGATCTGGCTGGGAGTGAGTGCGCAAAGGGAAGGTTGCCAGCACAACTGGCTTGCTGGTTGGCACTCTGAGAGAAGGCGGGACAGTCACGGTAAGGATGGGGAGGATTGGAGGATTTGAGGGGCCCAGGGTGGAAGACATAACTGATTGTCTGTCCCTGTCCTTCTCCAAGTCCTTCCAGATACAAAGAAGGTCACGGAAGCCCTCAATTTCTATGCCACTGAGTCATTCCAGGGCTCAAGCGGGACCTGTTGGTATTTCGCAGTCGCCTGCCCACAGGAACATCCGGGAAGTGGCGATTGCTCATTATGCCCAGGCATCCGTCCACATCACCTTCAACTTGGACCAGGCCTACCAAGGGGCCCAGGCTGCAGGATTCACCGCCATTGCCAGGATACCCAAGGTCCAGGGCGCCATCGATGGTATGCATGTCGCCCTGCGAACAACAGGATATCAAGGAGTGCCCTATATTAACAGGAAGAGGTTCCACTCCCTGAATATACAGATCCTATTCCTGTGACTAGATCACGCCATTACAGCCAGTGCAAATGACCCCATGAAACCCACCCAAAATGACAGCCATTTTTCGGGTGAATCGCGCCCCACAGATCTGTCCAAACAAAATTGTGAATATAGTCAGATTTCTTTCTGAGGCTATGCAACTCCAACAATAAAATTACGGGTGGTGCAGTGATTAGCATGTCGCTGAGGACCTGGGTTTGATCCAGGTCACTGCCCATGTGTAGTTTGCATATTCGCCCCATGGGTCTCACCATGGGGTCTCACCTGCACAACCAAAAAATGCGCAGGCTAAGTGAATTGGCCATGCTAAATTGCCCCTTAATTGGAAAAAAAAACAGTATAATCAGTATGCAATTAAAACATAGACTAACCTCAACATTGAGAAATTGTCCTCACACCACGGGCTTATTGCAGTTTTAGTGTCAATTATTCTACTAACTGGACTGGTTACAGGTTTTCCTTTGAACATTGCAAACCTTTCCCCACAAACAGCCCAGTTCTACCCAGTACATTCTTTAGTGACAATCAATTTTATTTTTGGCTCAAATAATACAGAAGAAAATTGTTCCCAGGTTGCATTGCACGAGGAGCCAGATTCTATGTCAACCAGTGCACCAGACACAGCTGTGTGTTGGGGCTGCATTCAGTGGGCTGTTTAATAGCTGGCCTCATCAAATGCCAAAATCAGCTGTTTGGAACGCCAGGAGTCCAAATGGATCATTCTAACTGCTTTCCCAGTGTCCATAAAAGGCTGCTATGAGGATACTTGAAGAGGAAAACAACGAACACAAGAAGAATAATCTTATCTGATGTGCCGATATTTTATCACCGTAATGCTTAAAGTTTTAACAGCTATTATTTGAATCCATTATGCTTTGTGAGTCTCTTCTGCCACCCAGTGGAAATGGATGATTCTTTCAGTCAATAAAGCAAAACCATTTTTAAGACTTGTTTTAACTGGCAAGAGTACATTAAGAAATTAGTCGTCACAGTTCCATTACCTTTCCTGAAGGCAGGGCAAATTTCTAGAGCACCTTGGCTCTCAGATACCACAGCTAAGTGGCCAATGTGTGAATCCTGACAGTATTGGCAGGCTATCTTACCACAGCAGGCATCCCAGGAAAATGAATTCTTGTCCTTGCCTAACACCTAAAAATGCAGTTTCTCGAACAAGCAACCACATAATGATGATAAATGTTTTTTTCTCTCTCTTTACCCCGTTCGGGCCAGGGCAAGGGAGACAAGTCATGGGCCCTGGTGCTTTTCTTTATGGACACTTTAGTCCTGACCCTGTCCCTTCCACTTAAACCTCCCTTTCGATCATGCAAGATATTTTTCCCCCTTTCAAAGGTCCCCAATCAATTCACCAATTGCAGAAAGCCACAAATAAAATGATGATAATACCCATTGTTGACACCAGGTTGCAAATATCATCTGATATATATGCAGGACAGGTCATTAATATTGTCATGTGAGAGTACCTTTAAGAAATGGGTGTTTATAAATGGGTGTGTATATAAATATCTGTAGTGAGAGTACCTTTAAGAAATGGGTGTTTACTACTGCAGTGATGTCAGAGCGTGGGTGGAGCTGGGCTGTCTGTCAGCTTTTCTACTTTCGTTTTAGGCTGTTTGCTGCAGGGTGTGTTTTAGTTTCATTTTCAGTGTTGGAGCTGAAGCCAGACAATGCAGGTGTACTGTTGATCTCTCTGCCATGAAAAGACTATCTCTTGATCATTTGGTGAATTCGAAATTATAAATGTTTTCAGTAGTGAATGTAAACCTAATGTGCTTCTGTTAAAAGGTGTTTCTTTTGTCTCCTGGATGGTGTTTGGGAAGGTATTGAGGATTACTTAGTGTTGTATTCTTTGGAGGTTGTATTTGAATTTATGGTTGCGAAGATGTTCACTGAATGTTTTAAAAAGATTAACTTGAGTTCATAAAACATACTTTCCCATTTCTGCTGTACCACACCTGTAGAGTGGGCCATGTGCTCCCCATACCACAATCTATTAAAAGTTGTGGGTCAGGTGAACTCCATGATACACTTTGGGGTTCTCTAAACCCTGGCCCATAACAAATTGGGGACTCGTTCGGGAAGTAAGTCTATCTATTGGATTTGCTGAGTGAACTTAAAGACAGTGAGGGGTGAGCATATTGTGGTTGCTTATCAGGTGTGGTATTCATGATTAAGTAGGGAGTGTGTTGTGGACAATGGCTCTTTCAGAGGCTCTAACGTTTGTGGGGGTGGAGACGGTCACACGCAGTACCTTACGGACAGAGACTAAAAGTAGACTGTTAGATTTGGCAAAAAACATTGCAGTTAATATTACCTGACAAAATGCGAAAAGATGAGGTAATTATGGTGGTGGCTAAGAAATTAAAGTTGCCTGAGATACAGTTTGACTCAGTGGAAATGGCAAAAATTTCAGTTACAATCTAAACTAATGGAACATGAGAAAGAATGAAAGCAGTTTGAATAAGAAAGAGAGGAAAAGAAAGAGAGAGAGCAGAAAAAGAAAGAGAGAGAGCGGAAAAAGAAAGAGAAAGAGAGGAAAAAGAAAAGGAGAAAGAAGAAAGGAGAAAAGAAAGAATAGCCCGAGCAGAACAAAAAGAAAAAGAAAGGGAGATACAGATCAGGGAAAAAGATAAAGAGAGAGAGTTTGAACTTCAGAAAATGGCCATGGAACATGACAGTAATTAAAATTGGCAGACGTGGACTTCCGGTGATGGCGGGCGGAAGCCGGCCGCACAGTGGAGGGCTCCCGTTCGTGAACGGCATTTCCGGGGCTTTAAGCCCGGTCCCAGGGTCCACGGAGGCGGCAGAAGCAGGGAGAAGGCACGGAGGAGGCACAGTGAAGACACAGGAGGGGGGGAAAAAAAAAAGAAAGAAAAATGTCGAGGGTGAGCAAAAAAACGGCCGAAAAAAAAACAGCTGAAGGTCCGTCGGGGAGTGGAAAGGTCACCGCGGGGTCACCAAGGAAAATGGAGGTTGGAGCACCAGGGATGGCCGCACTGCTTACGGCTGAAGAAATAACTAAGGTGATGGCTGCGGAATTTGAAAAGCAGTTGGCGCAGATTGCGAAATGCATGGAGACGGTGAGGAAGGAGATGAGGGAGGTTTTGAGTGTGCTGGTGGAGGCGGTTTCCCCGGTGAGGACGGACGTGGCGAGCGCAGTGGCGGAGGTGCGAGAGCAAGGGGAGGCGCTGAAGGAAGTGGAGGATACGTTATTGCAGCACGGTGATCAACTTGCCTCGATGGGTAGCATTGTGGATAGCACAATTGCTTCACAGCTCCAGGGTCCCAGGTGCGATTCCGGCTTGGGTCACTGTCTGTGCGGAGTCTGCATATCCTCCCCGTGTGTGCGTGGGTTTCCTCCGGGTGCTCCGGTTTCCTCCCACAGTCCAAAGATGTGCAGGTTAGGTGGATTGGCCATGATAAATTGCCCTCAGTGTCCAAAATTGGCCTTAGTGTTGGGTGGGGTTGCTGGGTTGTGGGGATCGGGTGGAGGTGTTGACCTTGGGTAGGGTGCTCTTTCCAAGAGCCGGTGCAGACTTGATGGGCCGAATGGCCTCCTTCTGCACTGTAAATTCTAGAAATTCTATGGGGAAAGAGATGCGGAAGGTGATGGACACTAACAAGGATCTGCGAGGAAAAATGGAAGACCTGGAAAACAGATCCAGGCGACAGAATTTGAGGTTTGTGGGGCTGCCCGAAGGAGTTGAAGGACCGAAGCCGACTGAGTATTTTGCCGCGATGCTGGCAAAACTATTGGGGGAGGGGGAGGATCCCTCCCGATATGAACTGGATCGGGCTCATCGGTCGTGGAGGTCTGTACCAAAGGCGAGTGAGCCGCCAAGGGCAGTGACTCTGTGCTTCCGTAGGTACAGTGTGAAGGAGAAGGTCCTGAGCTGGGCCAAGCAGAAGCGGGTGGTGCAGTGGGCTGGAGCTGGTATACGTGTATACCAGGACTTTACGGTGGAGCTGGCAAGGAGGTGGGCTGCCTTCAACCGGGTGAAGAGGGCACTGTACATTAGCAAGGTGCGGTGCGGCATTGTACATCCAGCGAAGCTGAGGGTGACTTACAAGCTCAGGGTCTTTTATTTTGGAACGGCGGAAGCAGCGGAGGAGTTTGCGAAAGCAGAAGGACTGTGGCAGAACTGACAAATTGAGGAATGGCCATGTGCCGATGTCACCTCATGATTGTATTTTCTTCTTTTTTTGTATCATTGCGCGCGGGTGTAGAGACTAAAGGAGCCAATGTGGTATATATTTGGACAAGGGAAGGGACGGGACTTTCACTCGAAATGAGGGTTCTTTGGGGTGTAGGTGGATATGCGGGGTTTGTGTGCTAAAAGGGGATCTTTGGGCTTTCCTAGGGCCGGGCAAGTGGGAAAGGGACACGGGCGGGGGCCTGCACGCTGGCCGGTTTAAGCTGGCCAGTGAACGGGAGTGAGGTGGGGGGGAGGGGCTGCGGCCATCGGAGCCTGGCAGAACAGGGTCCGATTGGTCTAGCCGGGGTGGAAAGTTGGGGGGAAGGAACCAAGGTTGGTAGGAGGAGTTTTACAAGAGGCAGTGGATGGGAGGAGCTAGAGACCTGGGGTGGGGGGGGGGGGGAGCTGTGTAAGATTAAGGGTGACTACGGGTAATCCCTGATTCCTTTTTGTCATTTATTTATGTAAACATGCGGGTTGAGGTTTGGGGGTTGGTGGGTAGATGGGATCGTTGTTATTATGGGGACTGACATATCTTGCTGATTATTGTTTATTGTTGATGGATGTAAATGTGGGAGAAAATGTGAAAAAGGATAATTTTTTTTTTTTAATTTTTAATTGGCAGACGAAACGTACAGTTGGATGATAGTGATGAGGATAGTGAGAAAGAGCTTCAAAGTCGAAGGCTTGCTGGGGATCTATTTAAATATGTCCAAGCATTGCCAAGGTTTGACGAGAAGGAGGTGGAAGCCTTTTTCATTTCATTTGAATAGGTGGCTAAACAAATGAAATGGTCACAGGACATGTGGGTATTACTGATTCAAACAAAGCTGAGAGGCAGGGCTAGTGAAGTGTTTGCATCACTAAAGGAGGAGGTACCTGGGACGTATGAGGAGGTGAAAAAACTCCATCTTAGGTGCATATGTACTTTTGTAGGCCTGAAGCCTACAAAAAACGGTTTCCAAATTTAAGGAAAGAATTTGGTCAAACATACATGGAGTTTGAAAGGCTCAAACAGAGTAATTTTGAGAGGTGGATAAGGGTTTTGAAAATAAACCAAACGTGTGAAGCTCTCAGAGAAATTATACTTTTGAAGGAGTTTAAAAATTCAATTCCTGATGTAGTGAGAACTCATGTGGAAGAGCAGAGGGTTAAAACTGCGAGGTTAGCAGCAGAAATGGCAGATGATTATGAAATAGTTCATCAATCAAAGCTTGCTTTCCGATACCAGTTTCAGCCTGTGAGGGATAGAAACTGGGGACATGAGAAATACTCAAGTCGTAAAGTTAAAGGTGATCTGATGGGAGATAATAAGGATAGTGTACCTCAGACTAAAAAAGAAATCCAGTAGGGTGGGAAAAAAATGCAAAATTTCAAATGTTTTCACTGTAATAAACTAGGCCATGTAAAGTCACAATGTTGGTGGTTGAAGAAAAGCATTGGGAAGGCTCATGTGGTAAAACAGGATAAGACAGTGGGGTTTGTTAAAGTGGTAAAGGAAAGCCCAGGTGAAGCGAAGGAAGTGCAAAAGATTGCACAGCCTGATCAAGAGGTGGTTGATAAGAAGGTGCCAGATGTCATTAAAGAATTTACTTGTGTGGGTAAAGTTTACTCATGTGTATCAGGAGGAGCAGGTAGAGAAGTCACAATTTTAAGAGATACGGGAGCTAGTCAATCTTTAATGGTGAGCGATGAGGAGTTATGTACTTTGGGAAGAATGTTGCCAGAAAAGGTGATAATATGTGGAATTCAGGGTGAGAGGAGTAGTGTTCAATTATATAAGGTAAGGTTGGAAAGTCCAGTGAAGAATGGTGAAGTGGTGGTAGGAGTAATAGAGAATTTATCTTGTCCAGGAATACATTTTACCTTGGGTAATGGTATAGCTGGATCGCAGGTGGGAGTGATGCCTACTGCGGTTGATAAGCCAGTGGAAAATTAGACAACTGAAGTGTTGAAGAACGAATATCCTGGGATTTTTCCTGATTGTGTAGTAACAAGGTCGCAAAGTCACAGGTTAAGACAAGAGGAGAAATCAAAGAGTGATGATGAAGTTGAAGTGCAATTATCAGAAACGATTTTTGATCAGATGGTTGAAAAAGAACAAGAACAGGTGGAGGATGAGGCGGATATTTTTAGTTCAGGAAAATTGGCGGAGTTACAACAGAAAGATGTAGAAATAAAACGGATGTATCAGAAAGCATACGTTGAAGAGGAATCTGAGTGTATACCAGAGTGTTATTACCGTAAAAGTGATGTCTTGATGAGAAAATGGAGACCTTTACATATGCAGGCGGATGAAAAGTGGGCAGAAGTTCAATAAGTAGTATTGCCGGTAGGGGATAGAAAGGAGGTACCAGTGGGAGGTCATTTGGGGATAAGGAAAACTCAAGCTAAAATACAAAAACATTTTTATTGGCCTGGACTACATAAAGATGTAGTTAAATTTTGTCAATCATGTCACACATGTCAAGTGATAGGGAAACCTCAAGCAGTGATAAAACCAGCGTCCTGAATACCCATTCCAGCATTTGAGGAGCCTTTTACAAGGGCCTTAATTGGATTGCATAGGACCACTTCCGAAAACGAAAAGTGGGAATCAATATCTTTTGACGATAATGGATGTGTCTACTAGGTTTCCAGAGGCCATTCCAGTACGTAATATTACAGCTAAAAAGATTGTGGAGGAGTTACTTAAATTCTTTACTAGATATGGACTACACACAGAAATACAATCTGCGGTTGCGGCTGTGCGGAGCTAAGTCACACGTTCGGCAGCTCCCGCTAAAAATTGACTTTTGGGCTCTTTTTAGGGCCCGTAACGGCGCTTGTTCGACGTTTCCTGGTGTGGGAAGGAGACAGCAACATGCCCCCGATGGTGTATGGAGTGGACCAGGAGTGGGGCGATTAAAAAAGTGGCATTGAAGCAGAGAAAGGTGCGAGGGAGGAGAACCAAGATGGCGGCGGGCGGTGGAGGCAGTGAGCGCAAGAGCAGCAGGAGCTTCTCCAGCGCTGTTTTAAGGAACCAAAAGCAGAGCTGCTGGTGCCAATGAAGGCTTCAATCGATAAGCTGCTGGAGACCCAGATGGCCCAAGGGGCGGCGATCCGGGAGGTCCGGCAGAAAGTCTCGGAGAACGAGGACGCGATCCTAGGCCTGGCGGTGAAGATGGAGGCGCACGAGGCACTCCACGAGAAGTGGCCGGCGAGGTTCGGGGAGATGGAGAACCGGTCGAGGCGGAAAAACCTGCGGATCCTGTATCTCCCGGAAGGGCTGGAGGGATCGGACGTGGGGGCCTACGTGGTCACCATGCTGAATTTGCTGATGGGAGCGAGGGCCTTTCAGGGGCCCTTGGAACTGGAGGGGGCCCACCGAGTGCTGGCGAGGAGGCCCAAGCCCAGCGAGCCGCCGCGGGCGGTGCTGATGCGGTTCCACCGGTATGCTGATAGAGAGTGTGTGTTAAGGTGGGCCAAGAAGGAGCGGAGCAGCAGGTGGGAGAACGCGGAGGTCCGGATCTACCAGGATTGGAGTGCAGAGGTGGCAAAGAAGAGGGCCGGCTACAACTGGGCGAAGGCAGTGCTGCACAGGAAGGGGGTGAAGTTCAGTGTGCTGCAGCCGGCGCGTCTGTGGGTCACCTATAAGGATCAACACCACTATTTTGAGTCCCCGGAGGAGGCGTGGCCCTTTGTTCAGGCCGAAGAACTGGACTCAGACTAAGGGTCGGGGATGAGGAGTCGCGGTGGAGGGATGGTTGGCGATTGTTGGGTTGTGTTTCGAGGGTGGGTTCTTTGTTTTTTGGGGTTGGTTGAGCATTGTTTTAATTAGGTCCGCCGGGCGGGCTCGTGGGGAGGGGGAGGTAAACTGCTTGAGGGGTTGATGGTCGGTAGGGGAGATGGGGCCCGGCAGGGGGTAGAGGCCTGAGTTGGGGGTAGTGGGACCGGGCCTGGAAAGGGTGCTGCGCCAGGGGAGGCGGGGCCGGGTGAGTGGAAAGCGCGGGCTTTTTTTCCCTGCGTTTAGGCCTGAAGGGGCGGGGCCGGAGCTGGGAAGCGCGATCTTTTTCTCCCGCACTGGGAGTGGAATGGATGAGATTCCGCTGGTGGACAGGGGGGGAGCGGAAGTTCCACACTGGGGGGGGGTCGATGGAGCGGCGGGAGTGGCCGGGGTCAGTAGGAGTCAGCTGACTTACGGGAATGCAATGGGGGGAGCAATGCAGCGAGGGGGGACCTAGCTGGGTGGGGGGGGGCAACTAGCTGGGGGGGACCGGGTTGCTGCTGGAATGGCCAAGGGGGAGCTGGAGTTGGTGGAAGAGGTCGAGGCGGGGGTCTGCCGCTGTGGGGAACGGGCAGTGCGGGGGGGGGGGGGGGGCGCGGGCACGTGGCTGGCCCTGGAAGGGATATTTCTAGTCGGCAGGGGAGAGGGGTGAGTAGCCTCCTGATCCGGCTGATAACCTGGAGCGTAAGGGGACTGAATGGGCCGGTCAAGCGGGCCCGGGTGTTCGTGCATCTGAAGGGACTGAAGACGGATGTGGCCATGTTTCAGGAGACGCACCTGAGGGTGGCGGATCAGGTAAGGTTGAGAAAGGGGTGGGTAGGGCAGGTGTTTCATTCGGGGTTGGATGCAAAGAATCGGGGGGTGGCGCTCTTGGTGGGGAAGAGAGTGTCGTTTGAGGCATTGAGGATTGTGGCAGACAATGGCAGTAGGTATGTGATGGTAAGTGGCAAGATGCAGGGGGAGCGGGTGGTGTTGGTCAATGTATATGTCCCAAATTGAGACGATGCGGGGTTCATGCGGCGTATGCTGGGCCAGATTCCGGACCTGGAGACAGGGGGCCTGATAATGGGGGGGGATTTCAACACGGTGCTGGATCCGACATTGGATCGCACTAGGTCTAGGACGGGCAGGAGGCTGGCGGCGAGTGTGGCCACGAACAGAAGGAGGTCAGAGTATTTCCGGCTACACCGGGGGACGAGGCAGGTGTGCCCCTGCCCCCCTGCTCTTTGCACTGGCGATTGAACCCCTGGCCATGGCGTTGAGGGAGTCAAGGAACTGGATGGGGCTGGTGCGGGGTGGGGAGAAACATCGGGTGTTGCTCTATGCGGATGATTTGCTGCTATATGTGGCAGACCTGGTAAGGGGAATGCCGGAGGTGATGAGGATCCTTAGGGAGTTTGGGGATTTCTCCGGTACAAACTTAATATGGGGAAGAGTGAGTTGTTTGTGCTGCACGGAGGGGGACTGGTGAGCTCCCGCTAAAGAGGGCGGAGAGGAGTTTCAGGTACCTGGGGGTCCAGGTGGCTAGGAGCTGGGGGGCCTTACATAAGCTCAACTTCACGAGGCTGGTGGAGCAAATGGAGGAGGAGTTTAAGAGGTGGGATGTCCTCCCACTCTCCCTGGCGGGTAGGGTGCAGTCAATTAAAATGACGGTGCTCCCGAGGTGTTTGTTCCTGTTCCAATGCCTCCCCATCCTGATCCCTAAGGCCTTCTTCAGGCGGGTTAACAAGAGCGTTATGGGGTTTGTGTGGGCGCAGAAGACCCCGAGGGTGAGAAGGGTGTTCCTGGAGCGGTGCAGGGAAAGGGGGGGGGTTGGCGCTGCCTAACCTCTGTGGGTATTATTGGGCCGCCAACGTGGCGATGGTGCATAAGTGGGTGATGGAGGGGGATGAGGCGGCATGGAAGAGGCTGGAGATGGCGTCCCGTGTGGGCACGGGCCTGGAGGCGCTGGTGACGGCGCCGCTGCCACTTTCTCCAACGAGGTACACCACGTGTCCGGTTGTGGCGGCTACCCTCAAAATTTGGGGACAATGGAGACATCACAGGGGGGAGGGGCGGGCCTCGGTGGGGTTCCCGATTCGGGGGAACGACTGGTTTGTCCCGGGGAGGATGGACGGAGGGTTTCTGAGCTGGCACAGGGTAGGTATTAGAAGGATGGGGGACCTGTTGGTGGACGGGAAGTTCACGAGCCTGGGAGAGCTGGAGAAGAAGTTTGGGCTCCCCCCGGGGAACACCTTCAGATATATGCAGGTAAGGGCGTTTGTTCGGCGGCAGATGGTGGAGTTCCCACGCCAAGCGGGGTCCAGGACAGGGTGCTGTCGGGGGTGTGGGTTGGAGAGGGAAGGATCTCGGCAACGTATCAGGTGATGCAGGAGGAGGAGGAGGCCTCAGTGGAGGAGCTAAAGGGTAGTGGGAGGAGGAGTTGGGTGAGGAGATTGACGAGGGGATGTGGGCGGATGCCCTAGGGAGGGTGAACTCTTCCTCCTCTTGCGCGAGGCTTAGCCTCATACAATTTAAGGTGCTGCATAGGGCTCACATGACCGGAGCAAGGATAAGTCGGTTCTTTGGGTGCGAGGACAGGTGTGTTAGGTGCTCAGGGAGCCCAGCAAATCACACCCACATGTTCTGGGCCTCCCCAGCGCTGGAGGACTTTTGGGTGCAGCAAGGACAGTGTCGAGGTTGGTAGGTTCTAGGGTCAAGCCGGGCTGGGGGCTCGCAATATTTGGGGTGGCAGAGGAGACGGGAGTGCAGGAGGCGAAAGAGGCCGGTATTCTGGCCTTTGCGTCCCTAGTAGCCTGGCGAAGGATACTACTTCAGTGGAAGGATGCGACGCCCCCAAGCGTGGAATCCTGGATCAGCGATATGGTGGGGTTTATTAAATTGGAGAGGGTGAAATTTGCTTCAAGGGGATCGGTACAAGGGTTCTTCAGGCGGTGGCAACCGTTTCTAGACTTCCTGGCAGAACGTTAGAAGATGGTCAGCAGCGGCAGGAACCCGGGGGGAGAGGGGGGTAGTTTGGGGGGGGGGTTCGTTTTTCGTTTTTTCTTGAGTGAGCGTGTATTTTTGCCCTTGTGTTGATGAAGGTTGTTAATTTATTATTTATGTATATGGGGAGGGGGGTTGTTCTTTTCTTTCTGTATTTTGTTGCTGATATATTGTGAAAATTTGAATTAAAATTATTTTTTTTAAAAAGGAAATACAATCGGATCAAGGATCAAATTTTACCTCAAGGATATTCAAAGAAGTTATGGATAACTTAGGAATAAAACAATTTAAATGAACTGCGTACCATCCAGAATCGCAGGGAGCGTTAGAAAGCTGACATCAGACATTAAAGACAATGTTGAGGGCTTATTGTCAAGATTATCCAGAGGATTGGGATTAAAGGAATTCCATTTGTACTATTTGCAATTAGTGATGCACCTAATGAGTCAATCAAATTTAGTCCTTTTGAACTAATTTTTGGTCATGAGGTAAGAGGACCACTTAAATTGATGAAGGAAAAATTGGTGAGTGAGAAATCGGAAATTACATTATTGGATTACGTGTCAATTTTTAGGGAACGATTAAATAGAGCAGATGAATTAGCTAGACAACATTTAAACGTTGCACAAAAGGTGTTGAAAAGGGTAGCCGACAAGAAATCCAAAGTTCGTAGTTTCGCCTGTGGAGATAAACTTTTAGTATTGTTACCAGTGGTAGGTGAACCTTTAAAAGTTAGGTTTTGTGGACCTTATCAGATTGAAAGGAAATTAAGTGACGTGAATTATGTGGTAAAAACTCCAGATAGAAGGAAGACTCATCGAGTGTGTCATGTGAATATGCTTAAAAGGTACTTTGAAAGGGTAGGAGAGAAAAAGGAGGAGGTTTTAATGATTCTAACTCAAAGTGACGAACCAAATCCAGATGGAATTTGACATACCTCAAATTAAATTGGAAAACGAGGATGTTCTTAAAAATTGGGATTAATTGTTGTTACCTTCCAGAGGAAAAACAAACTGACCTGAAAGAGTTATTGATATCACGTGGGCAAGTTTGTGGAGATAAATTGGGAAGTACTAAAATGGCTATACATGATGTAGATGTGGGAGTATGCTTAAAATTGGCATAATTGAAGTGGGTTGCAGCCAATGGAGCTCACCCATAGTGATGGTAACCAGACGATACCCAATGGTTGTGTGTGGACTAGAGAAAGGTTAATGCAGTTACAAGAACGGACTCTTATCCTATCCCATGTTTGGAGGATTGCATTGAGAAAGTGGGACAATCAGCTTTTATTTCCAAACTGGATTTACTTAAAGGTTACTGGCAGGTACCTTTATCCTGAAGGGTGAAGGATATTTCAGCTTTTGTGACTCCAGATGGTATATCCCGATTCAAAGTTATGCCATTTGGCATGAAAAACGCCTCAGCCGCATTTCAATGGTTAACTAACAAATTTGTTTCAGGATTACCCAATTGTGTGGTATATATCGACGATCTGGAAATTTTCAGCCAGACATGGAAAGAACATTTAAAACATCTGATGGAGTTATTCGATCGACTTCAGGAGGCGGGTTTGGTGATAAACATCGCCAAAAGTGAATTTGGAAATGCCCAAGTCACTTTCCTTGGCCATAAAATGGACAGGGTCGAATGGTCACACAGGACAAAACACTTTGAAACAAACAAGTATATTTACTGTGTGCATTTCTTAAAGGATGGTGAAAAGGTGAAACCATCTTGAAGTTGATGGTGTATTCTTTTTCTTGGGGGGCGGTGTCATGTGAGAGTACCTTTAAGAAATGGGTGTTTAAAAATGGGTGTGTATATAAATATCTGTAGTGAGAGTACCTTTAAGAAATGGGTGTTTACTACTGCAGTGATATTAGAGAGTGGGTGGAGCTGGGCTGTCTGTCAGCTTTTTACTTTTGTTTTAGGCTGTTTGCTGCAGGGTGTGTTTTAGTTTCATTTTCAGTGTTGGAGCTGAAGCCAGACAAAGCAGGTGTACTGTTGATCTCTCTGCCATGAAAAGACTATCTCTTGATCATTTGGTGAATTCAGAATTATAAATGTTCTCAGTAGTGGATGTAAACCTAATGTGCTTCTGTTAATAGGTGTTTTTTTTGTCTTCTGGATGTTGTTTGGGAAAGTATTGCGGATTACTTAGTGTTGTATTCTTTGGGGGATGTATTTGAATTGATGGTTGCTAAGATGTTCACTGTATGTTTTAAAAAGGTTTACTTGAGTTCATAGAATAAACATTATTTTGCTTTAAAACATACTTTTACATTTCTGCTGTACCACACCTGTGGAGTGGGCAGTGTGCTCTCCATACCACAATCTATTAAAAGTTGTGGATCAGGTGAATTCCATGATACACTTTGGGGTTCTCGAAACCCTGGCCCATAACAATATTAAGAGCAGCAACGACATAATGCAGTGTTAGTTTGTGTGTATCCTATAGGTGATCCCATTGCAACTATTAAACAAACCTGAGTACAAATTTTACTGAATCAGCAGCGTGCAATATTGTTAATTTGACAGGAAAATACCATGATAGTTATTTCTAACACTGTGCAGAAAGTAACATAGATTGTGGTGACTGCCTCAGCCCTCATTAACCTGTTCTGCACGGTGACACTAAATTCTTATTTTTGGGATATATTTGATACTTGCAACTCAGATAAACTGCACAAGCTGCTTTCCATTCTGTAGAACAATTACAAGACTTTCTTCTGCCTTGATGCGTGATATTATTCAATATAAGTATTTCATAGAAGGGGTGTTATTGGATTCTATTTTATCAGTAATGTCACAGGGTAGCAAGATAAAATGACACCTGAGCGAGAAAGTGCAATTATTGAACAACATATGTCTGTGCTGTTTTCTTGATCAGCAAGACTGAAGACTGTTGATTGCTACTTCTCACTACAATATATTTTCAATATCTACTAAGCAACACAACTTTATCACAATATTTCATTCCTTAAAATGCTCATGAAAGCAGTAAGATAGAATGAAATAATAGGTAAGTAGACAAAAGGACAAAACTGAGGTAAATTGAAAAGATTCTTGAGAATCATATTCAGGGTAACACGGGTTGCTGATTCACTGAGTCCATTACCTACTCCAGTCCTGGCAATTTCACCCCACGAACTCTTCACACAGTAAGCATTCATTAGCAACAAAATGAAGAGAACTACAGCCATGATTCCATCCTCTATTCACAAGAGAATTATGGATGACAAAGACCATGTAGCCCAGATCAGTTTGCCCATCCTGATTGACATAGGAACATATTAAGAACATATTAGGAGAAGGTTCCTTGAGCCTGCGCTGCCATTTAATAACATTGCCTATATTTGTTTTTAAATTTAGTGTACCCAAGTCATTTTTTCCTAAGAGCAATTTAGACACAGAATACAGGTGCACCAAGACATTGGGGCAGACCTGGCAAAGCACAGGGCAAGTTTAACCAAGCCAAGTCGGCCCTGTACAAGAACGGTAAAAATTTGGGATGTTATTCCCAGCCAGAATAAGGAACACTATTTCACCACCCCTGCAGAGGCAGATGAGTTGCTGCGGGCGAATGGATTAGACAAAAGGCAGACAAGGCAGCGATGAAAAAGATTCAGGGAGAGAAAAGAAAAAGAAAAGTTACAGACATGAACAATTTTTGCACCGGACAGTACTGCCTCATATTATGGGCCAGGGTTTAGAAAACTCCAAAGTATATCATGGAGTTCACCTGATCCACGACCTTTAATAGATTTTGGTTATGGGGAGCACAAGGATCCACTCTCCAGGTGTTATGCAACAGAGACCTGAAGTATTTTTAAAACAAAACAATGTTTATTCTATGAACCCAGTTAACATTTTATAAACACACAGTAAATATCTTATCAACTACCAACGCACTTAACCCCACAGATACAATACTCTACAGGTAACCCATAATACCTTTCCGAGCAACATCCATAAGTTAAACCCTATTATAACAAAGGCAGCAGGTTTAAATTCTCTACAGAAACAGGTATTACTTTGAAATCATCAAGTGAGCTGAAGACTTTCTTTAGCTTATAGAGAGAAAGATCATTACACATCTGTTGCTTTGAATACAGCTCTCCAACTCTGAAAATGAAACCGAAAAACAGAGCCACAAAGCAGCTTTACAGCTCAAAACGAAAGTAAAAAGACAGACAGACAGTCTAGCTCCACCCACACATGACATCACTGCAGCTATCTGATGAACACCCATTTCTTAAAGGTACATCCACCTGACACTCACTTTGAGCAAGAGCACTAGCTCACAGGAAGGAAGGGGCAAGATCAGAAGAGCACAGGAAAGGGTGAAGAGGAGACAGAGAGAACAGCAATTGATCGGGCATAAAAGAGGGGGAAAGATCATCCCCGGGAGGAGGCCACTACATTAGCAGGGAAAGCTAGCACCAGGAGGTGTGAAAGAGAGGGGGGCCGCGGCACATCTCTCAGCAGAGAGGGAGCGCCTGGGGGGGGGGGGGGGAGAACCACAGGGATAGGGGAGAGAAGGTAGGGGTGAATGGGGGGGCACAGGGGGGGCGGGGAGGGTAGAAAGGGGGACATAAGCGGAACCTTGGGGGGAGCATAATGATAAGGAAGGGAAGGGCTCTAGACTGGCTTCAGCAAGTCAGGTTTGGGTTAACTGACAAGATGTCACCGTAAGCAGCCACTTTGGAGGATCCCAAAACAAAGGGAAACACTGGAGTGCAGGGTATCACCCTTGTGGCGTACATCAGTTGGCAGCCATGTTGTAAGTCCATAGACAAAGGGAAAGCCCGAAGCAAAGTGGCCCAGCCTTATGGTGAGAACTGCGTCCATAGCCATTTTGGATGGCCCCCTAACAAAGAGAAACCTCGGAGTGCAAGGGCGCATCCACCAGATAAGTATGATTGATCCCGCAATAACGGGGGGGACAAAAACTTCCACTAGGATAGTCATCGAGAACATTAGGGGACTTAACAGCCCAGTGAAAAGATCCAGAGTCTTCGTCCATCTGAGAAGTTTGAAAGCCGACATAGTCTTCCTCCAAGAGATGCACCTGAGGGAGAAGGAACAACTGTGGGTAAGGAAGGGCTGGGTGGCACAAACCTACCATTCCTGCTACGGGACGAGGGCTAGGGGGATAGTCATACCGATAAGTTAGAGTACGATGTTCACGGCGACAAAGACGGTCACGGACCAAGAGGGTCGGTACGTCATGGTCAGCGGTGTCCTAAACAGGCCGCCCTAACAATTTATAAACTCACAATAAACATCTTAACAACTATCAACACCACTCCTCCCCACAGATACATTATTCTATAAGTAAACCTTAATCTTTCCTTATTAACATCCATAAGACAAAAGACCCTTTTAACACAGAGATCCGGTTTAACTTCTCTACTGAGAGCAGTCAGCACTTTGAAATCACCCAATTGATCTGGATACTGTCTTTAGTTTGCAGAGAGATCCTTATACAGCTCCTTGTTTTGCCTGCAGCTATCCAGCTCTCAAAACGAAACTAAAACACACCCTGTAGCAAACAGCCTAAAACGAAAGTAAAGCAGACAGACAGCCCAGCTCCACCCACACTCTGACATCACTGATAAACACCCATTTCTTAAAGGTACATCCACTACAGATATTTTATAAACACCCATTTCTTAAACACCCATTTCTTAAAGGTACTCTCACATGACAGTACCGCAGTTCATTCCATATATAGCTATCAATTCTTTACACAGTAGCTTACATTTGGCCAATCCATATGTTGCACGCATGATTACATAAGGTCATAAGGTCATGAGTTGCCAGTCCTGGATGTGGTCGCAGCTGTTTTGACAGTTTAGAGTAACAGCTCCTGGAGTTCATGGAGCACTGGTCATCATTGACCCATTGTCTTTGGAGGATACATCTGTTAGAGTCGCTCTTAGTCCAAAGTTTACTGTCTCAGCAGGAAAACACCATGTAGCAACTTAAAAGCAATCATCAATTCATATCCCAGCAGAAAGTTTACACCAACAAGGGAAATAGGCATCTTAGTAGCAGAGCCTGATAAGGTCAACGAGGCATTTGAGACCTTCTACTGTTGGCTGTACACCTCCGAGCCCCCAGCAGGGGACTTGAGGGCGAAGCAGTTCCTCGATGAACTGGGCATGCCAGTCATAGGGGAGGATAGGAAGCACCGCTAGAATTGGGTGAAATCATGGAGAGTACCAACTTCAGTCAGGCGGACCTCTACAAAAGATTTGCGACAGCACTGGCCCCGCACCTGCGGAAGATGTTCACAGATTCACTGGCGAGGGGCACCCTGCCGCCTACGCTAGCAAAAGCATGACCTTCCCGGTGAACCCACAAGGGGGAGGGACAGCACTGGAGGGGTTGCTTTTTAAACAGGCCTGACACAAATTCTGCTACCTGGGGATTCATATCGCTCACGATTGGACAGGAATCCACAAATGGAATCTGACAAGCCTGACGGAGGAAGGTAAAAAGGACCTGCAGATATGGAAAACACTGCCACTCTCCCTGACAGGGATAGTTAAGACGATCAACATGAACGTACTGCCCAGGTTACTCTTCCTGTTTAGATCCATCCCGATCCACATCCCCAAAGCCTTTTTCAATTCACTAGACAAACTGTTATGGCGCTTGTGTGGGAAGGGAAGAACGCATGGATCCCAAAGAGAGGACTGCATAGAACGAGATCTATGGGGGGGGGGGCTTAGCCCTCCAAAACCTGCAATATTTTCACTGGCCAGCAACCGCAAAGAGGGTAAAGGGTGGATAAAGGAGCCAGATGCCAATTGGGTGCTTTATGGAGGAGGGCTCCTGCAGAGTGACCTCCCTCCTGGCCCTAGCCACAGCGGCAGTCCCATCATCACCTAATAAATATTCAACGAGCCCAGTGGTGGTAGCAACACTCCGGTCGTAGAACCAGCTGCGACAACATTTTGGATTAAGCAAAATGTCCGAAGAGGCCTCCATTTGCAACAACCACAGGCTCACACCTATGCAATTCGAAGTTCCGAGAGCCCATGTCATCAGTCCGCACGCTCGCTCTCGGTGCTACATATAACAAGCGCACCCATGCCACAAACCTCGGCCCAAACCTTCCCTGGACCTCAAACAGGTACTGCCACTCCACCCGGTCGAATGCCTTCTCCACGTCCATGGACACCACTACCTCCGGCACCTGGGCTCCCGACAGCGTCATAATAACATTTAATAGCCACCTTATATTGCTACACAGCCCTTTATGAAGCCTGTTTGGTCCTCCACAATCACTCCCGGACACAAACTTCCATCGTTCTCGTCAATAATTTAGCCAGCACTTTCCCGTCAGTATTTAATAACGATATGGGCCTATACGACCCACATTCCACCGGGTCCTTCCCCTTTTTCGGTGTTAACATGATCGCTGCCTGCATCATCATCTCCGGCAGCTCCCCCTTCTCCAATGCTTCATTAAATGACCCCAAGAGATGCGGTGCTAGGTCCGTTGCGAGCTCCTTTATAAAATTCCATTGGATATCCATTAGGCCCAGAGCCTTCTCCAACTTCATACCCCTTATACTGTCTAGTATCTCCCTCAGCCCCAGAGGCTCCTCTAGCATCTGCCTCTTCTCTTCCTCTAGCTGAGGAAATTCCAGTTCATCTAAAAAACGTCCCATGTCCCCCTCTTCACCCTCTGGGTCTGCATGTACAGCTCCTTATTAAACTCCCTAAATGCCTCATTTATCTTCCCCGGCTGCGACACCACATCCCAGTCCGTACCTCCAGTATTCCCCTGGACGTGGCCTGCCTCCGTAGCTGGTGCGCTAGCATTCGACTCGCCTTCTCCAAGCATTCATACTGCACCCCTCTTGCCTACGCAGCTCTCCTTCTGCTCGCCCTGTTGTCAGCCTGTCGTAATCTTTTCCTCCTTGCCAATCCCTCCGTGGTGGGCACCCTAAAATACTCCCCATCTACCTTCACTATCTCGATCATGAGCCATTCATATTCCTCCCTCTTTTCCTATCCGCATGAGCCTTGAACAAGATAGTCTCTCCCCAGCCCACCGCTTCCCAAAAGGTGGCCGCCGAAACCTCCCCATTCTGGTTCAATTCCACATAATCTTTAATCGCAGCCCTCACTTTGTCACAAGAGCCTCCAACTGCCAATAACCCCAAATCGAGCCTCCACCCTGGCCTCTGCTCCCGTCCCGATCGAAGTCAAATCTCCAGCCAATGGGGCGCATGTTCCGAGATTACTATCCGAGTACTCTGCCCTCCCCCCCACACCAATCAAAATCTCCCGGCTCACCACACAAAAGTCTGGAATACACCCTATAGAGATGTGAAAAAAAGGAATACTCCCTTCCCCCGGTTTCTTAAAGCACCAAAGGTCCACCATACCCATCTTTTCCACAAATCCACGCAGCTCCTTTGCATTCGTATCTTACCCATCAACATGGCGCTTGACCTATCCACCCTCTACTCTATGACACAGTAAAAATCTCCCCCCATAATCAACTGGTGCGTAGCCAAGTCCGGGATTGCTGCCTGCAACCCTCTCATAAAATCTACATCATCCCAATTCGGTGCATACACATTCACCAAAACCCACCGGCGTCCCTTCTAATACCCCACTCACAATCACATGTCTCCCACCCAAGTGCTTCACTTCCTTAACACCTGCAAACCCTGTTTTCTTACTCATCAAAATTGCCACTCCCCGTGATTTTGAATCAAACGCCGAGTGAAAACCCTGCCCGACCCACCCTTTCCTTAACCAAACCAAGGCTACCACCAAGAAAGCACAACAGCGCCTATACTTCCTCAGGAAACAAAGGAAATTCGGCATGTCCACATTAACCCTTACCAACTTTTACAGATGCACCATAGAAAGCATCCTATTGGGCTGCATCACAGCCTGGTATGACAACTGCTCGGCCCAGGACCGCAAGAAACTTCAGAGAGTCGTGAACACCGCCCAGTCCATCACACGAACTTGCCTCCCATCCATTAACTCCATCTACACCTCCCGCTACCTGGGGAAAGCGGGCAGCATAATCAAAGATCCCTCCCACCCGGCTCACTCTTCCAACTTCTTCCATCGGGCAGGAGATACAGAAGTTTGAGAACACGCACGAACAGACTCAAAAACAGCTTCTTCCCCACTGTCACCAGACTCCTAAATGACCCTCTTATGGACTGACCTCATTGACACTACACCCTGTATGCTTCATCCGATGCCAGTGCTTATGTAGTTACATTGTATATGTTGTGTTGCCCTATTATGTATTTTCTTTTATTCCCTTTTCTTCTCATGTACTTAATGATCTGTTGAGCTGCTCGCAGAAAAATACTTTTCACTGTACCTCGGTACACGTGACAATAAACAAATCCAATCCAATCCAACCTGATCCTTCACACAGAGCTGTGTCTCCGGCAGAAAGACCACCTCCGCTTTCAAACTCCTGAGGTGCGCAAAAACCCAAGATATTTTAACTGGTCCATTGAGCCCTCGTACATTCCACGTTGTCAGCCTTGTCGGAGGCTTACGCTTCCATTCCTCTCTACCGTCCGTCATCCTCCCCTTTTTGGCTCTAGCCCCGTTGATTCCATCCTGTACCTGGCCCATCCAAGATGGCCCCCTTCTCTGCCCCTGACCATGTCTCTTCTCCCACCTCGCCTCATCCCCACTCCCCCCCCCCCACCCCACCCCCCGCACATCCACGGCCACCTCTCTCGATCTTCTCCCCCATCTCACTTCCGTTCACCAGCATTACTTGTTAGCTTGGCAGCCCTTGCCTAAAGGCTTCTCTCACTGACCTCCCCCCGCCCCCACTCCTCTGCTCCCTGCTGACCTTACCCTCGCCCACCCAAACAATGACTCAGCTTGAACCACAGGGCACCTCCCCCTAGAGCAGGCCAAAGCGCATCATGAAGGTGCTCAACAGAAGCTGTGGAGGATTAAAGGGGTCAGGGTAAAGGGCCTGGAAACAGGTACAGCACAAGGGCCCATGCTTCCCTACCTTCTTGCATCCCCGCCCCCCCCTTGCCTGCTCTTCAGCAAACTACAGAATCAAATGAGCTAACTACCTTTTTTTGAAAAATGTCTTTATTAACATTTTGTTCAAAATTACAAATATACAAACAATAACCCTTGACTAGACGCAAACAAACAAAACCCCCCAAAACAATCCTTCAACCCAAAGAACAAGACCCCACACCCCGCGTATTCATCCCTCTCCCCCCCCACCTTTTTTTGAAAAATGTCTTTATTAACATTTTGTTCAAAATTACAAATATACAAACAGTAACCCTTGACTAGACGCAAACAAACAAAACCCCCAAAAAGAAATCCTTCAACCCAAAGAACAAGACCCCCACACCCCGCGTATTCATCCCTCTCCCCCCCCACCACCTTTTTTTGAAAAATGTCTTTGTTAACATTTTAACATTTTGTTCAAAATTACAAATATACAAACAGTAACCCTTGACTAGACGCAAACAAACAAAACCCCCAAAAACAATCCTTCAACCCAAAGAACAAGACCCCACACCCCGCGTATTCATCCCTCTCCCCCCCCCCCACCTTTTTTTGAAAAATGTCTTTATTAACATTTTAACATTTTGTTCAAAATTACAAATATACAAACAGTAACCCTTGACTAGACGCAAACAAACAAAACCCCCAAAAACAATCCTTCAACCCAAAGAACAAGACCCCCACACCCCGCGTATTCATCCCTCTTTCCCCCCCCCCCCCCCACTTTAATAGCTAACAGTGACTAACTCTCTGAAATACAATATAAATGGCTGGCATCTCCAGTAGGGCCCTTCAATCGACCCATTCACAGTGCATTTGACCATCGCAAGGTGCAAAATTCCATCAAATCCCCAAACCACGCCAAAGCACCCGGAATGTGCACGTTCTCTCCATGTCTGCGTGGGCCTCATCCCCACAATCCAAAGATGTGCAGGGGCGGTGGATTGACCACGCTAAATTGCCCCTTAATTGGGGGGAAAAAATTGAATACTTTAAATTTTTTTTAAAGGAAATAAACACTGCCGAGTACTCGGCCTTCTTCACTCAGCGAGAAGTGTCCGAGGAAGAAAACGAGAATTCCTTCAACCCAGGATGCATAAACCACCAGGATCTGACCCTCCTGTCTGCTCCATAAACTTAGACAATACCTTCGCCATTCCAACCGGGACCAATGACTTTGGCTTGGAGCGGTCCACCTTCAGTTCCAATACATAGTTCAAATCACTCCCCAAAATCAATTGGTGGGTGTTCAGTTGGTGGGTAGTCAAAAACTGCCTCATAAACGAGACAGTTCCAGGTGTACGCATTCACTAGGATCACCAACTTTCCCTCTAATACACCTGCAACCATTACGTACCATCCCCCCTGATCAGTTTTGACCCTCTCCACCCAGAATCAACTGTCTTATTGATTTAAAATCGCCCCCACCCCTCCCCCCACTATCAAACCCCGAATGAAACACCTGGCTCACCCAGGCTTTCCAGAGTCTAGCCTGGTCCCGTACCCGCAAATGGATCTCTTGTAAAAACACCACGTCGGCTCACCACCCCCCACCCCTACTCCCCAATCTCGAGTCAGCCATTACCACAGTGATGCATCATACCTTCATCACCAGTTCCTAGGCCCACCTAAGATGGCCACCAGCTTCACACAATGAGTGAGATAGAGAAAATGCCCTGGTCACTGTTAACTGCCTCCCCTCCCCCCCATAACTCCTCCCTCCCCCTCCGAATTGGCAGACTTCCTGTCACCTTGTTTAGGTGCAGGTGTATTAGAGGGAAAGTTGGTGATCCTAGCCACCTATCCCTCCCAAACAAACATTCTTGACTCATCGAACACCGCCAAACTGGCCCAACATGTTCCAGCCCCTTCCCCCTACATCAATCCTGTTCACTCGCTTACCCCTTAGTGCTATCAAGGTGTACCCCCCTCCCCCCCCCCCCGAGTCCCACCCAAAAACTACCACAAAAAGCCAACACCATGCCACAAACTCACTCTCCCTACTCCATTATCCAAATCCCAGCATCCTCACCATGCTACTCTTTCCCTCCAATTACCATATCAATCCATCCGCTTTACCATCTCCCATGATCCTGGCCTCAAGTAAAATCCCTCCATTGACCTCCAAGCAAAAAGAACAAAGACATAACACATAATAGCAATACTTACAACCAACCCAACCCGACTTTCACATACTCAATCTCACCAACCCTCCACAAGCCAGTCCGTCCTTTATCCTTGATGAAGGCCTCCACCTGTACCAGCGTGTTAAAATGGTGATCATTCGAGTCCATCGTGTCTCTCAGTCTTGCTGAATACACCACCCCAAACCACTCACGCTTGTCGTACAGTACCGCCTTCACCTTATTAAAGGCCACCTGCCGCTTCGCCAGCTCAGTGCTAGTGTCCTGATAAACATGCACTGGCCTGTCCCAGTCACATGCACTGGCCTGTCCCAGTCAATGTGCCAATTCCTCTTGGCCCACTCCAGGACCCAGTCCTTTCTCTGAAAACTGTGAAAGCGAACGATCACCGCCCGTGGTGGCTCATCGGCCGTTGGATCTGCCACAGTTGGATCTGCCACAGAGACCTGTCCAACTCTGGACGGGCGAACAATTTCTCCCCACCCCCCCACCAAATGAGAGAACCTCTCTGCAAAATACTCGGTTGGTCTCGGGCCCTCAACTGCTTACGGCAATCCCACCACTCCAGATTTTCAACTGGGTCCTTCAGGCCCTTATTCCTCTCCGCCATGAGCAGCATTTCAGCTTGCAAAAAGGCAAGCTGACCTTCATGCTTCTACAAGCCCTCCTCCACGCCCATCAGCATCTCCCATTGCTCCTTTACAGCTTTGGCCGTGTTGCCCAGCTGCTCTCGTATCGGGCCCAGTGCCTCCTCGATGGTGGCTTTAAATGACTCTTTAACCTCCTTTCCTTGCCACTCAAATTACTCATCCATCTGCCTTCGAAACGTCTCCAACTCCTGCACCATCACCCCTGCCAGTGTCTCTAACGTGATGGCTGCGACCACCTCCACCATCTTTCCTCCCCCGGATTCTTTTTCCGGGCTCCAGGTGGGGCTTCTCTCCCTTGGCCTTTTTCGCTGAGGCTTTTGACATCCTCTGTCGACTATCTGTTATCCACGCCAACCTGCTGGGTTGGAACACAAAGTCTCCCTAAAACCCAGGTAAAAGGGATCAAGACACAAGGACCCTGGCAGGGGCCACCTTTCATGTGACTTGCTCTCACATGTTGTCGCCTGAAGTCCAGCTAACTACTTTTATTACCCAGCATCCAGTTAAATAATCTCAAGATCATGCTATTGTTTAACTAAATACTGAGTAAGAAATGTGTATTGTTGATCATTGAAAATGTAGTGTCCACTTAAAAGATCAACGAGTGATGTTGAACCAAAGAGAATGGCCGGAATTCTGCAGCCATTGGTATTATCATAGAATTTACAGTGCAGAAGAGGCCATTTGGCCCATCGAGTCTGCACAGGCTCTTGGAAAGAGCATCCCACCCCAGGTCAACACCTCCACCCCATCCCCACAACCCAGCAACCCCACCCAACACGAAGGGCAATTTATCATGGCCAATCCACCTAACTTGCACATCTTTGGACTGTGGGAGGAACGGAGCACCCGGAGGAAACCCACGCAGGCACGGGGAGGATGTGCAGACTCCGCACAGACAGAGACCCAAGCCGGAATCGAACCTGGGACCCTGGAGCTGTGAAGCAATTGTGCTATCCACAATGCTACCGTGCTGCCCATTCTCTGTTCCCGCGGGCCCACGGGTTTCCCGGCAGCGTGGGGTGGCGTCAATAGGAAATCCCATTGACGATGGCGGGAGTAGAGAATCCCACCGCCAGCGAACTGCATCCCATCAAGAAACACGCAGCTGCCGGAGAATCCAGCCCAATATATATATTTACACCCTTGAACTTAGTAACACTTAATCGGGTCATAACTAAACAAAGGATTTCATATCAAATGTATACTGTGGAATGCATGTCCATATGTGGGCCTCTTCCTGGCCACGCAAACATGGAATTATCAGGCATGTCAGTGGAGCAAACATTTTGCATGAATTGGGATTGAAAGCTACTTGATACTTCCCCATTTTTTTTCCCATTCCAGGGTGGCATCGTGAATCCTCACCACTTCAAGCTTTTGTACACAACTTAGTGAATTTCTACTGGAAATTAAGGCAAGTCACATTAAGGCAAGGCTTTCCTAAATCCCCTCACCATGGCACTTCCAATAAAGTTCGGCTGATAACTCTTCATGAACTCATGGCGACTAGCCTTGTCCACTTGAATCATCTAGAGTCTGTGACAATCAAGACTTCTGCTTCCAGTACTGGCTCTAATTCACGAGCGTCTTCCTTTCATGCATCTCTCACCGTTTGAAAAAGCTGCACCTGAATCTAACAGCCTTTCCCCCTCCTGCGGTCTGTATCCACCTGCATCTTGTTGAGCAAAAGATCGAAAGGGCACTAATTTGGAGTTCAGTGTTTTTGATTATTTCGAGATTGGGGGATCGTTTACATTTTCACGACATAATTCCTGTTTGAGAGCGATTTCATTGGACTCCATTAAAGGAAATCCGAGAACTGACAGCAGTGGAAAGTGCAGGCACTTTGTAGCTAAGGTTGCGTCGAATGACAATTTGTTTCTGAAACGGATTCGCACCCACTTTACGTGGTGGGCATTAGCCGTTTATGCGGAAGGAGATGGAATGCTCGCGCAGAACCAGTTGGGGGACTCGCGGGCGGCGGTTAGAGCCGCGTGCCTGATCCCGGCGCGCGAGCGAGAGGCTCAGGAGAGGTGAGGCCCTTTTTCCTGAGCTGGAGAAAAGGGGCGGGAGCCAGAATGGGATGGGTGTGAAATCGGTCCCTTCCTGAGGCGGGAGAGGGTGCAGCAGAGAAAGTGGCCTCTACTGGACGGTTCGGGTATGAGAGAGGTCCCGGGCGGAGCCGAAAGGGGTGGTTGCCAGAGAGACGAAGCCCTGACTGAACAGGAGAGAAGAGGCCCTTACAAAGTGGGAGGGTGGGTGAGTGGAGTGGAGGGGAGAGGCCCTTTCTGAGCATATAAACAAGAGGCCCTTGCTGAGAAGAAGGGAGAAGGCTGGAACAGGAATAAGCCATTCAGCCCCTTGAGCCTGGTTTGCCATTCAACCACGTAACGTCTGGTCTACCTGGATGCCATTTTCCTGCATTATCCCCATAATCCTTGACATCTTTATTATCTAGAAATCTGTCGATCACTGCCTGAAATGTAGTCAATGACTGAGTCTCCACGGCCCTCAAGGGTAAATCAAAAGATTTACCACCCTCTGAGGGAACAAATTCTGTGTATCAATTCTGAATGGCTACCCCACATTCTGAGACCATGTTCCCTGGTTCCAGACCATCCTCCCAGCCAGCCAGGGGAAACGTCCTGCCTCTACCTTGTCAAGCCCTGTGAGAATGTTACGTTATTGAGAGCGCCTCGTCATCAAAACTCTAGCAAATAGTATATCCTTCTTTGGGTAAGGAGACTAAAACTGTACGTGATACAGTTGTGATCAGGTGTGCTCTCGCCAAGACCCTATACAGTTGCAGCAAACCAACTTCATCCTGCGCTCATTCTCTTGTGATGAAAGCTTTCCTAATGTCTTGCTTCACCTGCATATTAGCTTTCAGTGGCTGTTGAATAAGGATACCCAGGTCCCTTTAAACAACAGAGGAGTGGAAGTAAGGCCATTCGGCCCATCGAGTCCACTCCACCATTCAATCATGGCTGATTTCAACTCCATTTACCCGCTCTACATTTCTGCTTTACCTGCCAAAGTGGATAAATGTTACATGTACAGGAAGTTAATGAGATAAACTGAACTTGAGATGAAATTAAAATAAAAGATAAGCAACAAGACTAGAAGGCATCTAGAAAACTAATGAAATGTAATTTGCCCAGTAACAAGGTTAGCAGGAGTTTAGAGATCTTGAGATGCACGTGGCCAAATCAGAAACATTGTTTACCAGAGATCAGTTGGGATGTACAAATGATAACTTCTAAAGGTGAGGAATTTGAGAGATGTAGACGGCATAATCCACAGAATGGAATATCAAAGAGGCTGAAGGGTATAACTGTTCCCTCATAGAGGAAGGAGGCTAGTTCTCCATCCAACAGTCAGACAGGTGAGTTCCATCGATGTCCAAGCCATGAAGGTCTGTTCCAGCTAAAATTCATAGCCATGGCAGATTGCAGATAGCCTTTTCCAAATGTCACAGTTTTGTTAACTTTTGCTAAACTAGGAAAAGACACGTCCCAGACTGGGTCATCTGAACAGTATTGAGTGGTAACTATTGACTGGATTTGACCTTTGGAAGTTACTGAAATTGGATGTCACTTGGGAAAAGGGGGGTCTCAGTGAGTTATGGGAACATGGGTATATTTTGAGACTAAGAGGCAATTTCAGGTAATATAGTGTTTAGTTATTAATATACTTAAGTGTCATAGTGTACATTAGTCTTTTGTGCTAATTTGCCCACTTCAGCAGTGGAGAGGAGAACAGCTGATCAGCAAACTAACAAATTGCACCTCGGAACGGGAAGGAAGTTTAAATTGTGAGCAGGGATCTGAGACCTTCAGTTTTAGCAGCAGCGAGGAGAGCAGCTGATCAGTAAACTAACAGATAGCACCTCTGGAAGGTAAGGAAGTTTAAATTGTGAGCAGGGGTCTGAGACCTTCAGTTTCAGCAGTGGAGAGGAGAACAACTGATCAGTAAACTAACAGATTGCAACTCTTGAATCATAGAATTTACAGTGCAAAAGGGGGCCGTTTGGCCCATAGAGTCTGCACCAGCCCTTGCAAAGAGCACCCTACCTAAGTCCACACTTCCACCCTACCCCCGTAACCTCTTTGGACACTAAGGGGCAATTTAGCCTGGCCAATCCACCTAACCTACACATCTTTGGACTGTGGGAGGAAACTGGAGCACCCGGAGGAACCCCACGCAGACACGGGGAGAACGTGCAGACTCCGCACAGACAGTGACCCAAGCCGGGAATCGAACCTGAGACCCTGGAGCTGTGAAGCAACTATGCCAACCACTGTGTTACCGTGCAGGAAGATAAGGACGTTTAAATTGTGAGCAGGGATCTGAGACCTTCAGCTTCAGCAGGCAATTGACCGGTAAACAAACAGATGAAGGTAAGGAAGTACTTACTGTCTGTCTGCCTGTCTGTCACTGAAACTGACAAGAGTTCCAACTGGGGAAAAAACAAAGTGACATCACGCGAAGGCTGTGATTTGATTGCCTAATAGAGAAACTGTGTTAAATTTGAACACCCACTTTATTACAGTTTATAAATTGCTTTCAATAACAGAAATGATGAGAGATTTTTTTTAAAACACAGTATAAAATACAAAATTAGGGTTTAAAAACCAAATCAAAACTAATTAAATCAAATAGAGATGGAGAGTCAGGTGATGTGTTGTTCCTGCATGATGTGGGAGCTGGTGGACCCCGCTGTGGTTCCCAGTGACCACATCTGTAGTAAGTGTTGGTTTCTTGAGGAACTCTGGCTTAAGACCAGAAGACATAGGAGCAGAATTAGGCCACTTGGCCCATCGAGTCTGCTCCGCCATTCAATCATGGCTGATATTTTCTCATCCCCATTCTCCTGCCTTCTCCCCAAAACCCCTGATCCCATTATTAATCATGAACCTATGTATCTCTGTCTTAAAGACACTCAGTGAATTGACCTCCACAGCCTTCTGTGGCAAAGAGTTCCACAGATTCATCTCCCTCTGGCTGAAGAAATTCCTCCTCATCTCTGTTTTAAAGGTTCGTCCCTTTAGTCTGAGATGGTGTCCTCTGGTTCTAGTTTTTCCTACAAATGGAAACATCCTCTCCACATCCACTCTATCCAGGCCTCGCAATATCTTGTAAGTTTCAATAAGATCCCCTCTCATCCTTCTAAACTCCCAACGAGTACAGACCCAGAGTCCTCAAACGTTCCTCATACAACAAGTTCTTCATTCCGGAGATCATTCTTGTGAACCTCCTCTGGACCCTTTCCAAGGCCAGCACATCTTTCCTCAGATACGGGGCCCAAAACTGTTCACAATACTCCAAATGGGATCTGACCAGAGCCTTATACAGCCTCAGAAGTGCATCCCTAGTCTTGTATTCTAGCTCTCTTGACATGAATGCAAACATTGCATTTGCCGCCTTAACTGCCAACTGAACCTGCACATTGACCTGAAGAGAATTGTGAACGAGGACTCCCAAGTCCCTTTGTGCTTCTGATTTCCAAAGCATTTCCCCATTTAGAAAATAGTCTATGCCTAAATTCCTCCTTCCAAAGTGGATAACCTCACACTTTTCTACATTGTATTTCATTTGCCACTTCGTTGCCCACTCTCCTAGTTTGTCCAAGTCCTTCTGCAGCCCCCTTGCTTCCTCAATACTACCTGTCCCTCTACAGATTTTTGTATCGTCTGCAAACTTAGCACCAGTGCCTTCAGTACCTTCTTCCAGATCATTAATGTATATTGTGAAAAGTTGTGGTCCCAGCACAGACCCCTGAGGCACACCACTAGTCACTGGCTGCCATTCTGAAAAAGACCCCTTTGTCCCCACTCTCTGCGTTCTGCCAGTCAGCCAATCCTCTATCCATGCCCAGATCTTACCCATAACACCATGGGCTATGGACTTTTAACTTATTTAACAGTCTCCTATGCGGCACCTTGTCAAAGGCCTTCTGAAAATCTAAATAAATCACGTCCACTGGTTCTCCTTTGTCTAACTTCCTTGTTACAAAGAACAAGGAAAATTACAGCACAGGAACAGGCCCTTCGGCCCTCCCAGCCTGCGTCGATCCAGATTCTTTATCTAAACCTGTCGCCTATTTTCCAAGGATCTACTTCTCTCTGTTCCCCGCCCGTTCATATATCTGTCTAGATACATCTTAAATGATGCTATCGTGCCCGCCTCTACCACCTCCACTGGCAAAGTGTTACAGGCACCCACCACCCTCTGCGTAAAAAACTTTCCACGCACATCTCCCTTAAACGTTCCCCCTCGCACCTTGAAATCGTGACCCCTTTTAATTGACACTCCCACTCTTGGAAAAAGCTTGTTGCTATCCACCCTGTCCATACCTCTCATAATTTTGTAGACCTCAATCAGGTCTCCCCTCAACCTCCGTCTTTCCAACGAAAACAATCTAATCTACTCAACCTTTCTTCATAGCTAGCACCCTCCATACCAGGCAACATCCTGGTGAACCTCCTCTGCACCCTCTCTGAAGCAGCCACATCCTTCTGGTAATGTGGCGACCAGGACTGCACGCAGTATTTCAAATGTGGCCTAACCAAAGTCCTATACAATTGTAACATGACCTAACTACTCTTGTACTCAATATCCCGTCTGATGAAGGCAAGCATGCTGTATGCCTTCTTGACCACTCTATCGACCTGCATTGCCACCTTCAAGGTACAATGGACCTGAACTCCCAGATCTCTCTGTACATCAGTTTTCCCCAGGACTCTTCCATTGACCGTATAGTCCGCTCTTGAATTGGATCTTCCAAAATGCATCACCTCGCATTTGCCTGGATTGAACTCCATCTGCCATTTCTCTGCCCAACTCTCCAACCTATCTATATTTTGCTGTATTCTCTGACAGTCCCCCTCGCTATCTGCAACTCCACCAATCTTAGTATCATCTGCAAACTTGCTAATCAGACCACCTACACCTTTGTCCAGATCATTTATGTATATCACAAACAACAGTGGTCCGAGCACGGATCCCTGTGGAACACCACTAGTCACCTTTCTCCATTTTGAGACACTCCCTTCCACCACTACTCTCTGTCTCCTGTTGCCCAGCCAGTTCTTTATCCATCTAGCTAGTACACCCTGAACCCCATGCAACTTAACTTTTTCCATCAACCTGCCATGCTAAACTTTATCAAACGCCTTACTGAAGTCCATGTATATGACATCCACAGCCCTTCCCTCATCAATTAACTTTGTCACTTCCTCAAAGAATTCTATTAGGTTTGTAAGACATGACCTTCCCTGCACAAAACCATGCTGCCTATCACTGATAAGTCTATTTTCTTCCAAGTGTGAATAGATCCTATCCCTCTATCTTCTCCAACAGTATGCCTACCACTGACGTCAAGCTCACAGGTCTATAATTCCCTAGATTATTCCTCCTACCCTTCTTAAACAAAGGGACAACATTAGCAGGGGGATGGGAACCGATGCAGGAAGTTGGAAGGTTGTAAAACAGGGACAGAAACAAAAGGCAGTAAGGGGGAAAGTGTAAGGCAGAGAAGCCATAGTCAAAAATAAAAAAAGGGCGACAGTACAAGGTACAGTGACTGAGGGGTGCTCAGTGAATAGGACCAGGAATACTAAAAGGAATAAAACGGGAAGTAAAAACATTAATGGTAAGTGACGCGGCAGGTTGTTACATGAAGATATGGGTTCAACGACAAGGAAAATTAGGAGAAAAGTTAAGAGGAAATATAACTTAGGAGAGGTTACTGATCGAGGTGTTAAGATTCAGAACAGAGGTAAAAAAGCCAACATAAGTGTACTTTACCTGAATGCTTGTAGTATTCGGAATAAGGTAAATGAGTTGATGGCGCAAATCATTGTGAATGACTATGATTTAGCGGCCATTACTGAAACATGGTTAAAGGATGGTCACGGCTGGGAGTTAAATATCCGAGGGTATCAAACTATTTGGAAGGACAGAGTGGATGGTAAGGGAGGTGTTGTAGCTCTGTTATTTAAGTCTGACATCCGGGCAATAGTAAGGGATGACATTGGTGCTATGGAGGAAAAGGTTGAATCCATTTGGGTGGAAATCAGGAATAGTAAGGCGAAAAAGTCACTGATAGGAGTAGTCTATAGGCCATCAAATAATAACATTATGGTGGGGCAGGCAATAAACAAAGAAATAACTGATGCATGCAGTTATCTTGGGGGATTTTAATCTACATGTCGATTGGTTTAACCAGCTCGGTCAAGGCAGCCTTGAGGAGGAGTTTATAGAATGCATCCGCGATAGTTTCCTAGAACAGTATGTAATGGAACCTACGAGGGAACAAGCGGTCCTAGATCTGGTCCTGTGTAATGAGACAGGATTGATTCAGGATCTCATAGTTAGGGATCCTCTCGGAAGGAGCGACCACAATATGGTGGAATTTAAAATACAGATGGAGGGTGAGAAGGTAAAATCAAACACTAGTGTTTTGTGCTTAAACAAAGGAGATTACAATGGGATGAGAGAAGAACTAGCTAAGGTAGACTGGGAGCAAAGACTTTATGGTGAAACAGTTGAGGAATAGTGGAGAACCTTCTAAGCAATTTTTCACAATGCTCAGCAAAGGTTTATACCAACAAAAAGGAAGGACGGTAGAAAGAGGGAAAATCGACCGTGGATAGCTAAGGAAATAAGGGAGAGTATCAAATTGAAGGAAAAAGCACACAAAGTAGCAACGATTAGTGGGAGACTAGAGGACTGGGAAATCTTTAGGGGGCAACAGAAAGCTACTAAAAAAGCTATAAAGAAGAGTAAGATAGATTATGAGAGTAAACTTGCTCAGAATATAAAAACAGATAGTAAAAGTTTCTACAAATATATAAAACAAAAAAGAGTGACTAAGGTAAATATTGGTCCGTTAGAGGATGAGAAGGGAGATTTAATAATGGGAGATGAGGAAATGGCTGAGGAACTGAACAGGTTTTTTGGGTCGGTCTTCACAGTGGAAGACACAAATAACTTACCAGTGACTGATGGAAATTAGGCTATGACAGAGCAGGACCTTGAGAGGATTGTTATCACTAAGGAGGTAGTGATGGGCAAGCTAATGGGGCTAAAGGTAGACAAGCCTCCTGGCCCTAATGGAATGCACCCCAGAGTGCTAAAAGAGATGGCGAGGGAAATTGCAAATGGACTAGTGATAATTTACCAAAATTCACTAGACTCTGGGGTGGTCCCAGCGGATCGGAAATTAGCAAACGTGACACCACTGATTAAAAAAGGAGGTAGGCAGAAAGTGGGTAATTATAGGCCAGTGAGCTTAACTTCGGTAGTAGGGAAGATGCTGGAATCTATCATCAAGGAAGAAATAGCGAGGCATCTGGATGGAAAGTGTCCCATTGGGCAGATGCAGCATGGGTTCATAAAGGGCAGGTCGTACCTAACTAATTTAGTGGAATTCTTTGAGGACATTACCAGTGCGGTAGATAACGGGGAGCCAATGGATGTGGTATATTTGGATTTCCAGAAAGCCTTTGACAAGGTGCCACACAAAAGGTTGCTGCATGAGATAAAGATGCATGGCACTAAGGGGAAAGTAGTAGCATGGATAGAGGATTGGTTAATTAATAGAAAGCAAAGAGTGGGGATTAATGGGTGTTTCTCTGGTTGGCAATCAGTAGCTAGTGGTGTCCCTCAGGGATCAGTGTTGGGCCCACAATTAATTGTTCACAATCTACATAGATGATTTGGAGTTGGGGACCAAGGGCAATGTGTCCAAGTTTGCAGACGACACTAAGATCAGTGGTAAAGCGAAAAGTGCAGAGGATACTGGAAGTCTGCAGAGGGATTTGGATAGGCGAAGTGAATGGGCTAGGGTCTGGCAGATGGAAAACAATGTTGACAAATGTGAGGTTATCCATTTTGGTAGGAATAACAGCAAAAGGGATTATTATTTAAATGATAAAATATTAAAACATGCTGCTGTGCAGAGAGACCTGGGTGTGCTAGTGCATGAGTCGCAAAAAGTTGGTTTACAGGTGCAACAAGTGATTAAGAAGGCGAATGGAATTTTGTCCTTCATTGCTAGAGGGATGGAGTTTAAGACTAGGGAGGTTATGCTGCAATTGTATAAGGTGTTAGTGAGGCCACACCTGGAGTATTGTGTTCAGTTTTGGTCTCCTTACTTGAGAAAGGACGTACTGGCACTGGAGGGTGTGCAGAGGAGATTCACTAGGTTAATCCCAGAGCTGAAGGGGGTCGATTATGAGGAGAGGTTGAGTAGACTGGGACTGTACTCGTTGGAATTTAGAAGGATGAGGGGGGATCTTATAGAAACATAAAATTATGAAGGGAATAGATAGGATAGATGTGGGCAGGTTGTGTCCACTGGCAGGTGAAAGCAGAACTAGGGGGCATAGCCTCAAAATAAGGGGAAGTAGATTTAGGACTGAGTTTAGGAGGAACCTCTTCACCCAAAGGGTTGTGAATCTATGGAATGCCTTGCCCAGTGAAGCAGTAGAGGCTCCTTCATTAAATGTTTTTAAGATAAAGATAGATCGTTTTTTGAGGAATAAAGGGATTAAGGGTTATGGTGTTCGGGCCGGAAAATGAAGCCGAGTCCACGAAAGATCAGCCATGATCTCATTAAATGGTGGAGCAGGCTCGAGGGGTCAGATGGCCTACTCCTGCTCCTAGTTCTTATGTTCTTATTAGCAATTCTCCAGTCCTCCGGGACCTCAGCCGTGCTCAAGGATGCTGCAAAGATATCTGTTAAGGCCCCAGCTATTTTGTCTCTCGCTTCCCTCAGTAACCTGGGATAGATCCCATACGGACCTGGGGATTTGTCCACCTTAATGCCTTTTAGAATACCCAAAACTTCCCCCTTATGCCGACTTGACCTAGGGTATTTAAACATCCATCCCTAACCTCAACATCCGTCATGTCCCTCTCCTTGGTGAATACCGATGCAAAGTACTCATTAAGAATCTCACCCATTTCCTCTGACTCCACACATAAATTCCCTCTTTTGTCTTTGAGTGGGCCATTCCTTTCTCTAGTTACCCTCTTGCTCTTTGTATATGAATAAAAGGCTTTGGGATTTTCCTTAACCCTGTTAGCCGAAGATATTCCACCACCCCTTTTAGCCCTCTTTATTGCACGTTTGAGATTTGTCCTACTTTCCCGATATTCCTCCAAAGCTTCATCAGTTTTAAGTAGCCTAGATCTTATGTATGCTTCCTTTTTCATCTTAGCTAGTCTCACAATTCCACCCGTCATCCATGGTTCCCTAATCTTTCCATTTCTGTCCCTCATTTTCACAGGGACATGTCTGTCCTGCACTCTAATCAATCTTTCCGTAAAAGACTCCCACATTTCAAATGTGGATTTACCCTTAAACAGTTGCTCCCAATCCATATTCCCTAGCACCTGCCGAATTTTGTTATACTTAGCCTTTCCCCAATTTAGCACTCTTCCTTTAGGACCACTCTTGTCTTTGTCCATGAGTATTCTAAAACTTACGGAATTGTGATCGCTATTCCCAAGGTAATCACCGACTGAAACTTCAACCACCTGGCCGGGATCATTCCCCAATACCAGGTCCAGTATGGCCCCTTCCCGAGTTGGACTATTTACATACTGCTCTAAAAAACTCTCCTGGATGCTCTTTACAAATTCTGCTCCATCTACGCCTCCAACACTACATGAGTCCCATTCAATGTTGGGGAAGTTAAAATCTCCCATCACGACCACCCTATTGCTCCCACATTTTTCTACAATCTGTCTACATATTTGTACCTCTACTTCACGCTCGCTTTTAGGAGGCCTGTAGTAAAGTCCCAACAATGTTACTGCACCCTTCCTATTTCTTAGCTTTACCCATATTGCCTCAGTGCTCAAATGCTCCATCGTGCCCTCTTTAATCACAGCTATGATATCATCTCTGACCAGTAATGCAACTCCTCCACCCCTTTTACCTCCCTTTCTATCCCTCCTGAAGCATCTATACCCTGGGATATTTAGTTGCCAAACTTGCCCTTCCCTCAACCAAGTCTCAGTAATACCAATAACATCATATTCCCAGGTACTAATCCAAGCCCTAAATTCATCTGCCTTACCTGCTACACTTCTTGCATTAAAACAAATGCACCTCAGACCAACTGTCCCTTTGCATTAATCACCTATTCCCTGTCTACTCTTCCCCTTAGTCTAGTACCTTACTGGCTTTAGTTGCTGCCTCTTTACTGACCTCTAACTTCCTAATCTGGTTCCCATCCCCCGCCACATTAGTTTAAAACCTCCCCAATAGTGTTCGCAAAAGCACCCCCTAGGACATTGGTTCCAATCCTGCCCAGGTGTAGACCATCCGATTTGTAATGGTCCCACCGCCCCCAGAACCGGTTCCAATGTCCCAAAAATCTGAACCCCCTCCCTCCCTCTAAAGCCACATATTCATTCTGACAATTCTTGAATTTCTACTCTAACTGTCTCGTGGCACTGGTAGCAATCCTGAGATTGCTACTTTTGAGGTCCTACTTTTTAACTTATCTCCTAACTCCCTAAATTCTGATTGTAGGACCACATCCCGTTTTTTACCTATATCGTTGGTGCCTATATGCACCACGACAACTGGCTGTTCACCCTCCCCCTTCAGTATGTCCTGCAGCCGATCTGAGACATCCCTGACCCGTGCACCCGGGAGGCAACATACCATTCGGGAGTCTCGTTTTCGACCACAGAAACGCTTGTCTACTCCCCTTACAATTGAATCCCCTATGACTATAGCCCTGCCAGTCTTTTTCCTGCCCTTCTGTGCAGCAGAGCCAGCCACGGTGCCATGAACCTGGCTACTACTGCCTTCCCCTGGTGAGTCATCTCCCCCAAAAGTATCCAAAACGGTATACCTGTTTTGGAGGGAGATGACCACAGTGGACACCTGCACTGCCTTCCTGCTCTTTCTCTCCCTTTTGGTCACCCATTCCCTGTCTCCCTCACCAATCCTATTCTGCGGTGTGACCAACTCACTGAACGTGCTATCCACGACCTCCTCAGCATCGCGGATGCTCCAAAGTGAGTCCATCCGCAGCTCCAGAGCCGTCATGCGGTCTAACAGGAGCTGCAGCTGGGGACACTTCCCGCACATGAAGAAGTCAGGGGCATCGGCCGAGTCCCTGAACTCTCACATTGAGCACGAAGAGCATAACACGGGTCTGGGAACTCCTGCCATTTTTACACTTTAACTGATTACAAATATAATATCAAATAATGAATAAGTGAAAGGAATAAAGATTTTACTTACCAATCACAATACTTATCAACACACGAAGAGTTAAATTTTTCCAAGCTACTGCTAATTGGAGCACTTTCCTTACCAGCCAATCAGGTCACTGCTTTGCTGTGATGTCACTCTTCAAATTTATCCCCAAAGACCCTGTGGGCCACTGTTTAAGCTCGAAGCAGCTCATTTAAATACTCACCGCTCGACTCTGTAGCTCCGCCCACTCAAACAGCTGAATTCCCACCGAAAAGACTCAAATCCGCGAAGCAGCTAGTTTAAATACTCACCGCTCGACTCTGTAGCTCCACCCACTCCAACAGTTGAATTCCCGCTGAAAAGGCTTGAATACGCGAAGCAGCTGGTTTTAATAATATTCACCGCTCGACTCTGTAGCTCCGCCCACTCCAACAGCTGAATTCCCACAGAAAAGCACTCTTAACAGATTTGTCAGATACGATCTCCCTTTGACAAAGCCATGCTGACTCAGTCCTATTTTACCATGCACATCCAAGTACTTTGCGATCTCATCTTTAATAACAGACTCTAAAATCTTACCAATGACCAAAGTCAGGCTAGCCGGCCTATAATTTCCCGTCTTCTGCCTCCCTTCCTTCTTAAACAGTGGTGTTACATTAGTCGAAAGAGAAAATGCAGGAAAATCTCAGCAAGTCTGGCAGCATCTGTAGGGAGAGAAAAGAGCTAACGTTTCGAGTCCGATGACTCTTTGTCAAAGCTAAATATTTATACTGTGGAGTGAGAATGAAAGATGAGTCATAGCCACAGAAACCCAGGGAAACCATGTGTTAATGGCCACAGAATCCAAGGGGAAAGAGTGCTAATGGCAGTCCTCAGAGAGGACAAAAGATGTGAAAGGTCAAACAGCAGGGAAACTAACAGAGGATGAACTGTAGATGTGGGGGGAAGGGGAGAAAGAGGAGAGAGGTGAAGGAAAGGTGGATAAGATTGGTGGGGGGGTGGGGGGGGGGGAATTTAAAAGTATATTAAGAAAGGAAGGAATGGTAAAAGACAGTTAAAATGAAATGAAAACAAATGGGTCGAGGTGGGGTAGAGCTGATCATCTGAAGTTGTTGAATTCGATTTTCAGGCCGGAAGGCTGTAGCGTACCTAACAGGAAGATGAGATGTTGTTCCTCCAGTTCGCGTTGCGCTTTACTGGAACATTGCAGCAGGCCAAGAACAGACATGTGGTCATGGGAGCAGGGTCTTTTGTTAAAATGGCAAGCAACAGGAAGGTCAGGGTCCTGAATGCGCACAGACCGAAGATGCTCAGCAAAGCGATCACCCAGTCTGCGTTTGGTCTCTCCGATATAGAGGAGACCACATTGGGAGCAGCGAATGCAATAGGCCAAATTGGAAGAGATGCAAGTGAAACGCTGCTTAACCTGGAATGAGTGTTTTGGGCCTGGGATATTAAGCATGGAAGAGGTAAAGGGGCAGGTGTTACACCTTCTGCGATTGCATGGGAAGGTGCCATGAGTGATGGGAGAGGTACTGGGTATGGTGGAGGAGTGGACTAGACTGTCTCTGAGGGAGCAGTCTCTGCGGAATGCTGTCAGAGGGAGTGAAGGGAAGATGTGTTTGGTGGTGGCATCACGCTGGAGTTGGCGAAAATGGCGGAGGATTATGCTTTGCATACGGAGGCTGGTGGGATGAAATGTGAGAACGAGGGGGACTCTATCCTTGTTCTGGGAGGGAGTGGAGGAGGCGAGGGTTGTGGCGCGGGAGATGGACAGCACACTGTTGAGGGCCCTGTCCACAACTGTAGGTGGGAAATTACGGTTGAGGCAGAAGGAACACATTTTCGAAGCACCATTTTGGAAAGTGGCATCATCGGAACAAATGTGACAAGAGGCGAAGGAGTTGAGAGAAAGGGATGGAGTCCTTACAGGGTGTAGAGTGTGAAGAGCTGTAGTCCAGATAGCTGTGGGAGTCAGTGGGCTTGTAGTGGATATTAGTGGATAGTCTATTGCTGGAAATGGAGACCGAAAGATCAAGGAAGGGAAGGGAAGTATCTGAGATGGACCAGGTGCAAGTGATGGAGGGGTGGAAACTGGAAGCGAAGTTGATGAATTTTTCCAGGTCCGTGCGAGAGCATGATGCGGCACCAAAATAGTCATCAATGTATCGGTAAAGGAGTTGTGGGAGGGGGCCAGGATAGGCCTGGAACAAGGAATGTTCCACATACTCCACTAAAAGGCAAGCGTAGCTAGGACCCATGCGGATACCCATTGCTGCACGTTTGATTTGGAGAAAGTGAGATGAGTTAAAGAAGAAGTTGTTGAGAGATAGAACGAGTTCAGCCAGGCGGAGGAGAGTGGTGCTGGATGGGAATTGTCCGGGCCTCTTTTCGAGAAGGAAACGAAGAGCTCTCGGGCCATCCTGGTGTGGGATGGAGGTGGAGAGGGATTGCACATCCAGGTGAATAGAAAGCGGTTAGGGCCCGCTAACTGGAAGCTGTCAATATGACGCAGTGCATCAGAGGAATCCCGGATGTAGGTGGGCAGGGAATGGACCAGAGGAGTGAGGATGGAGTCAAGATGAGAGGAAATAAGTTTAGTGGGGCAAGAGCATGCTGACACAATGGACCTGCCGGGACAGTCCTTTTTGTGGATTTTGGGAAGTACATAAAAGCGGGCTGTCCGGGCTTGGGAGCCTATGAGGTTGGAAGCCGTAGGGGGAAGGCGTCCGGACGAAATGAGGTCGCTAATGGTGTTGGAGATAATGGCTTGATGTTCAGTGGTCTGGTCATGGTCCAGGGGGAGGTAAGAGGAAGTATCGGAGAGTTGGCACTCAGTCTCTGCGAGGTAGAGGTCAGTGCGCCAGACGACAACAGCACCCCCTTTGTCGGCAGGCTTGATGGCAAAGTCGGGGTTAGACCTGACGGAGTGAAGAGCAGAAGGTTCGGAAGGAGTGAGCTTGGAATGGGTGTTACATTAGTCACCTTCCAGTCCTCTGGGACCCTTCCTGCCTTCAGTGATTCCTGAAAGATCATCACTAATGCCTCCACAATTTCCTTTTAGGACCCTGGGGTGTAATCCATCCGGTCCAGGTGACTTATCCACCTTCAGACCTTTCCGTTTCCCCAGAACCTTCTCCTTAGTAATGGTCACTGCACTCACCTCTGTCCCCTGGTTCTCCTGGAGCTCTGGCATCCCACTGGTGTCTTCCACCGTGAAGACTGATGCAAAGTAACTATTCAGCTCGCCTGCCATTTCTTTGTTTCCTATTATTACTTCTCCAGCCACATATTCCAGAGGTCCAATGTCTATTTTGCCTCCCTATTATTACTTCTCCAGCCACATTTTCCAGTGGTCCAATCTCTTCCTATCTTTTATATTACTAGCTAGCTTGCACTCATACTTCATCTTCTCCCCCCTTATTGCTTTTTTAGTTGTCCTCTGCTCACTTTTAAAGGCTTCCCAATCCTCTGGTTTCCCACTAATTCTCGCCACTTTGTATGCTTTTTCTTTAGCCATTATGCTGTCCTTGACATCCTTCATCAGCCATGGATGCCTTGTCCTCCCCTTAGCATGTTTCCTCCTCTGTTGTGCCTCCCTAATAACCCCCAAAAACCCCTGCAATTGCTGTTCCACTGTCTTCCCTGCTAGGCTCCTTTTCCAATTAACTCTGGCCACTCCTCCCTCATGTCTTTGTAGTTACCCTTATTTAATTGTAATACCGTTACATCTGATTGCAGCTTCTCCGTCTGAAACTGCAGGGTAAATTCTACTATATTATGGTCACTGCTCTCTAAGGGTTCCTTCACCTTACGTTACCCAATGAAGTCTGCCTCATTACACATCAAATCCAGAATTGCCAGTTCCCTAGTAGGCTCTGTCACAAGCTGCTCCAAAAAACTATTTCTTAGACATTCCACAAATTCCATTTCTTGGGATCCACTACCAACCTGATTTTCCCAGTCCACCTGCATATTGAAGTCCCGCATGATTATTGTAATATTGCCTTTTTTACATGCCTTTTCTATCTCCTCATTTAATTTCTACCCCACATCCTGACTACTGCTTGGGGGCCTGTACATAACTCCCATCAGGGTCTTTTTGCCGTTGCGATTCCTCAACTCTACCCACAGAGATTCTATGCCTTCTGATCCTATATCGCTCCTTTCTATCGATTTAATTTCATTCCTTACTAACAATGCAACCCCACCCCCTTTGCCCATCTGCCTGTCCTTTCGATACGACATATATCCTTGGATATTTAGATCCAAGCCCTGATCCCTTGCAGCCACGTCTCTGTGATGCCAACAACAGCGTATCGGCCAATTTCAATGTGTGCAACAAGCTCATTTACCTTCTTCCGTATACTGCGCGCATTTAGGTACAACACCCTCAATCCTGCATTTACCACCTCCCTTTTCACACTCTCTCAGTCACTGTGCCCTGTCCTGTGGCCCTTTTTGATTTTTGACTATGGCTTCTCTGCCTTACACTTTCCTCTTTACTGCTTTTTTGTTTCAGGCCCCGTTTAACTTCCCTCCGACTTCCAGCATCAGTTCCCATCTCCCTGCCACATTAGTTTAAACCCTCCCCAACACCCCCCCTCGGACATCGGTTATAGTCCTGCCAAGGTGGAGACCGTCCGGTTTGTACTGATCCCACCTCCCAGAACCGATTCCAATTTCCCAGAATTTAAAACCCTCCCTCTTGCACCATCTCTCAAGCCACGCATTCATCCTATCTATCCTGACATTCCTACTCTGACCAGCTCGTGGCACTGGTAGCAATCCTGAGATTACTACCTTTGATGTCCTACTTTTTAGTTTAACTCCTAACTCCCTGAATTCAGCTTGTAGGACCCCATCCTGTTTTTTACCTATATCGTTGGTGCCTACGTGCACCATGACAGTTGGCTGTTCAGCCTTCCCCCCCCCCCCCTCCCCCACCCAGAATGCCCTGCAGCTGCTCCAAGACATCCTTGACCCTTGCACCAGGGGGGCAACATACCATCCTGGAGTCTCGATTGTGTCCGCAGAACCGCCTGTCTATTCCCCTTACTTTTGAGTCCCCAATCACTATAGCCCTGCCAGTCTTCTTCCTGCCATCCTGCGCAGCAGAGCCAGCCACAGTGCCATTAACCTGGCTACTGCTAGCTTCCCCTGGTCAGCCATCTCCCTCAACAGTATCCAAAACGGTATACCTGTTTTTCAGGGAGATGACCGCAGGGGACACCTGCACTGCCTTCCTAATCTTGCTCTGTCTTTTGGTCACCCATTTTCTATCTCCCTCAGTAATTTTCACCTGCAGTGTGTCCAACTCGCTAAACGTGCTATCCACGACGTCCTCGGCATCGCGGATGCTCCAAAGTGAGTCCATCCGCAGCTCCAGAGCTGTCAAGTGGTCTAACAGTAGCTGCAGCTGGACACACGTCTTGCACGTGAAGGAGCCAGGGTCAGTGGTCATGTCCCTGAGCTCCCACATCGCACACGAGGAGCATGACACAGGCCTGGGATCTCCTGCCATGTCTTAAACCTTAGTTTAACTTATACAATACAATGCCAAAAAACAAATCAAAAATAAACCAAAAATAGACAATGAAAAGAAAAACTACTTGCCAGTCACTACTATTTACTAGCAGGTCCTTTCTTGGCCAATCTAATCACAGCCCTCCTGTGATGTCCCTCTTCAGTTTCTCTCCAGTCTAAACCTCAGATTCACTGTTTACCTGCTCACCTTCCCAAAATATTGCCTGCCCAACCGCTCGTCTCTGCTCCACTGCTTAATAATATTAAATCTAACTTGCTACTCTCAAGTAACTGTGAGAAGAAAACAAAAGAAAAAAACCTCTTGCCTTATAAAATATAGCTGAGAATCTACTCTGGTGAGCCCAGGAATGAAACGGTTAAGGACACGAGACACCTGATTTACTGTGAGCCAATCAGAAGCCGCTCTCTCTTTTGAAAGTGTGACGTGCCTCAGCACTCAGTTTAAACACTTTCTAGAGCCTGCAGGCTGCTCCCTCCGGACACTGCTCCCGCGATTCCCGGCTGCTCCTGGGCTCCTGTGAAGGTAAGTACCCGAGAGACACTAAGCCCGAAATCCGCCCCGCGCTCAATTTAATCTCTTACCGGTCACTAGGGTCCTCCCTCCAGACACTGCTCCCACGATTCCCGGCTGCTCCTGGGGCTCCTGTGAAGATAACTACCCGAGAGACTGCAGGCCCAAAATCCGCCCCTCGCTCAATTTAAACTCTTACCGGCCACTAGGCTTCTCCCTCCGGACACTGCTCCTGTGATTCTCGGCTGCTCCTGGGGCTCCTGTGAAGGTAAGTACCCGAGAGACAATAGGCTAAGATTTGATGAGCTGGTGTCTGAGCTTCGGACACTGCGACACATTTGGGAGGGGGAGAGGTACCTGGACATTGTATTCAGGAGGCAGTCACACCCCGTAGAATAACTACCTTAAATTCGGCCAGTGGTCAGGGACAGGAGGGTGTGGCTGTGAGTGATGCAGGTAGAGGGATCCAGGAGGTAGAGTTGCAGGAGCCTCAGCCTTTATTCCCCTGTCTAACAGGTTTGAGATTCTTGCTCCCTGTGTGGACGGGAATGGTGACTGCTGGGAGGATGAGTAAACTGACCACAGCACCCTGGTACAGGGAGCCATTCAAGTGGGGGAGGAGAAAAGGAATGTAGTCGTAATCGGAGGTAGTATAGTTAGAGGCATTTACACCGTTCTCTGTGACCAGGATCGAGAATTCCTAAGGTTGTATTGCCGACCTGGTGCTCAGGTTCAGGATATCTCATCTGGGCTGCAGAGGACCTTGGCGTGGAAAGGTAAAGATCTGTGGTAGTCACCACTGATGTATATATTAGGTGCTTTGTGGTAAGGCCCTGTACTACAGGTACAGGGGTAGTTCCCTGCCTGCTGGCTCCGCCCAGTAGGCAGAGTATAAATATGTGTGCTCGTACAGCAGCCATTTCGCCTGCTGCCCACACATCTTGGTGTAATAAAGCCTCGATTGCATCCAAATCTCATCTTTGTGTAATTGATCGTGCATCAAGATCCAGTTGTCGTCGTCCACATTGGTACCAACGACATAGATAGAACACGGACAGAGGTTTTGCTAAGCGGGTATGAACAGCGAGGAGCTAAATTAAAAAGCTAAACAAAAAAGGTAACAAACTCTGGCTTACCATCTGAGCCACAAGCTAATTGACACAGGATCAATAAGATATTAAGGAGGTAAATTCGTGGCTCAAAGATTAGTGTGGGAGAAATGTTGAATTCATGCAACATTGGCACCAGTACTGGGGGAGATAGGACCTGTTCCAAAGGGATAGTCTTCATCTGAATCATGCTGGGACCAGAGTCTAGCGAATCGCATAACTAGGGCTGTATAGGGCTTTAAACCAAATGGGGGGAGGGTTCAGTTGTAGGGGAAACTAGAAAACCCAATTTAAAGGAGGAGGTAGAGTGCAAATTAACAATGTGGTGGATGGTTACCAGAAAATAAAAGTGAGGGACAGAACAATGTCTTTGTGCACCTAGGAATTATAGAAGAGTAGCGAAATCTAACATTAAAACAAAATTTAAAACCTTTTAATTTTGGGGCATTCGCGACGGCGTCACCTGCCGCGGACGCGTGGCGTCATTGAGGTTCCAGGAGCGCGACATCGAGGCGCTCCTGGATGCAGTGGAACAGAGGAGGGAGGCCCTGTACCCCGGACACGGCCGCAAGGTCAGCTTACGCCTGTGGAGGGAGGTGGCAGAGGCCGTCAGCACTGTGGCTGTAACACCAACGACAGGTGCCCAGTGCCACAAGAAGTGAATGACCTCTTCAGGGCAGCCAGGGTGAGTACCCCCCCCCGATGTGCGGCACACCCCCAGGTGCAACTAACCCTGACCCTAACCCTAATGTGCTGCGCACATCTGCTAATATACGCACAACTGCTGGCCTGCATGTATATCCCTGCCTAACACTGTTGCCCTTTATCCCTGCCCCCCGCCCGCCCCCCACAGGAGAAGCGCGCACACAACAACAGGGAGCGTGAGAGGACCGGAGAGGGCCCAGCTGATGAGAGACCATACACCGTTCATGAGGAGAGGGCCCTGGAACTGGCAGGCGGACCCGAGGACCGGGAGGTTGCCGATGCAGAGGTCGGGGGCGCACCACCAAGTGATACCCCTCCCATGGCCTGTCCCCCTTCCCCTATATCCCCCACACCCCCATATCCTCTCTCCCCCATATCCCCCTTATCCTCCCTCCCCCATATCCCCCCTCCCCCAAAATCCCCCCTCCCCATACCCCCCATATCCTCCCTCCCCATATCCTCATTTATCCTCCCTCCCGCATATCCTCCCTGGGAGTGGTGCCAGTCATGCATGCCACCCAGGAAGAAACCGCACGGGTGGCGTCCGCAGTGGAGGCAATGGGTGCGACGGTGTCAGACATGGGAGCAGTATGCAAGGCCTGGGGCTTTCCGTGCAGGCGGCGTTTGTGGCCCAGGACATGGCTGCCCTCTCACAGGAAGCCATGAGCCAGCGGCAGATGGCAGAGGCGCTCACGCCGTGGCCCTGTCTCAGCAGTCCATCGCTGAGGGCATCGGCGCCATTGCCCATGTGCTGGCCGGCATCGCCCAGACACAGACAGGGATGGCCAACTCCCTGAGCTCCATGGCTGCAAACTTGCAGACCCTTGTCGATACCAGGGCGGGCCTCCAGGACTGGCAGTGCCAGGTGTCGGGGGGACGTTGGATGGCCGGTCCGTTCGCACCCCAGACCCATGTAGAGGCCCCGGGGCCATCGGGCACCCCGAGGGAGGAGGAGGTACTGGGGCCCATCCCGGGTCCCCCAGTAGGGGACGGCCTGGAACACCGCGGCACCTCGGACTCTTTCCCCCCCCCCGACCTCCGTCCCAGGTGCATCTGGTGGGCAACGGGCAGGACAGGCTGGCAGCTCACCATCCCAGTCGCCCGAGCCGCAGCCTTGCCCATCTAGGCCGGGCCGCCCCAGGAAACGGCCGCTAATGGGATCCCGAGTCACAGGGCAGGAATCACAGGAGTCCACCTCCAGTTCTGCTGTACCGTCTGGGGAACCACCTAGATGTAGTCAAAGGGCCCGTAAGGCCAAACAATTAGACACTGAGTAAGTACGCACGGGTGCAGGGCACAGACGAGTTATAGGGGCTAGGGCACGTGTATGGACTGTTTGTTATTAAAATCACTTTCACACCTACAGAATCTGCCTTTGTACTCTGTCCAAAGTGTGCGGAGGTATCGTGTGCGTTGAGCGCCAGTGTGTGTGTGAGGGGTGGTCTTGCGTCAGCCCAGGTGCGTGTGCCCCCCCCCTCCCCCCGGGTCGCCCTCGCCATCCCCCCGGGCAGAGGACGGGACCGTGCGCTGCAGTGTCACGGCCGCATGCAGGGATGGTCCGGGTGGAGGGTGGTACTGTGGCCATGGGTTAGACGTTGTCCAACGATGTAGAGCCAGGAGCACATCGCAGAGCGGGTCGTCATCATCCTCCATGGCCTGCAATAGACACGCTTCCACCGGCGACTGTGTGAGCCCGGCCCGTTGTGCCGCAGGTGGATCTGCAATGGAGGGGTAGTGTGCATGCGGGTGGGTGGGTGTGGTTGGTGGTGGGTGGGGGGGGAGGGGGTGAGGATGTTGGTGGTAGGTGGGTGGGGGGGGCGTGGTGAGGGTGGTCGGCTGGTGCCGTGGTGTGCGGTCTGTGCCCATACTCGGCGATTCCCACACCCCCCCTAGTCAGTGAACCGGGCGGCTATCAGCCTGTCCCGTGCCCGCTGGCCCAGCCGGTAACGGTGGGCATCCTCCCGCATGTCCAGCCCATCTGCCCTGACCATTGCCCCCATCCTCCTCATCTGGGGAGGACTGCGCCTCGTTCTGCTGCTCCTCCACTCCGCACTCCTCTGCCTGAGGCACATCGCCCCTCTGCTGGGCTATGTTGTGCAGGACGCAGCACACCACAATGTTGCGGCCGACCCTATCTAGCGGATACTGGAGGGCCCCTCCAGAGCGGTCCTGGCACCTGAAACGCACTTTTAGCAGGCCAAAGCACATCTCTATCACACCCCTGGTCGCTGCATGGACATCATTGTAGCTGTTCTCTGCGTCAGTCAGTGGCCTCCGTATAAGCGTCAACAGCCACGGCCGCAACGGGTAACCCCAGCAACCAGCCCCTTAGCCGGGGGTGGCGTCCCTCGAACATGCCGGGGATGCGCCAATAGGTATGAGTCATGTACACTTCCCGGGTACGGGGCCCTGACGTGCAGAATCATTATGTGGTCGCAGACCACCTGAATGTTCATGGGATAGGTCCCCTTCCTATTGGTGAACATGGCCCTGTTATCTGCAGGTGGCCGCACGGCGACGTGCATCGCATCGATCGCGCCCTGGACCATGGGAAACCCGGCCACAGCAGCGAAGCCCGCGGCCTGGGCATCCTGGCTGGCCTGGTCCACAGGGAACTGGATGTAGCGGTCTCCAATGGCATATGGGGCATCTGTTACTGCCCGGATGCACCGGTGCACCGATGTCTGCGAGATGCCGGACAGGTCCCTACTCGGCGCCTGGAATTACCCCGTGGCATAAACGTTCAGGGCCACCATAACCTTGACGGACACGGGGAGAGGGTGTCCTCCCCCAGTGGCACGCGGTGCCAGGTGTGCCATCAGGTGGCAGATGTGTGCCACGGTTTTCCGGCTCATCCGGAGTCTCCTCCTGCATGCCCGGTCCATGAGGTCCTGATACGACGAGCGGGGCCAGTACACATGGGGCCTCCTCGGGCGTCTCCATCGCCGTGGCGCCACGGCCTCCTCCCCTTCCTCGTGCTCCTCTATGTGCTCCTCCTCGTCCTGTCGGCCGGGCAGCCCTCCAGCCTGGACGGCTGCCGCCTGCCCCTCTACGGCAGCATGCGCCGCCTATCTGGCATGCTCCACCTCTCCCCAGCTGCCGCCACAGTGGCCAACATCGCTGGCTGATCAGCAAACATAACGGCCTGCAGGGGGTGGAGGTGGGGGAGAACAGCGACATGTTCTATAAAGAGTTTTTTTTTAAATATTAAAATTAATTAACTAGTTGAATATGGCTGGACAGGTGATGTGCTGTTGCTGTATGATGCTGGAACTGGTGGATGCCATTGAGACCGTCAGTGACCACATCTGCAGCAAGTGTTGGCTGCTCGAGGAACTTCGGCTCAGAATTGATGAGCTGGAGACCGAGCTGCACACACTGTGGCACATCAGGGAGGGGGAACATTACCTGGATGCTTTGTTTCAGGAGGCAGTCACACCCGGTAGAATAAGTTCTGTTAATTCGGACAGTGGTCAGGGACAGAGTGGTGTGACTGCAAGGGAGGCAGGTAGGGGGATCCTGAGTTTAGGAGTTGAGGAGCCTCAGCCCTTGACCTTGTCCAACAGGTATGAGGTACTTGCTACCTGTGTGGATGAGGAAAAGGGCTGTAGGGAGGATGCGTTGACTGACCACTGCACCGTGGTACAGGAAGCCATTCAAGAGGGGGGAGCAAAAAGACAAGTGGTAGTTGTAGGGGATTCTATAATTAGGGGGTGTAGCGCACAAAGACTCCGTGAGACGAATAGAGTGAAGTCGATGAGGCTTTATTAAGCGTGTCTGTTCCCCTGCAGCTCGATAGTAAACAGGCCTGCGGGGGAAGACTCCGGCTTCTTATACTCCGCCTTCAGGGCGGAGCTTGAGGTCAACGGCCAACCAGGACCCGGGATCTGTCAGCCAATGACATTAGGGCTTCCAGTCCCACATGACCCCCAATACATACTACCACATTCACCCCTTGTCAAAAATGAACCCGGCGGGGTGATGCTTCGTATGGTGGTAAGGGTTTACAGGGCTGGTCCTGGGAGGACAAAACATTCACATGGCAATACAGTATTGGACAATTTCGTCCTGTTGCAACTATTTACAGAGGGTATAGGAAGAAAAGCAAAATGTTCTTGTGAACAGTCCATATTTGTTTTACATCGACGCCACGAGTCGGTCGGGCGGTCTGGTCGTCCGTGTCGATCGCCTCGGCCCCGGTGGTGGTGGTGCTTGTACCAATGTTGTCGCCTCCAGGAGCCGTACGGTTTCAGCTCGGGCTTGATTCTTGGTCGGTGCTGAGGGGAGGGGAACCGATCCTCTTGGGAAGGGGACGGTCGCGGGGTGCGGCGGTGGCAGGAAGGGGGGGGGGTGGGTTGATGGTGTCGTGGGGGTGTGCGTGTTGCCGGCGGGCGCCAGATCCGCAGGGAGACCGTGTCCTGTCGGCCGTCGGGGTACTCCACGTAGGCGTACTGGGGGTTCGCGTGGAGGAGGTGAACCCTTTCGACCAACGGGTCCGCCTTATGTGCCCGCACATGCTTTCGGTGCAGGATGGGTCCTGGGGCCGCCAGCCAGGTCGGCAGCGACGTTCCAGAGGAGGACCTCCTAGGGAAGACAAGGAGACGCTCATGAGGCGTTTGATTAGTGCTCGTACATAATAACGACCGGATGGAGTGGAGAGCGTCCGGGAGGACCTCCTGCCACCGTGAAACTGGGAGGTCCCTGGACCGTAGGGCCAGTAGGACGGCCTTCCAGTCTGTGCCGTTCTCCCTTTCTACTTGCCCGTTCCCCCGGGGGTTGTAGCTGGTCGTCCTGCTTGAGGCTATGCCCTTGCTGAGCAGGAACTGGCGCAGCTCGTCACTCATGAAAGAGGACCCCCTGTCGCTGTGGACGTACGCGGGGAAACCGAACAGTGTGAAGATGCTGTTCAGGGCTTTAATGACTGTGGCCGCGGTCATGTCAGAACAGGGAATGGCAAAAGGGAAGCGGGAGTATTCGTCCACTACATTAAGAAAATATGCGTTGCGGTCGGTGGAGGGGAGGGGCCCTTTGAAATCAAGACTGAGGCGTTTAAAGGGGCGGGAAGCCTTAATCAGGTGCGCTCCACCTGGCCTGAAAAAATGCGGCTTGCATTCCGCGCAGATGTGGCAGTCCCTTGTGACTGTACGGACTTCCATTAAAGAGTATGGGAGATTGCGGGACCTGATGAAGTGGTAAAACCGAGTGACCCCCGGGTGGCAGAGGTCCTCGTGGAGGGTTTGGAGGCGGTTAATTTGTGCGTTGGCACATGTGCCGCGGGATAGGGCATCGGACGGCTCGTTCAACTTTCCGGGACGATACAAAATCTCATAGTTGAAGGTGGAGAGCTCGATCCTCCACCTTAAGATTTTGTCGTTTTTGATTTTGCCCCGCTGTGCACTATCGAACATGAAGGCTACCGACCGTTGGTCCGCGAGGAGAGTGAATCTCCTGCCGGCCAGGTAATGCCTCCAATGTCGCACAGCTTCCACTATGGCTTGGGCTTCCTTTTCTACTGAAGAGTGGCGGATTTCTGAGGCGTGGAGGGTCCGGGAGAAAAAGGCCATGGGTCTGCCCGCTTGGTTAAGGGTGGCCGCTAGAGCTACGTCGGAGGCGTCGCTCTCGACCTGGAAGGGGAGGGACTCGTCGATGGCGCGCATCGTGGCCTTTGCGATATCCGCTTTGATGCGGCTGAAGGCCTGGCAAGCCTCTGTCGACAGAGGGAAGGTCGTGGTCTGTATTAGGGGGCGGGCCTTGTCTGCGTACTGGGCGTAGTACGAAAAGAACCCCAAGCAGCGTTTCAGGGCTTTTGGGCAGTGCGGGAGGGGAAATTCCATGAGTGCGCGCAGACATTCGGGGTCGGGGCCTATTATCCCATTGCGCACTACGTAGCCCAGAATGGCTAGCCGGTCGGTGCTAAAAACGCACTTGTCCTCGTTGTACGTGAGGTTCAAGGCTTTGGCGGTCTGGAGGAATTTTTGGAGGTTGGCGTCGTGGTCCTGCTGATCGTGGCCGCAGATGGTTACATTGTCGAGATACGGGAACGTGGCCCGCAACCCATGTTGATCAACCATTCGGTCCATCTCCCATTGGAAGACCGAGACCCCGTTTGTGGCGCCAAAAGGGACCCGTAGGAAATGGTATAATCGCCCGTCTGCCTCGAAGGCTGTGTACTTGCAGTCACTTGGGCGGATGGGGAGCTGATGGTAGGCGGACTTGAGGTCCACGGTGGAGAAGACTTTATATTGGGCAATCCGATTGACCATGTCGGATATGCGGGGTAGAGGGTACGCGTCTAGTTGTGTGTACCTGTTGATGGTCTGGCTATAGTCAATTACCATCCTTTGTTTCTCCCCTGTCTTCACTACTACCACCTGCGCTCTCCAGGGACTATTGCTGGCCTGGATTATGCCCTCCTTTAGTAGCCGCTGGACTTCGGACCGAATGAAGGTCCGGTCCTGGGCGCTGTACCGTCTGCTCCTAGTGGCGACTGGTTTGCAATCCGGGGTGAGGTTCGCAAACAAGGACGGGGGTTGCACCTTGAGGTTTGCGAGGCCGCAGATAGTGAGTGGGGGTATGGGGCCGCCGAATTTGAACGTAAGGCTCTGTAGATTGCATTGGAAATCTAATCCCAGCAAGGTGGGGGCGCAGAGTTGGGGAACGACGTTTAGTTTGTAGTTTTTGAACTCCCTCCCCTGCACCGTTAGGGTAACTATGCAGAATCCCTGGATCTGTACGGAGTGGGATCCTGCAGCTAGGCAAATCTTTTGTGCGCTGGGATAGGTGGTCAAGGAACAGCGTCTTACCGTGTCGGGGTGTATAAAGCTTTCCGTGCTCCCGGAGTCGACTTGGCATGGCGTCTCGTGGCCGTTTATTAGGACCGTTGTCGTCGTCGTCTGGAGTGTCCGGGGCCGAGCTTGATCGAGCTTAATCGAAGCGAGCCGTGGTTGTAATAGTGGAGTGGGATCCGTTGTTGCCGTCCAAGATGGCGTCGGGGATGAACAAAATGGCCGCCCCCATACATCGCACGTGGCTGGGGGGTCACAAGATTGCGGCGTCTGCGGGTCGCACATGGTGTGCTGGGGGGGCTGGGGAGCGCTAGGACCGCGAGCGCTAGGACCGCGAGCGCTAGGACCGCGCGGAGCTCCCTCACCGGGGACAGCGGTGGTCGGGGCCCAAGTCGGTGGCGCCGGCGGGTCAGGCGTGGGGCCGCGAGCGGTAGGACCGCGCGGAGCTCCCTCACCGGGGACAGCGGTGGTCGGGGCCCAAGTAGGTGGCGCCGGCGGGTCAGGCGTGGGGCGCGGGGTGGGGGTTAGGGTGGCGTTAGGGACGCGGAAAACTCCCTCCTCTCTGTGGAGAGTGTTGGCCGGGACCCAAAGCGGTAGCGCCGGCGGCGGGTCATACATGGGCTGCGGGGAGGGGGGTTGGGGAGCGTAGGCGGCGTGCAGGGCTCCCAGTTCTCCCGGGACCGCGGTGGTCGGGACCCAGAGCGGCTGCGCCTGCGGGTCGTACATGGCGTGCTGGGGTGGTTGGGGCGCGTAAACTGCTTGCAGTGCTCCCTGTGCTCCCGGGACGGCGGCGTCCTCGCGGGACCGGCACACAACCGCATAATGGCCCTTTTTCCTGCAGCTTTTGCAGATTGCTGAGCGGGCCGGGCAGCGCTGTCGGGGGTGTTTCGCCTGGCTGCAGAAATAACAGCGGGCGCCCCCGGTGCGACTCGGCGTTTGGACCGCGCAAGCCTGTGGGGTGTCCGGGGGGTGGGGGTAGGGGGTTTGCAGTGACGGGTACGTACGGGGCCCAATGGGTTGCCGCGCGGTCGGGGCCGTAGGTGCGGGTATTATGCGCGGCCACGTCTAGGGAGGCTGCTAGGGCCCGTGCCTCTGAGAGTCCTAGCGACTCCGTGCTCACCCTCGAGTGCAGGACCTGCAGTTTTTGGTCTTCTGAGACTCGGCCGGTGGTCGTTCTGAGGTAGGCCTCGAAGCAAGTCTGCCAGTGCTTGAAGGCTGCTGCCACGTTCACTGCGTGGGGGCTGATCCTCAGGCATTCTGGAATGATCCTGAGCTCCATAGTCCTTTTTAGGCACGCTTAATAAATTGTAGCGCACAAAGACTCCGTGAGACGAATAGAGTGAAGTCGATGAGGCTTTATTAAGCGTGTCTGTTCCCCCGCAGCTCGATAGTAAACTGGCCTGCGGGGGAAGACACCGGCTTCTTTTACACCGCCTTCAGGGCGGAGCTTGAGGTCAACGGCCAACCAGGACCCGGGATCTGTCAGCCAATGACATTAGGGCTTCCAGTCCCACATGACCCCCAATACATACTACCACAGGGGGATTGATGGCATCCTTTGTAAACCAGATCGAGAGTCCCGCATGGTATGTTGCCTGCCCGGTGCCAGGGTGAGGGACATCTCTGATTGGCTTGAAAGGATTTTGGAGAGGGAGGGGGAGGATCCAGTTGTTGTGGTCCACGTTGGGACTAACAACATAGGTAAGACTAGGAAAGAGGACCTGTTTGGGGATTATCAAACACTAGGGACTAAATTAAAGAGCAGGTCCTCCAGGGTTATAATCTCTGGATTACTACCCGAGCCACGTGCCAATTGGCATAGGGTTGAGAAAATTAGAGAAGTTAACACGTGGCTAAAGGAGTGGTGCGGGAAAGAGGGATTCCATTTCATGGGGCATTGGCATCAGTACTGGGGCAGGAGGGACCTGTACCGTTGGGACGGTCTTCACCTGAACCAATCTGGGACCAGTGTTCTAGCGAATAGGATAAATAGGTTGGTCACAAGGACTTTAAACTAGCAAGTTGGGGGGAAGGGAAGTGTAAAGCTATGGACAGTATAATGGTTAATGGAGATCAAGGCAGCAGGTTACGTGACAGGTTATTATGTAGAGATATGGGTTCAAAGACAAGGAAAATTAGGAGAAAGGGTAAGAGGAAAAATAAATTGTGAAAAGTTACTGATCAAGGTGTTAGGATTCATAACAAAGACACAAAAAACAGCATAAGTGTACTTTACCTGAATGCTCGTAGTATACAAAATAAGGTAAATGAGTTGGTGGCGCAAATCATCGTGAATGACTATGATTTAGTGGCCATTACTGAAACATGGTGAAAAGATGGTCACGACTGGGAGTTAAATATCCAAAGGTATCAGAGTATACGAAAGGATAGAATGGACGGTAAGGGCGGTGGTGTAGCTTTGTTGTTTAAGGATGGCATCCGGGCAATAGTAAGGGATGATATTGGTGCTGTGGAGGACAAGGTTGAATCAATTTGGGTGGAAATCAGGAATAGTAAGGCGAAAAGGTCACTGATAGGAGTAGCCACCAAATAGTAACAGGATGGTAGGGCAGGCAATAAGCAAAGAAATAACGGATGCGTGTAGAAATGGTACAGCGGTTATCGTGGGAGATTTTAATCTGCGTATCGATTGGTTTAACCAGGTTGGTAAAGGCAGCCTTGAGGAGGAGTTTATAGAATGTGCCCGGGATAATTTCCTGGAACAGTATGTAATGGAACCTACAAGGGAACAAGCGGTCCTAGATCTGGTCCTGTGTAATGAGGCAGGATTGATTAATGATCTCATAGTTCGGGATCCTCTTGGAAGGAGCGACCACAATATGGTGGAATTTAAAATACAGTTGGAGGATGACAAGGTAAAATCAAGCACTGGTGTTTTGTGCTTAAACAAAGGCGATTACAATGGGATGAGAGAAGAACTAGCTAAGGTAGACTGGGAGCAAAGACTTAATGGTGAAGCAGTTGTGGAACAGTGGAGAACCTTCCGAGCGATCTTTCACAGTGTTCAGAAAAGGTTCATACCGACAAAAAAGAAAGACGGTAGAAAGGGGAAAAATCGACCGTGGATATCTAAGGAGGTGAGGGAGAGTATCAAATTGAAGGAAAAAACATACAAAGTGGCAAAAATTAGTGGGAGACTAGAGGACTGGGAAGTCTTTAGGGGACAACAGAAAGCTACTAAAAAAGCCATAAAGAAGAGTATGGTAGACTATGAAAGTAAACTGGCTCAGAACATAAAAGCAGATAGTAAAAGCTTCTACAAATATATAAGACAAAAAAGGGTGGCTAAGGTAAATATTGGTCCTTTGGAAGATGAGAAGGGAGATTTAATAATAGGAGACGGGGAAATGGCTGAGGAGCTGAACAGGTTTTTTGGGTCAGTCTTCACAGTGGAGGACAGAAATAACATGCCAGTGACTGATGGAAATAAGGATATGATAGGTGAGGACCTTGAGATGATTGTAATCACTAAGGAGGCAGTATTGGGCAAGCTAATGAGGCTAAAGGTAGACACGTCTCCTGGCCCTGATGGGATGCATCCCAGAGTGTTAAAAGAGATGGCTAGGGAAATTGTAAACGCACTAGTGATAATTTATTAAAATTCACTAGACTCTGGGGTGGCCCCAGAGGATTGGAAAGTAGCAAACGTGACACCACTGTTTAAAAAAGGAGGTCGGCAGAAAGCGGGTAATTATAGGCCGGTAAGCTTAACTTCGGTTGTAGGGAAAATGCTGGAATCTATCATTAAGGAGGAAATAGCGGGGCACCTGGAGGGAAATTGTCCCATTGGGCAGACGCAGCATGGGTTCACAAAGGATAGGTCGTGTCTGACTAATTTGGTAGAATATTTTGAGGCCGTTACCAGTGCAGTAGATAACGGGGAGCCAATGGATGTGGTATATCTGGATTTCCAGAAAGCTTTTGACAAGGTGCCACACAAAAGGTTGCTGCATAAACTGAAGATGCATGGCATTGAGGGTAAAGTGGTAGCATGGGTAGAGGATTGGTTAACTAACAGAAAGCAGAGAGTGGGGATAAATGGGTGTTTCTCTGGTTGGCAACCTGTAACTAGTGGGGTCGCTCAAGGATCAGTGTTGGGCCTGCAGTTGTTCACAATTTACATAGACGATTTGGAGTTGGGGACCAAGTGCAATGTGTCAAAGTTTGCAGACGACACTAAGATGAGTGGTAAAGCAAAAAGGGCAGAGGATACCGGAAGTCTGCAGAAGGATTTGGATAGGTTAGGTGAATGGGCTAGGGTCTGGCAGATGGAATTCAATGTTGCCAAGTGTGAGGCTATCCATTTTGGGAGGAAAAACAGCAGAGTGGATTATTATTTAAATGGTAAGATGTTAAAACATGCTGCTGTGCAGAGGGACCTGGGTGTGCTGGTGCACGAGTCGCAAAAAGTTGGTGTGCAGGTGCAACAGGTGATTAAGAAGGCTAATCGAGTTTTGTCTTTCATTGCTAGAGGGATGGAGTTCAAGACTAGTGAGGTTATGCTGCAATTGTATAGGGTGTTGGTGAGGCTGCATCTGGAGTATTGTGTTCAGTTTTGGTCTCCTTACCTGAGAAAGGACATATTGGCACTGGAGGGAGTGCAGAGGAGATTCACTAGGTTGATCCCAGAGTTGAGGGGATTAGATTATGACGAGGGGTTGAGTAGACTGGGACTGTACTCATTGGAGTTTAGAAGGATGCGGGGGGATCTTATTGAGACATATAAAATTATGAAGGGAATAGATAGGATAGATGCGGGCAGGTTGTTTCCACTGGTAGGGGAAAGCAGAACTAGGGGGCATAGCCTCAAAATAAGGGGAGGTAGATTTAGGACGGAGTGTAGGAGGAACTTCTTCACCCAAAGGGTTGTGAATCTCTGGAATTCCTTGCCCAGTGAAGCAGTTGAGGCTCCTTCTTTAAACGTTTTTAAGAAAAAGATAGATGCCTTTCTAAAGAATAAAGGGATTCGGGGATATGGTGTACGGGCCGGAGAGTGGAGCTGAGTCCACAAAGATCAGCCATGATCTCATTAAATGGCGGAGCAGGCTCGAGGGGCCAGATGGCCTACTCCTGTTCCTAGTTCTTATGTTCTTATACTTTGCCTCAGTTTTCCCAGTGGAGGACACGAGTACCATGCCTGATGGTCGACATCCTAGGGTGTTAAAGGAAGTGGCAGCAAAGATAGTGGATCCATTGGTTATAATATCCCAAAATTCCATGGACACGGGAAAGGTTTCAGTGGATTGGAAAAATGCTAATGTGTGCCCTTATTCAAAAAGGGAGGAGGGAGGCAGAATGTGGGAAATTACAGACTAGTTAGTTTAACATCTGTTGTTGGAAAATTGTTAGAATCAATTATCAAGGATGTAATATCAGGACATTTGGAAAGCCAAAGCGCTATCCATCAGAGTCAGCATGGTTTTATGAAGGGCAAATCATGTTTGATTAATTTGCGTAAATTCTTCGAAGATGTAACAAGCAAAGTGGATAATGGGGATCCTGTAGATGTATTTTATCTGGACTTCCGGAAGGCGTTTGATAAGGTACCACACAGAGGGTTAATTCACATGGTGAGATCACATGGGATTAGGGGTAATTTATTAGCTTGGAGATCATGCATTTTGATCGAAAAAATGGAAAGGCAACTTATTATCTAAATGGGGAGAGACTTCGGGGTGCTCTGATTAAGAGGGATCTGGGTGTCCTCGTGCATGAGTCACAGAAAACGAGCATGCAGGTGCAGCAGATAATAAGGAAAGCAAATGGAATGTTGACATTTATAGCAAAAGGAATTGAGTATAAACGTAAGGAAGTGTCGTTGCAACTATACAAGGCATTGGTAAGACCACACCTGAGTATTGTGCAGAGTTTTGGTCTCCTTATTTGAGGAAAGATGTAGTGGCATTGGAGGCGGTTCAGAGGAGGTTCACTAGACTGATTCCAGAGATGAGGGGTTTGATGTATGAGGAGAAATTGAACAGTTTAGACCTATACAATCTAGAGTTTAGAAGAATGAGGGCATATCATATTGAGGTACACAAGATGCTAAACGGTATGGATAAAGTAGACGTGGAGCAGATGCTTCCTCTTGTGGGGCATTCTAAAACAAGAGGTCATAATCTTAGAATTAGATTGAGGAGAAACTACTTCTCTTCGCCCAAATGGTTGTGAATCTGTGGAATTCGCTACCCAGAGTGCGATGGATGCAGGGACAGTGAGTAAATTTAAGGAGGAGTTAGTCGGGATCCCCGGTTCGATTCCCGGCTTGGGTCACTGTGCAGAGTCTGCATGGGTTCCTCCGGGTGCTCCGGTTTCCTCCCACAAGTCCCAAAAGACGTGCTTGTTAGGTGAATTAGACATTCTGAATTCTCCCTCTGTGTACCCGAACAGGTGGCGACTAGGGGATTTTCACAGTAACTTCATTGCAGTGTTAATGTAAGCCTACTTGTGACACTAATAAAGAATAAAGGAAAGATATTTAATTTTGGGAGGCAGTTAACCACCTCCAATGGCAAAACTTTATTTGCGCACTCTTTTTTTAAACCTGAAAATCACACAGCCTACAATTAATTTTATGAAATTTAAAATGACACCAGATACATTAATTATTTACAACTCTTTCAAATGGGTCTCATTCAGAGCTCTATCTAGTTAACAGATCTTCCAAAACTCAGACCAGAATAAAATGGAAAAAGCCATCGATGCCGACTCGATGGGCCGAGTGGCCTCCTTCCTCACTGTCGGGGTTCTATGGGATGTGGACATCCCCATGTTGGCTAGACCAACATTTATTGCCCATCCCTAGTTACCTTTGAGAAGGTGGTGGTGAGCTGCCTTCTTGAACCACTGCAGTCGATGTGGATAAGGTACATCCACAGTGCTGTTGGGGAGGGAGTTCTAGGAATTTGACCAGCAATGAAGGAACAGCGATATAGTTCCAAGTCAGGATGGTTTATGGTTTGGAGTGAAACGTCCAGGTGATGGTGTTCCTATGCATCTGCTGTCTTTATCCTAGATGGTAGTATTGGTTGTGGGTTTGGAAGGTGCTGCCTAAGGAACCTTTGTGAGTTCCTGAAATGCATCTTGTAGATGGTACACATTGCTGCCACTTTGATGGAGGGAGTGAATGTTTGTGGAAAGGGGTGCCAATCAAGTGGGTTGCTTTGTTCTAGATGGTGTTGAGCTGCTTGAAATGCCTGGGTTATGTGTTAATTAGCCATTTTGCCATTAAGTAATTGTTTTGCTACAGTATTCTAAAATGGATAGTATTTGCTTCTGTTTAGTTTGTACTACAAAATTACTTGTTTTCCATATGCACATTTTTCTGTTTTTTTAAAATTCCATTTTATATAAATCCAAACTATTTTGGAAACAATTGTGGTTTTGAGAGTTATTGTTTGCTTTTACTTAATTGGATTAGTTCTTGTGTCAAGAATAAATGCTATTCAGAAGTATAATTATTTAAAGTTAAGATTATTTTAAATATTTTAAATAAAATTATTAAAGATGAATAGGAATTGACTATTGCTCAGTCTATTTTCCATAAATTTCAGTGCAAAATGATATGTATTTAACAGTTGTGACAGTGTTTTCAGTGGGTGCATAACCTAGTTTTAAAAAAATGAAATTGTTACTCAGTTCACGAAAGGTGAAATGAAGGAATAGTTTCTGAGCAGCTCTTGTTTTATTTCCAGGATGGCAGCCAATCCAAGAACATTTGCAGATGTTCAGAAAACTGTTCTCTCCTCTCATAAAGAGTCCACAAGTGAAGACAAAATGTCCTTTTATGATAGCTGGTCTGAACTCTATGAACAGGTAATCGAACAAGGGAACTGTGTGTCCTATCAAGAAAGGGAATTATAAAAATGGAAGAAACAGGGACAGGACATTGCCATTCAGCCCCTTCAGCCTGCTTCTGTCCTGTAAGATTGTGGGTAATCTTTTACCTCAGCTTCGCCATCCCATACTATCCATTTATCCCTTGATTCCCTTATATACAAAGGCTGAGTATCCAAAACTCTCTGTGATGGAGAATCCTATTGATTCACAACCTTGCTCCTCATCTCAGTCTTAAATGGCCAACCCCTTATTTTGAGACTTTGACACTTAGTTCCAAATTCTCCAGTTAGGGGAAGCATCGTCACAGTATCTACCCTATCAAGCCCCTTAAGAATTTTACATCTTTCAGTGAGATCACCTCTTATTCTTCTAAACTCTAGAATATATAGACATAGTTCACTCAATCTCTCATAGGACAGTCCACTCATCCCAGGAATTAATCGAGTGAACCTTTGCTCCACCTAACACAAGTGTATCCTTCCCCCTAAGGCAAATGTGTCCCTCCTTAGTAAGGAGATCAAAGTTATATATGATACTCCAGGTGTGATCTCATCCTGTGTCAAAAAGGATAGTTACATGTACCTCTGAGTTTTATAACATGAGTAGCAGGGTAGAGAAAGTAAATCTGAAAAATGGAAAGCCTCAGTTTGTTGTTATAAAGGACAAATTTTGGGCATAAAAAGAGAGATTCATAGAATGGAATTAACAGAAATCGTTTGTCAGTAAAGATGTTTACGAATAGGACTCTGCACTTACATAAAAAGCAAGAGGGTAGCCAGGGAAAGGATTGTCCCACTGAAGGATAGGCAAGGGAATCTATGTGTGGAGCCAGAGGAAATGGGTGAGGTACTAAATGAATACTTTGCATCAGTATTCACCAAAGAGAAGGAATTGGTGGATGTAGAGTCTGGAGAAGGGTGTGTAGATAGCCTGGGTCACATTGAGATCCAAAAAGACGAGGTGTTGTGCGTCTTGAAAAATATTAAGGTAGATAAGTCCCCAGAGCCTGATGGGATCTACTGGAGAATAGCCAATGTTGTTCCTTTGTTTAAGAAGGGTAGCCAGGATATTCCAGGGAACTACAGGCCGATAAGCCTTACGTCAGTGGTAGGGAAATTACGAGAGAGAATTCTTCGAGACAGGATCTACTCCAATTTGGGAGAAAATGGACGTATTAGCGAGAGGCAGCATGGTTTTGTGATGGGGAGGTTGTGTCTCACTAACTTGATAGAGTTTTTCGAAGAGGTCACAAAGATGATTGATGCAGGTAGGGCAGTGGATGTTGTCTATATGGACTTCAGTGAGGCCTTTGACAAGGTCCCTCATGGCAGACTGCCACAAAAAGTGAAGTCATACGGAATCAGGGGTGAGCTGGCAAGATGGATACAGAACTGGCTAGGTCATAGAAGGCAGAGAGTAGCAATGGAAGGGTGCTTTTCTGATTGGAGGGCTGTGACTAGTGGTGTTCTGCAGGGATCAATGCTGGGACCATTGTTGTTCGTAGTATATATAAATGATTTGGAGGAAAATGTAACGGGTCTGATTAGTAAGTTTGCAGATGACACAAAGTTTGGTGGAATTGCAGATAGTGATGAGGACTATCAGAGGATACAGCAGGATTTAGATCATTTGGAGACTTGGGCGGAGAGATGGCAGATGGAGTTTAATCCGGACAAATGTGAGGTAATGCATTTTGGAAGGTCTAATGCAGGTAGGGAATATACAGTGAATGGTAGAACCCTCAAGAGTATTGACAGTCAGAGGTCTAGGTGTACAAGTCCGCAGGTCACTGAAAGGGGCAACACAGGTGGAGAAGCTAGTCCAGAAGGCACATGGCATGCTTGCCTTCGTTGGCCGGGGCATTGAGTATAAGAATTGGCAAGTCATGTTGCAGCTGGATAGAACCTTAGTTAGACCACACTTGGAGTATAGTGTTCAATTCTGGTTGCCACACTACCAGAAGGATGTGGAGCCTTTAGAGAGGGTGCAGAAGAGATTTACCAGGATGTTGCCTGGTGTGAAGGGCATTAGCTATGAGGAGCGGTTGAATAAACTTGGTTTGTTCTCACTGGAGCGACGGAGGTTGAGGAGCGACTAATGAGGTCTGCAAAATTATGAGGGGCATAGACAGCGTAGATAGTCAGAGGCTTTTTCCCAGGGTAGAGGGGTCAATTACTAGGGGGCATAGGTTTAAGGTGCGAGGGGCAAGGTTTAGAGGAGATGTACGAGGCAAGTTTTTTACACAGAGGGTAGTGGGTGCCTGGAACTCGCTGCCGGAGGAGGTGGTGGAAGCAGGGACGATAGTGACATTTAAGGGGCATCGTGACAAATCCATGAATAGGATGGGACTAGAGGGATACGGACCCAGGATGTGTAGATGTTTTTAGTTTATACGGGCAGCATGGTCAGCACAGGCTTGGAATGCCAAAGGGCCTGTTCCTGTGCTGTACTTTTCTTTGTTCTTTGATGTAAGAAATGGGTAGCTCCCATAATGGACAGATGGTAACTTTTATATTCTGAAAGGCTGAGAATATATTAACTGAATGACTACCCTCATCTGAATAATACGTTGTTCAAATTACTGGCTGCTTTTTCAATTGTTTTTGCTGCAGGATGTGATGTTTCTGGATTATCGGGCTCCTCTATTGGCCGCAGAAAGTCTAGCAGCAGTAATGCATGAAGACCGTGACCAAGCACTGGTCCTGGACGTAGCCTGTGGAACAGGATTAGTTGCCGTACAGGTTGTCATTGTTAGGGAGCAATTCTTCAGTTCTTACCATATTTTGGGGGTGTTAAAATCTGGGTTGCTCCTGATTTTCAATACAAGTTAAACCTGTAATATAGATCACAGGTTTTCAAACTGGGCCACTCAGATAACAGGAAGAATTCCTGAGGCATTGGGTTTCTGACTTTGTACGTGTTGACTACTGGCAGAGACCAGTTGCAGTAAAATAAGTATACTTAACCAATTACATCATCACATCACCCCTCACAAACCATTCCATGCTATTCCATCCTTCCTCTGCCACCTGCCTGATGCCAACCCAATCCATGCCATTCCATCCTCCTGCAAAACATTTGCAGTCAAATTAGTATACTTGACCAATTCTGTCACCCATTACTCCCATAACCATTCTATCCTTCACATGCCTGTCAATTCATGTTATGTGTATGTATAACATGCCTTTGTTTTAACCTGCATATAATTCCCCTGTCCCATCGTCCCTGTGCTCATGAACATTGGCATCACATACATCAAATTATTGATTTCAGAATTCTTATACTCCTGTTCAAATCCTTCCATCACTTCTAGTTTCCTTAACTCCATAACCTCCTCCTGTCCTACAAGAACTCTGCATTCTTTCAACTCTTTCCCCATTCCCTTTAGCTCCGCATTAGCGGCTATGCCTTGAACATTATAGGCCCTATGTTCTGCAATTCCATCCCTGAACTTGTCCACCTCATTCCCTTCATTTAAGACACTTTTAGTCACTGATCTTGATTTCCCTTATTTGTCAGTTTGAGCTCCTATGAAGTCCATTGGGACATTTCCCTATGAAACAGCACTATGTTAATGTCATTTACTGTGCAGTTGTATTAATTCTTCAATGAAAAGCACTATTTCTGAGGGGCGCACACTGTTTTGAACAGGAGTGAAAGGTTCCCACATAAAACCTTGAAAAGCATTTATGTGAATTACCTGGCATTTGGTACATCATCGAAAGATAGAATGAGTGAAGTATACAGCACAGAAAGGAGGTCATTCAACACATTTTCTCAATGCTGGCCAAGTAAGGACTTCTCAGCCTGATCCTACTTTCTTTGTCCATTGCCTTGCAGGTTATGGCACATCCAAGTGCATATCCAAGTCCTTCTTAAGTGCACTCAGGGGTTCTGCCTCAACCACCCTTTTGCATTCTTCAGGTCCTCTCTAAACCTTCTATTCCTTTGAATCTGTGCCTCCCTGACAAAGTGCTAAGGGAAATATGGCTTTCCTAAACATTCTATCCAGTCTCATAATTTTCTACACCTAATTAAATCTCCGCTGAGCCTCCTCTTTTTTTTTTTTAAATAACGACCCCAACTTCTCCAATGATTCCTCTGAACTAAAGTTTTCCAATCCTGGCAAAATCCTCTGAGCATGATTGCATCCTTCCTGTAATATGGTGATCAGAACTGTGGTCTAATTAATTTTCTACACAATTCCAACATAACCTCCCTTCTATGCTTAGACTATTAAGGAAAGTATCTATATGCCTTTTTAGCCACGTAACTGTCTATCTTGATACCTTCAGGGATCTGTGAACATGTTCCCCAAGGTCGTTCTACACTTCACAATCCTCTTTCTTCTTTGGCAGCCTTCCATCTCATGAGATAATGATTTCCATCTTGGTGGTCAACTCTGTGTTGGACATTGCCTGGTGTGACTCAAGGGCCCACCCAGAATGACAATTTCTGTTGCATTTGCTGCAGATGAAGGCAGTGACTAAAAGAAGTGTAGACTTTGATGTGTCTGCTTTTTCTGGGCCCTCTTCCCAGCCAGCTGAACTATCCGCTTCCCCTTGTCTCTTCCAATATAGTCAATCTCCAGAGGTCAGGCTCTCAGCAACTGTCTCCCAGTTGCCTTTTTGTCATTCTCCATTATCTTAGTATCTCGTTTTCAGGTAAGAGGAATCGATGTCCAGCAGGCTGTGGCCCAGTGGCCAGTTCACAGTACAGAAGATCTGTGGTTACATGGCCATCATTTGTCCAATGAATGTGGCCAAAACAACTTTAGTAGTGACTGTATGCTGATGGAATTAGCATGCCCCAGGACCTCTGAGTTGGTGACCCTGTAGTGTCAAGAGATGTCAAGGATATGTCTGAGACAGTGAAGGTAGAAACTGGAGAGTATTTTCTCCTGTCTAGCATGTGTTGTCCAGGTCTCCCGACTGTAGCGGAGTGCTCCAAGGATGTAGGCTTGGGAGATTTCGCTGTATTCTACCCTTTAGCCATTAGGTAGCACAGAACTTGAACATTGCTCAAAAAAGAAATGTGCTGTCAAAGCTTTTCATCTTGGATTCATCAGACCAGAAGCAAGATTGCTGAGTTTCAGAAGGAGCAATAATTTAATTAATTGTTTAATTTACTAGTTGATACCTTTGAAATTTAGTATTCTTGTATCTGTCCTGGTGAGTGCAGGATGAAAAGCTTTGACAATATACCTCTTTTTTTCATCGTTTATTATGAATTCCCTTGTTTACCGTGTTACAATGCATTGCCTCACACTTCCCCGGTTGAATTCCGGTTGGCACGTTTGTTTTATGCAAAAATCTAATTTTTCTTGATTAAATCAGTGTGTGGAAATGAAATGATTTGAGTTAATATCTTGGTATGTTTACGTGTCTCCAAATAGTGGACACAGAGACCAGGGGTATTTTGTTTAACTGCTTAATGTAATTCAACTCAATTAATAGTTCAGAACAGACTTCATTTCGTGGAATACAGTTTACACCTTATAACATGTATATATGAGAGCCGGGCTGTCTCGTAAGCAATTCTGATATTTGCTTCACATCATTTTAAACCATTCCATTTCAAACTGAATTGTGATATTTTCACCATTCCTCCATTCGAGACCACACATGTAGCAACTTAATTACACTTATTTGCAGTTCTGACCTGCCATATTAACTATTTCTTAACTGGCAGTTGCTTTCTTCAACCATGTGTAAAGTTGTGTGTACTCAGCAGAATGAAATTAATTGCACATTTTCTGATGTGAAACCGTGTGCAGAAGCACCGGCACACACTGAATGAAAAATACATTGAACTTTCTCTGTTTTGGCAAATGTCACTTTTGACTTTGCTGTGTGAAAACAAATTGCTGCATTTCCTATATTACAGTCGTGACTACACTTCAAAAGTACTTAATTGGCTGTAAAGCACTTTGGGTCATGAAGTAATGGAAGGTGCTATATGAATGCAACTTTTTTCCTCTCGGGTAGCGGTATGTTGTATTGAAATGTCTGCACTAATACATTACTTCAACTGTGCATAAGTTGAAGAATTGCGCTTTAGTACAGATCATTTGTGTCTCACAAATCTGTTAGATTGCAAACGATGCTGTAGGTAGCTGGGTTTAGTGCAGGTTATGTAACCAATCCCAAATGCTGCTTACTGTCTTGCACATCTTTACTTTTGTCTAGCTGCAAAGACTTGGATTTTGTAACTTTCATGGGGTGGATGGCAGTGCAGGAATGTTGGAATTAGCACGGTCTAAAACAGTGTACCAAACCCTCCAGAAAAGTATGCTGGATACAGATTCACTTCCAGCACATTCAGGTAACTGAACAGCTAACGTCTGAACAGCTGAGACCTAGAATTATTGTTATCTTTGTTCTTCCAAGAAGTGTGGCTTATTATTTTCTAATTGAATCATTGCCTAAATTAAATATATTGTCATTTTGCAGTGTTGTAGGGACAAGATCTTATTGAAGAGAGGAACAGGTTTGAAGGGCCAAATGGCCTACTCCTATTTTTCATGTTCTTTGTACAAGGCATGAAATAGAATAAAATGATCGCTGTCAACATGCCAATGGCTCAATAGTTCCCAGATTTTATTCCCTGTCTCTCCAGGGCGACAGTTGAAGTGCTTCAGTTGACCTCAGCATTAAACTATGGAATGGATACATCAATCATTGGTGTTATCATCTGAACAATCATAGAATTTACAGTGCCGAAGGAGGCCATTCAGCCCATTGAGTCTGCACCGGCCCTTGGAAAGAGCACCCTACTTAAGCCCTACGCCTCCATGATGCAGACCCTTTATCCCCGTAACCCAACCTAAACTTTTTGGACACTAAGGGCAATTTAGAATGGCCAATCCACCTAACCTGCACATCTTTGGACTGTGGGAAGAAACCTACGCACACATGGGGAGAACGTGCAGACTCCACATAGACAGTGACCCAAACCGGGAATCAAAACTGGGACCCTGGAGCTGTGAAGTAACCGTGCTAATCACTATGCTACCGTGCTGCCCAATGTTCCACTGTTATTGCCACATGACATTAGATTTGACTCCTTATGTTGCCTCTGTGGTCAAGTAGCCTACTCAAACTTCAAAAATGAAGGTTAGCCACTTGGTTGAGGTAGAAGTCAAGTCTGGGTCCAGACCACTTATTACAGATACATTTGGTGCCTGTTTCAATTACATTTGCCAATCAGAAGACATTAGAATGGTATTCTGGTGAGAGCAATTCAGTAAAAAATGACAACCTCACTCATTTTTAAGAAACATTGACAATGAAGAAGTTAAGAAAGCCATACTCTGGGGAACCAATTCACCAGTCATTATAAAAAAGAAAAAAAGGGCTGCACGGTGGCACAGTGGTTAGCACTGCTGCCTCATAGCACCAGGGACCCGGGTTCAATTCCAGCCTTGGGTCACTGTAAAGTTTGTACGTTTTCCCCGTGTCTGCACGGGTTTCCTCTGTACGCTCTGGTTTCCTCCCACAGTCCAAAGATGTGCAGGTTAGGTGGATTAGCCATGCTAATTTCTCCTAATGTCCAAAAGGGTAGGTGGGTGTTGAAGCGCTTTTCAGACGCTGAGTATTAAACTGGCTTAGTTTATACTGAGACTCATAGAGTCGGCAACTCTAAAGACGATTTTATTCTCCAAGCTTGTTCAACGTACGAGGGAGAGTGATTTGGGTCAGTTTCCAAATCATTCTAACTTTAAATCGCTTGAGTGTTCATTATTATACATTTGCAAAAAATGGTTACCATTCCTCTCAGTTGGAAATAATCCAATCAATAGCTACAGATTACCTACATAGACCAGTAAAATTAACCCTTGTGCGTCTTGATATGCATGATCAACTCGTGCTGTTCATGACTAACTGGTGTTTGTTAAGTCCCTCTTATCCATGGTCCTTGATACCTTATACAAACAACCCCCTCCTTCCTACTGTCTCTGACTTGTGCCATTGTCTAATTAGCCAAGGCTGTTTGGAGCTGCGGATAAGGAATATTCCTGCTGAACTGAACAGCCTGCATTCTGTATGTCCTGTCCTTCCTAGGAATGTGATTGAATCTAGTTGGTTTATGTCCTATTATACATTATGCTTATGCTCGGTATCTGTTACTCAGGTTTATGTTTATTTGCCACTGATCCTGTTGGTCTTGTTTTTGAGCAATCCAAGTATAAAGGTATGTGCTGGGTTGTGGACCACTTGTGTCCTACTTACTTTACCCCCTTTCATGGGGTTACTGGCTTATGGGGATAGGGTGGGGGCTCTTTTAGAGGGCCGGTGCAGACTTGATGGGCCAGATGACCTCCTTCTGCACTGCAGTGATTCTATTCTACTCTTTGACAAACATATTAATTAGGTTTATGATGACATTCAATAATTCAGTCAAATAAAAATCCCATTGAAATTATGAATTTAAAGCATGATTTATTGTAATAATCCATTCACACGGGAGTGTGAAAAACTGACATACAATATGAAGCACTTACTACGCCATAAGTCCCCTGGTGAGCTACCCAGAATTCTGGCTTTAATTTCTCATGCAAAACTAGTCTTCTCACACCAGGGATGGGCAATAAATGCTTGTCTAGCTCAATGCCCACATCCATAAATTAATTTTAAAAAATTATTTTCACATATGCTGAACCAAATTTTACATATATTCTGGATTTATCTTTTTTTAAATTCTGTTTCAGATAGTTATGATGTTGTTGTGATTGTTGGGGCATTAAGTGAAGGGCAGGTGCCACATTCCATCCTTCCTGAACTCCTTCGAGTTACCAAGCCAGGTAAGAAATTTTTCGCTCTTTTTCTAAAGCCACATAATCCAATATAAGATAAATATAAACTGAGCTGGGATTGGCCAAGTAAAGAGAAATGGCAAGACATGAGACAGTTTCCTCTTTATTTTCTGGTGTGCTTAGCATAACACTGAATTTGTACTCTGCCAGATGATGAACAGTTACCGTGCCCTAAACAAGATACCCAAGCTATATGCTAGTAAGATTCTGATACAGTTACGACAAAGCTGATCTGGGCCCGACCTGTGCTTTGAGCATATTAATGTTCAACATTGAGCAGATATTCAACTTATATTAGACTGAGGGCGTGATTTAACCACCGCGGTGTGCCCTGCAGGGATCTGAGCGCGCCAGTTAAATAGTAGGAAAACCCAGAATTGAGATTTGCCCCAGGCCTGAATCAGTTTGCTGACTAACTGGTCGGCTTCCGATGGCAAGTTCTGGATCACACCCACACATGGTGAGCATATCATTAACCCTGCATTCATTTCCATCTCATTAGTGAGGCTGAAATTGAATGCAACGGCCACCTGGGAATTAACTGGTTCCCCAGTGAGAAATCACCCCGGCGCCATTTAGTACTCCTTTTTAAAAACCTGAAGCTGGTGCAATGGCTGCTGAGTTGAACTGAGGAGGTGAGTAGCCATTTCAATTTTCGGAGGCATGCAGCTCAAGGGCATTGGAGCTGCTGCCCCGGTGCTCGGGGGTGGGGGGCCCCTCAGAGGGGCCGTTTGGCCGTGGGGAGGACTGAAGCTTTCTAGGTCGGGGTCGTCCTTGGGCCGGCAGGAGGAGGGGCTTTTCATCTGTGAGGCCTTCAAGACATCTTTAAATGTTGTGGTACCCATAATGGGCTACTGCAGCTGCTGTCTGTCTGTCCTACCAAACACTTCAGGACAAAGCCCTGCTCTTGGTTCTATGCTGAAGGTCATTTTAACTCCCTTTGACTGTGAGCAGTCTCTAGCTTCACAGCTGAAGGCTATTGCTAATGAGGAATTGACTTTGTTAGCTGTGAGCGCACATTACAGCTGCAGGGTGTGTTTGCTGCTGGTGGCTGCTGTTGCTGTTTCCTTCTCCAGAAGGCAATCCAGTTTGAACTAAGAAGATGCTGCGGGACCTGATATGCGACATTGATCCAAATGAACCACCTGATGACACCGTTGAAGAAATACTTTTGCAGATTGCTGGTGCTTTTGTTGCTGCATGTAACGGGCACGTCACCACGGGTTAAACGCGTGGAAGTCAAGGATGTTCAGCTGCACCTAAGGGTGGGGAGAGGATTGGGGATTTGGGGGTCCTAGGGTGGAAATCCTAACTTATTGTTGGTCTCTCTCTTTCTCCAATTCCTTACAGATATAGCAATATGGCCGGTGCTGTCGGTCTCGCTGAGGCTGCCCTTGCAGTGCTGGTGGTAGCCGTGGCAGGCAGACGCCGGAGAAGGCAGCAGCAGTATCGACCCAGGCTGGAGGAGGCACCCCATTTGCAGGGGGCTGCCACACATTCTGAAGACCCGGCCGCCCATCAGGCCAAGGAGGAACTCAAGGTGGATGGCAGCGAGATGGCCCAAGGTGTACAGGCATCGTTGGTCTTTCGAAGACTTGGCACCCCGTGGAGGAGGAGGACTCCCGGTGGCTGTGAAGGTCCTCCCGGTGGCCGTGAAGGTCACACCGGCCCTGAACATTTATGCAACCAGTTCATTCCAGGGCTCTGGCGGTGACTTGTGCGTGCTATGTGTTATCATGCCCAGAACATTTATCGTGGAAATGGCCTGTCTATCAGTGTTAATTGGTACACGAATCAGTGCCATTCTTCATCCAGGAGTCGCAGCTGTGCACGCCCTCCCACACGGCCCAATCTCCTCAAAACCAAATCCTGGCATCCATATATTCCACTGGAGCTCAAGGTACAGCTGAACATCCTTGACTTCCACATATTAGTTACATCTTGGATGCCCTGTATGCTTGTGAATCAGATTATATCAACTTTGAGCTGGACTAGGCCGACCAAGATGCCTGGGTTGCAGGATTCTCTACCATTGCCAGGCTGCCCCAGGCCCAGGGGGTAATTGATGACACTCACCGGGGAATCAGGGAGTGCCCTTCATTCACAGGATGGGGTTCCACTCCCTGAATGTTCAACTCGTGTGCGACCACCACATCTGGATCATGCATGTATGTGCTTCCCTGGAAGTGTGCATGACAGCTACATACTGGGACACTCCGAGATCCCCGGTGTCTTCAATGACCATCCCAAGATGGCGGGTTAGCCCTTGGCGGTAAGGTCCTGGCTGATGATGCCAGTGCGGAGGCCGGAGACTGAGGCAGAGACCCGATATAACGAGGCCCATGGTGTCACTCATACTGTCATTGAACGGTGCATCGAAATGCTCCAAATACGGTTCTGATGCCTGGAGTACTCTGGTGAGTACGCTGAGGGAGGCCCCCATCCTTACCCGATTCTTATAGGACCAGGCTTTGTCCTCCAGCTCACCTCCACCCCCTTGTCAGGGCCTTTGTCAGGGCCCTCAGCCATGCCTTGGGCACCACCACTCAGGACGCTGACCTCATGCTCCAGGCCTTCCACTGTGGTCGCCACCCTAGCAGTTTTGGCTTCGGTGCCATGCATTGCCAGCATCATTTACTGGGCCAGTAGCCTTTGGGACAATTACTCCAATCGATTCGCTGGAATGTCCTTTATGAACCTTACGGCTGTGTCCTTTCATCTGCATCAGCTCTTGGAAAAGCTTGTCCAGAGGCTCCGCATCTGAGACCCAGCTGAGTGCTGTGATTCAGCAAACGTCTGACTACTGACTCCCTTGGATGTTCATGCCTCCACCAGATGTGCATCAGCAACTGTTTCGTGCTCACCAGATTGTGCCCCAGAAGCCTGCCCACTAATGTCGCCCACCAAGATGTGCATCTCTGTGTGGGCGGATGTGGGGGGGTAATAGCTGTGGCACCTCAATGGTAGTCTACTCTGAGCTCTCTTCCGAGGTGGTCTCTTGGGTGGCAGGGGATAACGACTCAGGATGGCCTGACCCCATCAGTTGGAGATCCTGCAAGACAATTGACGTATAGTCAGTGAGAGGGAAGGACTATTTTGTCTGACATGAACAACTCACTTGAGACGGGTCATCTGGATGAGGGGGCAATGGATCCTCACCTCTGCAGCAGAGGCCAACCTCGCTGTCAGTGACGCTCTCTTCTCAGTCAACCCCGTGATTTCTAGGGCCCATTCCTCATAAGTGGTGAGGACTCGAATCTCTAGTACTCTGCCTCCCCCCCCCCCCCCCCCCCCCCCCCACCTTGGACCTTTCCTGCTTATTATGGGCCATTTGTAAGCCTCGCGCTTGATGGGTCTGGGGGACCTGTATGCATGTGTGGGCACTGCACCGCACCTGGACATGAAGGGGTTGTGCTGGTGGTTGCCAGTGGGCTCTGAGGAGCAAGCACAAAGATCGGATGTGGGGAAGATGCGAGGTTTCAGCCAGTGATTGTCAGGGTAGCGATTCAGAATTTGAGGGATGGCAGGCGGAACTGATGCCCAGACAGAGATGGTAACTTACCCTTGCAGCTCAGTGGAGGTTGTTAGTCTTCTGACATTGTATGGTGGTTCTCCTGGTCATGCTGCCTCCCAAGCGGTATTGGTGACCCTGCTGCTGGTCCTCTGGCCCCCTCGGGGGAACAGGATGACCCATTTTGCATCAACGTCGTTGAGAAGCCTGGCCAGTTCGGCATCCCCAAAGCAAGGAGCAGGTCTGAGTGCTGCCATGCTTGTGAGTTGACTGAGTGAGTGTGAGGGAACGTTTAAAAGCAGCTCTCTCTTGTTAGCGGTGAGATGCTGAGGTGCGAGACAGCCAGAAATGGCAAGAAGATTGTGGGGGCTTATTTCCAGCACTATGTGCCGTTAAGTATGGGCCACGATCTCGCTCACGCAGCCGACGAGAAACACCAATTGCACCCAAAATCACACTTAAAAATGTTTCCGTTAAATCATGCCCTAAGTTTCCAAAGCCACTGAGCAGACAGATTGATAATTTGGTCACTATCTACAATCCTTTTTTTTTTTTTTAAACCTTTTTATTCGCCACATTTTCATCATACAAACAACAAAAGAAAAACAACAGCAGAACGACCCCACCAATATACAGCCTGAAATATCAACTCACAAATTCCATGAAGAAGTTTTGAAAAACAGAAAAAACAAACCAAACCTTCTCCCTCCACCCACTTAGTGTTCAATGGCAGCATGTTCCCGAAAGTGCATAATTTAAAAAAAACATGAATTGTAAAACTCCTTCTTTGCTCCCCTTAGCTCAAATTTCACCTTTTCCAGGGTCAAGAAATCCAGCAAGTCTCCCTGCCACGCCGAGGTAAAGAAGCTGACATTCACCCAAGCGGGACAGCCTACGAGCAATCAGGGAGGCAAAGACTAAAACGTCCACTCCTGCACCCGCCTGCAACTCAGGCCAGATTGACACTCTGAAAATGGCCTCCAGGGGACCCGGTCCAAGTCCACGTGCAAGACCCCGAGATGATATTAAAAACCTCACTCCAATACCTTTGCAGCTTTGGGCAGGACCAAAATATATGTACATGTCTTGCAGCGCCCTTCCCATATCACTTGTAAACATCTTCCACCCCCTCAAAGAGCTGTCTCATCCTTGCTTTTGTGAGATGTGCCCTACACACGATCTTCAATTGCATCAACCCCAACCTCGCGCATGAGGTTGAGGCATTCATCCTTCGCAGCACCTCACACCGCAAACCTTCTTCCATTACCTCCCCCAACTCTTCCACGCACTTGGTCTTAATCCCCTCCATGGACACCCAGTCCTCCTCCAAAACCTTCCCACAGATCGGCAACACCACCCCCCTCTCCAACTCCCCTGCCGAGAATACCACCTCCAACAGCGAGGGAGCCAGCGCTATGGTGAAGATTGGAAACTACTTCCTCGTAAAGTCTTACACTTGCAGGTCCCTGAACCCGTCCTCTGCGCCAACCCTAACTTCTCCCGCAATTCCTCCAGTCTCGCAAATGTTCCCCCCAGGAATAGACCTTTCGTTATCTTAATCCCCCTCTCCTCCCATCTCCGAAACCTCGCATCCAGCCTCCCAGGCTGGAACCTATGATTCCCTCTAATCGGCATTTCCCCCGACCCAGCCCCCAGCTTAAGTGCTGTCTAAACTGTGTTCAAATCGTCAACGTTGCCACCACCACCGGACTCCCTGAATACTTGCCCAGAGCCATAGGGAGCTGTGGTGAACGTATTGCTACTACAATTCACCACTGTATTGTATTGTATTATGTTGATGCCCTTGTGGGCTCCGCCTGTGGCTCTGCCCCCTCAGGGGTGGTATATAAATCTGCAGCCTGTAGGTGGCACGTAGTCGCAGGCAGGCACAGATCTAGCTTATTAAAATCACTGTTCACTTCTACTAATCGTCTCGTGTGAATTGATGGTCGCATCAGGAGCGGCGCCGTAGCCAGCACCCTCAACCATGACCCCCTGCATGAGCCTTCTTCCATCCTGAACCACCGGGACTTCCTGGATTCCCCGTCCCCCTTGCCTGTCGACCTCTCTGCAGTACCACCTTCCTAACCCTGGCTACCTGTTCCTCCCCCCCTCCCCTCAAATAAACGAGGTAGCCACCTTGTCCACATCCTTAAAAAAAAGACTTGGGTAGAAAGACCGCCTGGCATTGAAACAAAAACACTAATCCCACTGCACATTCATTTTAAATGTCTACGCCATGCCCGCCAATGACGAGGGAGGTTAACATATCTTGCCAAGTCAGCCTTTACCTACCCCCACCAAACTTGTCAAATTATACCTACTGAGCCTCAACTTTACCTTTACCCCCCTCAACCCATCACGCGCCACCTGCACCCCCAAATACCTGAAGTGGGTTGCTGCCCTATGAAATGGCAGCCTCCCCACTCCTGACTGGGACACCATATGATACTCACTCTTCTCTAGGTTGAATTTATACCCTGAGAATCTTTGGAGGCAGCCTCCTTATATTCCCCACTGACATACTCAGCTCTGAGATATACAACAGTAAATCGTCTGTGTATAAGGATACCCTGGGCTGGATTCTTCGCATCCCAACTCCAGAATAACGTCCGGCGCCGGGGTGGAGAATCCACTTCCGCGCATTGAATCGGGACCGGCGGCGGTTCCCCGATTCTCTAGGCCCTGAAAAGCGGTGTATCTGCGGCCATTGCTGAAGCCCGCTCCGCCATTCTCCGCTCCTGACCGGCCGAAGTGCCGACGGCGTGAACCACTCATGGCCCTGCCAGTCAGGGGTGGACTGATCGGAGGGCAGGGAGGCCTCATACGGCCTGGGGTATTTTTGGGTGAGCAGTCAGGGTTGGGCACGCGGCCGATCGGGGCACTATTTGGGAGATCCAGTTCCGTGATATGAGTCCGTCATGGAGCATTCGCATGCGTGGCCTCTGACCCGGAAGTGCAGGGCCCATATCTGCAGCAAAAGCTGCTAGATTTACGTCGGGTCCCTGCTTGCCCTCTGCAGGGTTTTAAATATGTGGTGCTTTCACGCCAGTTTTTTTGGCGTGAAAGCCCACAGTTTTTGCGACGGCGTGGGAACATAGTCCCAAAAACGGAGAATCCAGCCTCATATGTTCCATACTCCCTCTCACTATCCCCTTCCACAACTCCGAACTCCTTAGAGCGATGGCCAATGGCTCTATCGCTAATGCAAACAGCAAGGGGGGACATAGGACACCCCTGCCTCATGTTGTTTGTACGAACACTCGCCATCAGTTCTCTATAGAACAGCCATACTCACGCCGCAAACCTTGGCCCAATATCAAATCTTTGTAGGACCACCATCAAATACCCCCACTCTACCCGATCGAACGCCTTCTCCGCATCTCAGGCCACCACCACCTCCATCTCCTTTCCCTTGGTCGGCGTCATGATCTCATTTAACAGCCTTCTAACATTCAAGAACCACTGCCTGCCCTTCAAAAACCCTGTCTGATCCTCTACTATCCCCTTCGGGAGGTACCCCACCAACCTTGCCGATAGCACCTTCGCCAATATCTTGGAATGCATATTTAGTACGGATATGGGCCTATACAACCCACACACTGTTGGGTCCTTATCCATTTTTAACAGCAGGGAAATCGAAGCCTGTCCCAATGTTTGTGGTAATACCCTTCTACCTATCGCTTCCTCAAACATCCCCACCATCAGTGGCGCCAACTTGTTCTTAAACTTCTTATAATACTCCACTGGGAACCCGTCCAGTACTGCCACCTTCCCCGATTGTCTCCTTTACCTCCTGTTTGTGAATATGCCATTAACATTCAGCACGCAATTGTATTCCATCCAGCCTTTGACTGAAACCTGGATTTGTGACATCTTCTAAATAAATCTGCTACACGAAAATCACAAAGTCATCAGAAAGTACTGTTTTTTTTTTTAAATTCCAATCTGTAAACTTTCAATGTTAGAATGTTTGTTTCTGTTTTCAAATTTATGCACGTTTTAATGCCAATTAATGAATGCTTTGGGAAAAGTCAGGTAGCTTTTTTCAGGACAGCCTGAAATTGCTAAATTTGCAGAACGTTATGACAATTTGAGAGTATAACTTTGTTCTCTGTTCTTCAGGGGGCTTTATATGCATGACTACCCGATCCAACACCTCAAACCAACTTTACAAGGAGCAGCTACAAACTGTAATAGAGGAAATGGAGCAGAAAAGGTTATGGGAAAGAGTAAGAGTGCAAGAAATAGAACATTGGGAAAAAGCAACATCTGTACATGAAGCTGAACAAACTACTGAGTACATCTCTGGCATAATCTACGTGCACCGAAAATCAAAGAGTCAGGATAAAAATGACAACTAAGTGTGGCATGGTGACGCAGTGGTTAACACTGCTGTCTCACGGCACCGAGGACGTGGGTTTGATCCTGGCCCCGGGTCACTGTCCGTGTGGGGTTTGCACATTCTCCACGTGTCTGCATGGATCTCACCCCCACAACCTAAAACGATGCGCAGGGTAGGTAGATTGGCCACATTGAATTGCCCCGAAATGATTGGGGGGGGAAAAGAATTGGGCACTCTAAATTTTTTTTTAATTAAAAATGACAACTAAGAATTATGAAGACAAAGCATCATCAACATTCTGTTGCTTCACCCACAGTACTGGCACATCACAGATGAGTATCTGATTGATAGGGAGGTCGATTCTGACTGACCACTCAGATTTCTGTATAAAATATAGGATTGTTGGCAGCAAAATTAGTCTGTTAAAATTTTAATTTCCTTGCATCAGTCGGCTGAATGTCTACATCGGAATAGTAATTATCAGTGTTTTTGAATTGGAATGGAAAGTTATAATGTGCATGTGAGAAAGTAATAAATGTTGATGACACCATAATTGGAGTACTATCAATAAAAACAGAAAATGTTGTAAATATTTGGTAGGTAAGGCAGGATCCGTGGAGAGAAACAAAATTAATTTTTCAGGAAGGATTCTGATGAAGGGTCATTGATCTGAAGCGTGGAGTAATGTTAAGTTAGTTCCTTCGAATTCAAAGACAGAAACAGTGGAACAGAACAATTTAACCCTATCTTAGTTTGCCCATCCAGCTTAAAATAGGAGGATTTCAGATAGTCCTAAATATTTAATAATTATGAAATTTAGCACTGCCAATGTGCAAAATATTTACATGGTCACTGGTACTTTTAGTAAACTCTGATTCCATAGGTGCCTGGACATTAACTTTAATAGGTGCTTAGGATTGCTGTTATCGGCATCATCCTGCACCCTGTATGAGACTGGGATTAGAGGCACATTATTAATTATAAACCAGGTAAGCAGCATTTGCAAATTTGTATTTCAGCACTTGGCTCCGAGTACTCGAATGGCAACTGATAAACATCAGGAGAGATAAACACCAGTGGGGAGGCAGTGGTATAAAGAGATTGTCACTGAGACCCAGGGCAAGATCTGGGGACCCAGCTTCGAATCTTGGTAAAATTTGAATGTAATAAAAATCAGGACCTTAAAAGTCTAATGATGATCACGAAACCATTGTCGTAAAAATCCATATGGTTCTCTAATGTCCTTTACCTGTCTGGCCTACATGTGAGTCCAGATCCCCCTCAAATGCCTTCTGAAATGGAGGGCCCAGCTCACAGAGCGCCCAATAAATGAAAAGAAAAAAAATGATAGTTGTCATGAGGCAATATATTAAAGAAAGGTTTGGCATCACCAACTTATCAAAATCAAATGAATCCACTATGAATATAACAGAAGACGGGGCAGCACGGTAGCACAGTGGGTTAGCTCTGCTGCCCCACGGCGCCAAGGTCCCAGGTTCGATCCCAGCTCTGGGTCACTGTTCGTGTGGAGTTTGCACATTCTCCCCATGTTTGCGTGGGTTTCGCCACCACAACCCAAAGATGTGCAGGTTAGGTGGACTGGCCACGCTAAATTGCCCCTTAATTGGAAAAAATGAATTGGGGAATCTAAATTTAAAAAAAATAATAATAGAAGTCAAAACTTCCAATGGTGGCCATGGAGTGGCTCCCCTCAAGGTGGATTGTTTCGGTCTTTCCCTGCCCGAAGGGTATAGGATTTGACGGCAAGAGGTGCAGGAGTGCTCGCGAAGGTAATACACCTGGTGTGGCAGGTGCATGGATCAGTGGACGAGGAGCGCCATGAGAAAGAAAGAGCAGTTGGAGCACAAGAGTTTTCGTGGTGCACCACAGGTAAAGATAGCAGAGGGGAAAGGGGGATGTTGCATGTCCAGTGGTTGACAGAGCAGCTGATGGAGTTCTTGAACAACAAGTTCCAGCAGCAGATGAGAGAGGCCCTGGAAGACCTGACCAAGCTGGTGGAGCCGCTGAGATCTTGGATTGAGCAGAGGCTGGAATCCCAGGGCCGACGATTCAGAAAGTGGAGGAGGCAGTGGGGGACCATGAGGAACAGATGGCCTCATTGGCGGCGGAATTGGCTGTGATGCAGGAAACCAGAAGAGGCTGAGGGAGAAAGTGGAGGATCTGGAGAACTGCTCCAGGAGGCAAAATGTGAAGATTGTTGGGATGCCTGAAGGCATTGAAGGTGCAGAGGCCGCTGTGTACGTGGCAAAAATGCTGGAGAAGTTGGTGGGGGAGGGGGCCTTTGAATGGCCTCTCGTGGTGGACCCATGCGCACAGGGCACTGAGGAGGAAGCTGCAGTTGAGCGAGCTGCTGATGATGCGACTTATCGCTTTTTGGATAAGGAAAAGATCCTACGATGGGCGATGCAGACCAAGAAGTGTACCTGGAGAGGAAGTGAGCTGCGAGTTTACCAAGACCTACGTGCGGAGTTGGCAAAGAGGAGAGCCAGGTTCAACGGATATGGGTGGCCCTCTTTGAGAAGGGGGTGAAGTTAGGAGTATTATACCCAGCCCGCCTGTAGGTGACTTTCCAGAAATGGGAGCTTTATTTTGACACGCCAGAGGAGGCGATGGACTTTGAGGGAGAATGGACTGGGAGGAGTGTGAGTACATTGGACTTTGGAGGAGTTTTGTATGCTTTTTAAAATGTCTGGGGGTGGGTATTTCGGGGCAGGTCTTGGTGGGGGAGCAGTGAGTGTGCCTTTTGTTACTCATTGTGTGTTGCTGGTTGGGGGGGTTGGGAGAACTGGAGGGAAGTGGGGAGGTTGGAGGCTCTGGTAGGTGGGCACCATGCTAGCTGGGCAGGCTAGTTAACGGGTAAATTGGGGGTTGCCAGTAGACGGTATGGGGCGATTGTTTTTTTGTTTGAGGGTGAGGAGGAGGGAAGGGTTGCTGACAAGGGTGTGGTTGGTGTGGCGCAGTTGGGGAGTTATCGATGGCGGTGGACATCAGAGTTTGGGCCTGGAGGGGCACGCAACGCTGGCCGGGGGATGGCCCAAAAAGGGATATGGCTGATTGGCAGGGGAAGGGGGCATCGAGCCCCCCGACCAGGTTGGTCACGTGGAATGTAAGAGGGTTGAATGGGCCAGTTAAACGGTCGTGTGTGTTCACACATTTGAGGAATCTGAAGGTGGAAGTGGCATTTTTGCAGGAGACTCACCTGAAGTTGGGAGATCAGATGAGGCTGAGAAAGGGATGGGTGGAGTATACTCAGGGCTGGATATGAAGACGATGGGGGTGGTGGTGTTGGTCAATAGGAAGATCGTGTTTGAGGTTGGGGGGATGTTGTGATGATTGATGGGAGGTTGGAGGGTGCCAGTGATTCTGGTAAACGTTTATGCCCTGAATTGGGATGTATGGGGCGGGTGTTGGGAAAGATTCCGGACTTACTCGCATTGATTGATTATGAGGGGCATTTTAATGCGATCTTAGATCCTAACCTGGACTGATCGAGCCACGAGTCGTCAAGGTTATTGGCCGTGGCGGGAGTGCTAGGGGGCGGTCATGGAGCGCAATTTTGGGGGGTGGGTGGGGTGGACATGTGGATGTTTGGGAGACCGAGGGCGAAGGAGTTTTTATACTTCCCCCATGTGCACCGGGTGTACTCCTGTGTTGACTTTTTGAGATGGACAAGGCACTGCTGACGGATGTGGCTGACTGGGTATTCTACGATTGTGGTTTCCGATCACGCGCCACATTGGGTAGATTTGTGGGTGGCTTGGAGGGTGCCAGCAGCTGCAGTAGAGATGTGGGGTTGTTAGCAGATAAGGAGGTGTGAGCAGGGGAGTCTGCCATTCAAGGCAATATGCAGTTGAACGGGGGAGGTCACAGCCGCCACATTGTGGGAGGCACTCAAGGCTGGAGTCAGGTGGAGTTTATATTGATTTGGGCGCACAAAAAGAAGGCGGAGTGGGAGGAGAGGGCAAGGCTGGTGGATGAGATTTTGAAGATAGACAGGAAATATTTGGAGATGCCGGAGGTGGGGTTGTTGAAGGAGAGGCAGAGGCTCCAGATGGAGTTTGGGCTACTTTCTACAGGGAAGGCCATTTGGGGAGAGCCAGTGGGGCTGTGTATGAGTTTGGCGAAAAGGCGAATAGGATGTTGGCCCATCATTTGAGGAAGCAGGAGGGGCAGAGGGTGATTGGTAGAGTTAGGGATGTTAACGGTAGGAGGGGGTGAATGAAGTGTTTTTATAGGAGGCTGTATGAGTCGGAGCCCCCGACCAGGGAGGAGGGGATGCGGTGGTTCCTGGATGGGTTGGAGTTCCACAAAGTGGAGGAGGGTCTGGGGGCCCCAATTGGGCTGAGGGAGGTGATGGATAGTATGGAGGCGATGCAAGTAGGTAAGGCCCCAGGGCCGGACGGGTTTCCGGCAGAGTTTTACAAAAAGTTTGGACGTATAATGAAGTGAGGGAGAGAGGAGACCTCTCCCCTACATTGTCGCAGGCTTCCACCTCCCTGATTTGAAGAAGGATAAGAGGGCGGCATGTGGCGCAGTGGATAGCACTGGGACTGCAGCGTTGAGGACCCGGGTTCGAATCCCAGCCCTGGGTCACTGTCCATGCGGAGTTTGCACATTCTCCCCATGTCTCCATGGTTCTCACCCCCACAACCCAAAGATATGCAGGTTAGGTGGATTGGCCATGCTAAATTGCCCCTTAATTGGAAAAAAATAATTGGATACTCTAAATTTATAAATAAAATAAAATAAAAAAAGAAGGATAAGGATCCGGAGCAGTGTGGGTCATACTGCCTGATATCATTATTGAATGTAAATGCCAAGTTAATGGAGAAGGAGATTGCATCGCAGATTGAGGACTGTGTGCCGGGGGTGATGGGCGAGGATCAGACGGGGTTTGTGAAGAGCAAGCAATTGTCAGCAAATGTCCGGAGGCTACTCAATGTAATTATGATGCCTTTGGAGGGGCAGGTGGTGGAGGTTGCGAACGTGTGGATGAACCAAGTGAGTTTGGGGTACTTTGGCTACACTGGGGGATGAAGCAGGGGTGCCCACTCTCCCCATTGCTTCTTGCCTTGGTGATGCTTCGGGCATCGAAGGATTGGAGAAGGATTGAGCAGGGCTGACGAACATACGATCTTGTTGTACGTGGACCACCTGTTATTGTATATTTCAGACCCGGTGGGCAGCATAGGACGCGTTATGGAGATTTTGGGGCAATTCGGCCTGTTTTCGGGATATAAATTGAACATGGGAAAGAGTGAGGTCTTTCCGATTTAATGCCAGAGGGCAGGAAAGGAGACTGGAGGAGTTGCCATTTAGGGTGGTGGGGGCTAGTTTCAAGTATTTGGCTATCCAGATGGCGTGGAGCTAGGCGCAGCTGCATAAACTGAACTTGGCTCCACTAGTGAAGGAGATAAAGGCGGATTTTAAGAGGTGGGATGTGCTGTCGCTGGCAGGGCGGGTGCAGAGAGTGAAAATTACGATGCTGCCTAGGTTTCTATTTGTGATTCAGAAACTCTCCATCTTTTTCCCAAGTCATTCTTTAATAATAATCTTTACGAATATCACAAGTAGGCTTACATTAACACTCCAATGAAGTTACTTTGAAAATCCCCTAGTCACCACACTCCGGCACCTGTTCGGGTACACTGAGGGAGAATTTAGAATGTCCAATTCACCATCAGCACATCTTTCGGGGCTTGTGGGAGGAAACCGGAACACCAGGAGGAAACCTACGCAGACACAGGGAGAACGTGCAGACTCCGCACAGACAGTGACCCAAGCTGGGAATTTAACCCGGGTCCCTGGTGCTGTGAGGCAACAGTGCTAACCACTGTGCTCCAGTGCCGCCCCTAAGGAAGGTCAATGAGCTGATCTCTGGGTTTTTGTGGGCGGGAAAGACCCTGTGGGTGCGGCGGGCTTTTGTTCCGGGGGGAGAGGGGGCAGGCTGGCATTGCCGAATATGATAAACTGTTATTGGGCGGCGAACATTGTAATGATGAGGAAATAGGCTGTGGGGAAGGGGTTGGTGGGGGGGCGGGTGGAGGTGGCATCAGGTCAGGGAATGGGTTTGATGTCTTTGGTGGCACCTTTACCGTTCTCGCCGGCCAGGTGCTCCATGAGCCCAGTTGTGGTTGTGGCCCTGATGGTGTGGGGGCAGTGGAGGCTGCATTTGGGCCTGGAGGGTGCCTCAGTGTGAACATCAATCTGCGATAATCCTAAGTTTGCATGGCGGGACTTGATGCGACATTTAGAGGTTGGCGGCAGGTGGGGATTGAGCGCTTTGGGGACTTGTTTATAGGGGGCAGGTTTGTGGGGCTGGAGGACTTGCTGGAGGACTTGGAGGAAATGTATGAGTTGCCCAGGGAGAATGGCTGTAGATACCTGCAGGTTCAGGACTTCGTGAATAAGAAGTGCCTTCCTTTCCTGGGCTGCCGCCCTCAAGGGCCGAGACGAGGGCGGAGGACTTGCAGAGGGGAATGCGTCCTCCTCGTCCAGTCTAAGATGGTACATAGGGCTCATATGACAGTGGCAAGGATGCATGGTTCTTTGCAGTGGTAGAGGATAGGTGTGGGCGGTGCACGGGGGGGCCCGCAAATTACATCCACATGTTCTGAGCATGTCCAAGACTGGGGTTCTAGCATGATTTCCGAGGTGTTGGGTGTGGGGGTTGGGGTTGGAAGACCCGGGTGTACAAGGGGTGAGAGAGGCTAATGTTTTGGCCTCTTCGTCCTGATAGTCTGGAGACGGATTTTGTTAGGGTGGCGGGACACGGAGCTGCCGAAAGCAGGAGTGTGGGTGAGTGACCTGGCAGAATTCCTGGCGTTGGAGAAGGTCAACTTCACTCTGCAGGGGTTGGCGGGGGTCACCTGGAGGTGGAAGCCATTCATCGATTTCTTTAAGGAGGATTGAGGAATCGGCAAGGGGGGTGAGTATGGGAATTAAAATGGGGAAGGCAGGATGTGGCAGGAGGGGGGTTGATGTCAGTGGGGCAGGTGGGTTGTGGTTGTTTATAGAGTTTTATTGTTCTTCTGATAATTTGTGTATATATGTGAAAGTGCCTTTAATAAAATGAAGACACTGTCTCAAATCTGGCTGTCCAAACATCAGAGTTGATTGAAAATCGGACATTTTTGAAATGTGCCTTGTGTCAACTTTTCAAAAATTTTCGAAAAATTATCTGTGCAATTTGGGTGTGTGGTGCCTGAGTAGTTATCGCCTTCATTGCTTGCAGTGCTCCTGGTGACTTGACCTGGATTGGCCCAAACCGCCTGACCCGAAATCCGTCAAGATTTGAAATCTGGCACAGTCTCAACCCTGAGGTTGCCAGTTTTGAAACATTGTACCTGTGGCAATATGATTTCTTTGTAAAGTTCAAGTGAAAGTGGACTTGAATCCAGGATCTCAATCCCACCCAACAATTACACCTAAGTAAAATCAAGGACAGATCAGTATCGCATATCTAAAAAGGAAAAAGAACACTTTTATTTCAAAACTGTTACAGTTTAGGTAGCAGTGAATTGGCACTGGACAAATTTAACACTGCAGCCTGTACTTCATTTTAATCTGCATCCACAAGCAGTTGTAGCCACAATTTAGGTGATGCTCTGAAAATCATTTAAGATGAATTACATTGGGGACTTCCGGTGGTGGTGATTGAAGTGCTGGGTACTCTGATACACAGACGAACCAACACGGTTGAGAATGGTACAACGCAGTTTTATTTCAATGAACTATTAACATATTAAACTCTGGTATTCAGCACATGGTGAACCTCTGAGTGGCTGGCAATGAGGTCTGTGCCCTGAGCACTCTCCTGCTCGAGTGCCCAGGAAGTGTCATGTTCCCTGCTTTGTACTGTGTATGCTCTTGTCTGTGATTGGCTGTCGTGTTTTGTGTGTTGATTGGTCCATTGATCTGTCCATCATTATGTTTGTATGTATGTGCTGTGATGTTCACCTGAATATCATGACATCCCTCCTTTTTTACAGGAGTATGTGCCTACGTGTTTATAAATAGAGATGTGTAGCTAAATGTGTGTGTGTGCAATATCTGCAGCATGTACACGGGGCTTAACTATATACAAGGGGCACAATGTCGGGTGTGACATAACAATGAGGTTGTACCATAACCAAAGAACGGGGAAATGTTGAACGATAAAACGAATTCCTGTAACGATAAGAACATAAACATATTAACAAAGTGGTTGCATGAGTTCAATGTATAAACAGTCTCTTAAGTCCAGTCTAGTAGGTGGGCGACGATTTCGGGTTGACCGCCTCGAGGATAGGTCTGGAACAACTGGCTGAGGAACGAGCCTGGCCACGGGTGACGATGGAAGGGGCATGGTAGCAGGCAGCTCCACGAAGTCGAAATCAGGAACAACAGGAGGGCACGGTGTCGGTGTAAGGTCTCGTAGCGAGCGTGGAAGCAGGCGAAGAGCCCGGCGATTGCGCCTATGAACGGATCCATCAGGCATGCGAACCAGGAACGAGCGGGGAGCCACACGTCGGAGAACTTCGGCAGGTGCTGACCAGCCACCTTCTGGTAGATGGATGCGGACTTCGTCTCCAGGGGCCAGGGCGGGAAGATCAGTTGCCCGTGTGTCATATGACCTCTTCTGGCGACTGCGCTGCAGTTGCTTCCTGTGCAGTACCGGAGCATGGTCTATTGTGGGTGCCAGGGTGGAAGGCACAGTGGTCCTGAGGGCGCGACCCATCAACAGCTGGGCTGGTGAGAGACCAGTGGCTAGTGGGGCCGAGCGATAGTCCAGCAGGGTGAGGCAGAAATCCGATCCGGCAGCGCAGCCTTACAGAGGAGCCGCTTGACAATGTGAACGCCGGTCTGGATGTCGTCTGGGCAAGATTCGTAATGGGGAGGCTGAATGGTCCGCACGTCCCTGCGAGTTGTGGAAGATTGACAGGTTCAGCTGCTCGACAGTAAGCAGCGTAGTGGCCCACCTTGCCACAGCGTAGGCATTGTCGGGTTCTTGCGGGACATTGCCGCTTTAAATGTGCAGCTCCACAGTTGCCGCACGTCGTGACGTCATGACGTTCGTTGCGCCACTGCGCATGCGCAGTTCGGTCTTGCGTCGGACACACCTGCGCATCACGTCCCTCAGTGTTGCCGTAGGTTTTGGCGCGCACAAGTACGGGTGGCCCCGAAAAGCACGCGAAATGGCCGACGTCGTCCGGGCCACGGGCCGGGAGGAACTCGATTGCCTGGACCCGTTCGGCTTCGTGGGGCACCTGGCTCGCCAACCCGGCCACGTAGGACCCCCCCACCGCGCCGATTCGGTCGCCGGAAATTGTGCATAGCGGCTAGTCGCGTTTTCGTGCAGGACACAGGCTTCGATTGCGGAGGCTAAGGTGAGGCCTTTTATTTTTAAGAGCTGCTGGCGTAGGGTGCCCGAGGCGACCTCAAAAACGATCTGGTCCCGAATCATGGAGTCTGAGGTGGTGTCGTAACCGCAGGACTGCGCGAGGATGCGGAGATGGGTAAGGAATGACTGAAAGAGCTCATCCTTACCTTGCAGGCGCTGCTGGAAGACATATCTCTCGAAGCTTTCGTTGACCTCAACGTTGAAGTGTTGGTCGAGCTTGATAAGGACCGTCTTGTATTTGGATTTGTCCTCCCCTTCCGCGAACACCAGGAAGTTGTAGACATGGATGGCGTGCTGCCCTGCGGTGGTGAGGAGGATGGCTATCTTTCTGGTGTCCGAGGCGCTCTCTCTTTTGTTGGCTTCCAGAAAGAGCTGGAAGCGCTGCTTGAACAGCTTCCAATTTACGCCGATGTTCCCAGCGACTTGCAGCGGCTGCGGTGTGTTGACGGTGTCCATGGCGCAGGATGGCAGATTTGTGGGTAGGTGTCAAATCACTCCTGGTATCATGCAGTGTTAGGTTCTCTGATACACGGACGAACCAACACGGTTGCGAATGGTACAACGCAGTTTTATTTCAATGAACTAACATATTAAACTCTGGTATTCAGGACATGGTGAACCTCTGAGTGGCTGGCAATGAGGTCTGTGCCCTGAGCCCTCTCCTGCTCGAGTGCCCAGGAAGTGCCGTGTTCCCTGCTTTGTACTGTGTATGCTCTTGTCCGTGATTGGCTGTCGTGTTTTGTGTGTTGATTGGTCCGTTGATCTGTCCATCATTATGTGTGTATGTATGTGCTGTGATGTTCACCTGAATATCATGACAATGATGTGCTGAGCGGACACGCATCAGGTGGCTCCCCCCAATCGGACCCGAAATAGTGAACATTTCGAGATTTTTGGACCAAAAAGATACCCAAAACTTTCTCAAACCCAGACAGGGCGAACAGCAACAAGGTGGAAAGGAAGCTGCCGGCAAACGGCAGTTCAAAGAGCCGGCGAGAAGGCAGAAGCGACGGAAAGGGGCACGAGCAACAAACAAAAGGACCAGTGGACCCACGAGGCGAGGTGGAAGCCCCGGTGAACCTGGAGCGGGGAAGACTGGTGACCCGAATGGTGGAACAGGAGCAAATGGCGACGCTCATCTCTCTCTCTCTCCCACCCCCCGCCCCCCACCCGCCGACACATACACACCAGGGGACGAACGGAAGAGTTTCCTAAAAACGGAACTGGCTGCCATGAGTGAGGCGATTGAAATGGAGTTCCAGGTGGTGGTGAAGGAGGTGGTGACGGAAGCGATGGCCTCCCTCCAGCGCACGATAGACAGCCTGGGGAAGAAGATGGAAGCCCAGGAAAAGACATCATCGGATCAGAGTTTCCAGGATCGTGGTTCTGGAGGCTGAGGTGAAGAGGTGGTGGCGGCCCAGGGGAACCTGTCGGGGAAGGTCGTGGACCATGAAAACTGGTGCCGACGGCAAAATGTCTGTATCATAGGCGTGCCAGAGGGCATTGACGGAAGGGACCCAACGGACTACATCGCCCAAATGCTGGGCAACCTAGTCGGGAGGGACACTTCCCCAGCTCTCCAGAAACTTGACAGGGCGTACAGGTCGCTCCGGCCAAAACCCAAAACTAGGGAGCAGCCGAGAGCGATTATCGCTAAGTTGCACCGGTACCAGGACAGGGAAAGGACCCTGAGGTGGGCCCGACAAACAAAGTCGTGTACATGGGAAAGACATAGAATCTGGGTTTACCAGGACATTGGGGTGGACCTTGCAAAAAAGAGGGCTGGGTTTAACCGGGGCAAAAAAGAGGGCCGAGTTTAACAGGGCGAAATTGGCGCTCTGCAAGAATGGGGTGAGGTTCAGCATGCTGTTCCCGGCCAGACTCTGGGTAACGTACCAGGGGCAGGAACACGACTTCGGCACCCTGGCGGAGGCCAACAAGTTTGTAAAACTGAACAATTTGGAGAGGGAACAAACACGGCAGCGGGGAAAAAAGGACTGCAAGCTTAAGATAGAATGGGACCAGGAACAACTGTGTGGACTCTGTGTTTGCGCAGGACTGTGAAATGAAATGAAATGAAAATCGCTTATTGCCACAAGTCGGCTTCAAATGAAGTTACTGTGAAAAGCCCCTAGTTGCCACATTCCGGCGCCTGTTCGGGGAGGCTGGTATGGGAATTGAACCATGCTGCTGGCCTGCCTTGGTCTGCTTTAAAAGCCAGCTTTTTAGCCCAGTGTGCTAGTTTAAAGCTGGAAGACAGAGAGGGGAGGGGGTGAGGAAGGGAAGGGAGACAGGCAGACAGAATAGAGACAGAGCTAAACCAGCCCAGTGAGCGAAGCCACCGTAACAGTGAGGAGGGCTAGCACGGAAGACAGGCAGTAAGGGGGGCCATGGCGCACCTCTCAGGGGAGAGGGAGTGCCTGGCCAAGGGGGGGGTTGGAGGGGGGTGTAATAAGTTCACGGAGGCAGAAGTCCCTTCACCAGAGTTCCTTTTATTAACAAACACAACCATGTGCATTCAGCTTGCTGTCTACACTGGGAGTGCAGAGGTTCTGGCACTCCCTGTTATATACAGAGAAGAGGTTCCTTGCTTGGGCCACTAAACCGGGAACTCGTATTCCAATTGTCCAATCTCAAAGGCCTGGTCTAAGTCATTACACCCTTCCCCCCCAAAGTCCGAGGAGCCCCCGTGGTCTTTGTGACTCACGGGTCTATTTCTTTGTTTCTGCGCCGGGTCCAAATCCTCCACTTCGGCTTCCGACATAGGGGGGGTATAACAGCTAGGCCCCCGTCTTTTCCGATGTGAGCGCCTGAGGGGCAGTTCCTCCGGCGGCCGGGCGTCAGCCACGGCATCATCCATTGTGTCCATATCAGAGTCCGATGTCCTCACCAGTGGTGCCGGAGGGGCGTGAATAGTTTGTCGGGGAGGATCCTCCACGGTCCTCGGTATGCTGGTCTGAGTCAGCTGTGAGAGAAGGAAACAAATCCGAGGCCCACACCTGGTCTAGGTGCTTTTTTACGATGTGTTCTCCCACACGTATCTGATATGACACAAGTCCTGTCCTGGCCTTGACCGTTCCTGCTACCCATTTGGGGCCATTCGCATAATTTCTGACCCATACCTTTTCACCCGCATTGGACTGCCTTTCTCGGCGAGTATTGTCGTGGCCCCTGCATTGGGCCTCTTGGTGTTTTTCTGCTCTTCCACCTACATTTGGAAATAGTAGGCTCAGCCTGGTTCGGAGTCATCTGCCGATGAGTAGCTCCACCAGTGTTGTTCTTGTTGTGGCGTGTGGGGTTGTCCTATAGTCGAATAGCCAGTGCGATAGTTTAGTTTCTACTGATGCTGCTGACTGTTTTTTCAACCCAACATTTAGGGTCTGGACGGCTCTCTCCGCCAACCCATTTGATGCCGAGTGGTATCGTGCCATCCTTATGTGCCGAATGCCGTTTTACTTCATGAATTTTGTGAACTCCTGGCTGGTGAAAACCGATCCATTGTCCAAAACTAACATCTCCGGGATACCATGTGTTGCAAACGAGGTGCAAAGTTTTTCGATGTTTGTGGTTGTATTTGCCGAGTTCATTTTGTAGCCCATTTGGAACGGGCGTCTACTATCACAAAAAATATTTACCCCCGGGCCTGCAAAATCGACATGAAGTCGCTACCATGGTCTATCCGGCCATTCCCATGGGTGCAGCAGGGCTGCCGGTTTCACCTTCTGCCTTGTTGGCATTCTTGGCACCAACCTACTAATGCCACTATGTCTGTATCCAGGCCCGGCCATCAGATAAAGCTCCTGGCCAGCATCGTCATTTTTGAGACTCCAGGGTGTCCGTGATGTAGTTCGGCCAGTATGGCTCGACGGCCCTGACTTGGAACTATTACTCGTGCTCCCCATAGCAGTATCTCGTCTTCCACAGTGATCTCTCCCCTGCTCCAGTGGGGGTGGAATTCTGCCTGGACTGGTCTTTCCATCTCTCTTGTTAGCACCATGTGCTTTATTTTTGCTAAAACTGAGTCCTTTTGTGTCCACAAACGAATGTTTTGTGCGGCCACCGGAAGGGTGTCCAGGAAATGTAGTGTCATCACTGTTTCTTCTATTCTGGGTACCAATGGTGGGGTGTCCGGTAATGGCAGCCTGCTTAGTGCGTTGCCGTTTGCCACCCGGGTTCCCAGCTGGTGCTCTAGTTGATATTGGTACGCTGCCAGTAGTAGGACCCAGCGTTGGATCCGGACTGAAGCTATTGGCACCACTTTGTCTTCTTTCAGCGATCCCAGCAATGGCTTGTGATTATTGTGAATTTACACCCATACAAGTACTGGTGAAATTTCTTCACCGCAAAAATCAAAGCCAGTGCTCCTTTTTCAGCTTGGGCGTGCTTTCGCTCTACTGTGCTACAGTCCTGGAATAAAACTCCATAGGCTGTTCCTGGCCATTTTGCCCTCTGTGTACCAGAACTGCCCAACACCATATGGAGATGCATCACAAGTGAGCACCAACCTCTTTCCTGGGGCCATAGTGTGCCAAGACATTTTCTGAGCAGAGATTCTTGAAAGCCCTGTCTTAACGGGCGGACCATTTCCAGGCTTGCCCCTTTTTTAGTAATTGGTGTAGGGGGTTCAAGATGGACACGTTGTTCTGTATGAACTTTCCGTTTTATGTCACCAGTCCTAAAAAAGATCTTAACTCCTGGATTGTGGTGGGGGCCGGGGCATCTTTTATCGCCCTCACCGATCCTCCAAAAAGTGTAGCCCTGGCTTGTCAACCTTGTACCCCCAAAATAAGGTACTTGAGGTGCTAGAAAAATACATTTCTCCCTCTTTTGGCGCACGCCTGCTGCTGAAAACCTCCTGAGGACTTCCACCAGGTTTTGAAGGTGTTCTGCCCTTGTTTTTCCTGCAATGAGGACGCCGTCCAGGTAAATGGTGACCTGTCGTAACCCTTGTAATATATTCTCCATTGTCCTCTGGAATATCGCACAGGCTGGCGATACCCCGAAGGGTAATCTTGTGTACTAAAAAAGACCCTTCAGGGAGGGGGGTTAGGCTGTGGGGGGCAAGGAGGATTGTACTCTGAGTCATACGGCGACAGATTGTACACGGAGAAACTTAAGAAAAAACCTTTTGTACTGTGCAATAAACGAAAACGAACAGCAATGTATATAATATTGAAAATGCCACTAAAAAGATTTGTTTTAAAAAGATGAATTACACTTGGGGTGTACAGGTTTCTGGCTGTGTCTCCAAGGCTTGGAAGAATTTAGGGGTGACTCTGCTTCGATGTTGTTGGGTCTCCAACTGCTGCTGTCACTCTGATGTCCATGTCATTCTGGAAGGCCGTTGGGTCAAAGCAAATTTACACATCTGTTTCCCATTTGATGCAGCTTTAGTTGCAGAAGATGATGCAAGTAATATACAAATGAAGTTATCTGATTGTGCGATTACCACAATTTTATTTGAGAGCTTTGCATTCTGAGCCTCCAGCAGCTCTTTACTCTGGCACAAGGCTGCCCTCTCTTCCTCCAAAATCTCTTCACTCTGTGGTTGTGGTCCTAGGACTGTGATCTCAAAAAGTTGTGGATGCTCAGCCATTGAGCATATTTAAGGCAGAGATTGATATATTTTTGGATACTAAGGAAAGCAAAGGATATGTGAATAGTGCTGAAAAGTAAGTAGAAGATCAGCCATGATCTTATTAAATGGTAAAGTAGACCTGAAGGGCAGTTTGTTCATATGCTCTAATTTCTTAGGTTCTTCGCTTCAATTCCCATCAAACATGCACGATTAAAAATAAAGTTTAAATCAATCAATTTAATGAATTAAGTTTTTAAAAATTAGTTGCACATTTCTCTATTTGAAAATATTCATTTGCTCTTTTGCATGATTCAAATGAAAATCAATTCAATTTAAAACAGTCAGATATGTGTAATTCCATGAATCAATTTGCACAGTGCTCAAGTTGAAATTACTCACTACTGCAATGTAATGACTGAAACGGATAAATCAGACTACTTGGCAATTTTTCCAGAAAGTGAGAAATGTCTTCGCCTTTTCACATTAACTTTTTATATGAGCATTGGCGGTACGGTGATGCAGTGGTTAGCACTGCTGCCAGTAGCGCTGAGGACCCGGGTTCGATCCTGGGCTCGGGTCACTGTCTGTGTGGAGTTTGCACATTCGCCCTGTGTCTGCGTGGGTTTCACCCCCACAACCCAAAGATGTGCAGGTTAGGTGGATTGGCCACACTAAATTGCCCCTTAGTTGGAAAGAAATAATTGGGTGCTCAAAATATTTTTTTTAACTTTTTATATGAGCCTTACTCTTACCAGAGTACTTTGATCACATGGATTTCAAACTTATTTGGTGGTGTTGAGCAACAAATGCCCTGAATTGAGAACACCAGAACCTAATGGAACCATGTGAAAATCTTGAGAAAGTCAGGCAACAGATTTTCCATGAACTGTAAGTGAAGGAACCCTCGGTGGGATTTTCCGCCGGCAGGATGCTCCGTTTCGCCGGCAGCCCGGGGGTTTCCCGACAGCATGGGGCTGCCCCACAATGGGAAACCCCATTGACCGGCCGGTGTAACGGAGCATCCCGCCGGCGGGATGAGGCAGAAATGTGGCGCAATGGGACGGAGAATACTGTGAGCAATTTTGGGCCCCACACCTCAGGAAGGACATACTGGCACTGGAGCGGGTCCAGCGGAGATTCACACGGATGATCCCAGGAATGGTAGGCCTAACATACGATGAACGTCTGAGGATCCTGGGATTATATTCATTGGAGTTTAGGAGGTTGAGGGGAGATCTAATAGAAACTTACAAGATAATGAATGGCTTAGATAGGGTGGACGTAGGGAAGTTGTTTCCATTAGCAGGGGAGACTAGGACCCAGGGGCACAGCCTTAGAATAAAAGGGAGTCACTTTAGAACAGAGATGAGGAGAAATTTCTTCAGCCAGAGAGTGGTGGGTCTGTGGAATTCATTGCCACAGAGGGCGGTGGAGGCCGGGACGTTGAGCGTCTTTAAGACAGAAGTTGATAAATTCTTGATTTCTCAAGGAATTAAGGGCTATGGAGAGAGAGTGGGTAAATGGAGTTGAAATCAGCCATGATTGAATGGTGGAGTGGACTCGATGGGCCGAATGGCCTTACTTCCACTCCTATGTCTTATGGTCTTATGGCCTGTACCTTTAATGGCCTGTAAGGGCAGCTGCATCAAGCAAGAAATAAATGGACAAACTTAAGCAAAGAAAACAACAAATAACAGTGGATGCATTGTCATGCATTCCTGTTAAAAGGCTTGAATAAGGTTGCCAAACCTCATTCAAGATATAGAGTCCTTTACCTCATTAACCACAAACCAGGAACAACACAGGCGCAATTAAATTTAAACAGCACAAAAAACAGATGAACAATGTGCTAAACTTAAGGAATACTGCATCAATGGATGGCCAGAATTTGGTCCAAATAATCTCAACCTGAAACAATACTTCAAGCAATGAAGATATCTAAGTGCTGTGGATGACTTGCTGATTTGTGATGAGAGATTGGTCATACCAAGAGTACTCAAGACTCTATATCCTTCAGAAAATATGTCATTGACACCTAGGCATTACAAAGTGTTATGCTCAAGTGCAAAATTCTGTTTGCTGACCATGAATCTCAATCATCAGACAAAATTATTTCGACCTATATCGTCTATGCAATCCATCACCAGAAGCAAAGGGAACCATTGATGGTATCCTCATTTGCATCCAGCCCATGGGAATGGATCGGAATGGATATTTTCCAGCTCAAAGAGGAAACATTCCTCATAGTTGTTGACTCCAGATGGATTGAGGTTAAAGATCTTCATGGTCTCACCTCGAAAGGAGTCATTAAATTTTTTCAATAAATTTTTGCCACACATGACATTCAAGATCTAGTCATTTCTGAGAATGGTGCACAGTTTGAAAATGCATGTTTTAAACAGTTCACAGAAGACTGTAAAGTTGTCCACATGGTTAGTTCACCCACATACCCACAAACAAATGGTGAGGCCGAAACAGGAGAAGGGATGATAAATGGTTTATTGAAGAAAAATTACAATATCAGTTTAGCACTATTGAGCTTAAGTGCAGAAGTAAATATCATAGAATTATCATAGAATTTACAGTGCAGAAGGAGGCCATTCGGCCCATCGAGTCTGCACCGGCTCTTGGAAAGAGCACCCTACCCAAGGTCAACACCTCCACCCTATCCCCGTAACCCAGTAACCCCACCCAACACTAAGGGCAATTTTGGACACTAGGGGCAATTTATCATGGCCAATCTACCTAACCTGCACATCTTTGGACTGTGGGAGGAAACCAGAGTGTCCGGAGGAAACCCACGCACACACAGGGAGGATGTGCAGACTCCGCGCAGACAGAGACCCAAGCCGGAATCGAACCTGGGACCCTGGAGCTGTGAAGCAATTGTGCTATCCACAATGCTACCGTGCTGCAAATATGTAACCAATGTTTTTAATTTGATAAAGTGGCTGATAATTGCAGCTAGATAGTGCCAGATACATTTGAGGAAATGGCTAATATTTCACTGTCAGCACACCCTGGGCTACTGCACGGTCAACTTCAGCCCCACATGACCCGGAGTTGTAACACAAGTGAATTTAGATGTTATTTTAAAATACTTGAGGACCTTGGTTGAGCCCAATAAACTGTAGTCACCAGGTTTGTAAAATTTAAACACAAGTAACCTTGTATTGTTTAACAGTAATATAACTAAATAGACAAAAATGTAACTATCTAATACCCCTCCCCCCTAAAAACTACCCACACACATGCAAACAAACAACACCAAGGAGAAAGTGTGATTAAGTGATAAAGAAAATATGAATAAAAATAATGAGATTAAGGATCTTTGATGCACTAGGATGGCTTCCAGTTAATATCTTTCTGGAGTTCTAGCTTTTGTTTTGGTACTTCTTGCTTCTAGGCTTGAGATAGTTTTCTCTGGCAAGATTGTGTACTTTCCCTGTAGATTCAAGATCATTTCAAGTTTACAATGAAGATGTTCCAGGCACACATTGGGTTTAGACCAATAAAGCAGTTTTTAATAAGAGAAATGGGAGTAAAGGAAATAACAGGAAGGACTCTTATATCACCAGCTATTTACCAACATATGAAATATTATAAATCTGATTATTATTAATGTCTCTCTTGTAGCTACAACACTGGCATCTACCCGGCAATGTGGAAAAATGCCCATGTATGTCCTGTATGCAAAAAGCAGGACAAATACAATCCTGTTAATTAGAATTTCATAGAATTTACAGTGCAGGAGGCCATTCTGCCCATCAAGTCTGCACCGAACCTTCGAAAGAGCACCCTCCTTAAACCCATGCCTCCACCCCATCCCCATAACCCAGTAACCCCACCCAACCTTTTGGACACTAAGGGGCAATTTAGCATGGCCAATCCACCTAACATGCGCATTTTTGGACTTTGGTAGGAAACCAGAGCACCTGGAGGAAACCCATGCAGACACGGGGAGAACGTACAAACTCCACACAGACAGTCACCCGAGGATGGAATTGAACCTGGGTCCCTGGAACTGTGAGGCAGCAGTGCTAACCACTGTGCCACCCTGTCAGTCTACTCTCAATCATCAGTAAAATGTTGGAAAGTGGGCATCAACATTGCAATCAAGCAGCACTTGCTGGGCAATCACCTACTTACTGACGCTCAGTTTGGGTTCTGCCAGGCTCACTCTGCTCCTGGCTTCATCACAGCTTCGGCTCAAACATGGACAAAAGAGCTGAACTTCAGAGGTGAGGTGAGAGTGACTGCCCTTTTCATCAAGGCTGCAATTGACTGAGTATGACACAAATGAGCCCGAGCAAAGCTGCAGTCAATGGAAATCGGATAAAACTCCCTGCTGGTGGACTTCCGGTGACAACGATGTGCTGAGCACATCAGGTGACTCTCCTCCATGTGGACATTAATGATCTGGAAGAAGGAACTGAAGGCACTGTTGCGAAGTTTGCAGATACAAAGATCTGTAGAGTATTGAGGAAGCAAGGGGGCTACAGAAGTATTTGGACAAGCTAGGAGAGTGGGCAATGAAGTGGCAAATGAAATACAATGTGGAAAAGTGTGAGGTTATGCACTTTGGAAGGAGGAATTTGGGCATAGACTATTTTCTAAATGGGGAAATGCTTAGGAAATCAGAAGCACAAAGGGACTTGGGAGTCCTTGTTCACGATTCTCTTAAGATTAACGTGCAGGTTCAGTTGGCAGTTAAGAAGGCAAATGCAATGTTAGCATTCATGTCAAGAGTGCTAGAATACAAGACCAGGGATGTACTTCTGAGGCTATAAGGCTCTGTTCAGACCCCATTTGGAGTATTCTGAGCATTTTTGTGCCCCGTATCTAAGGAAGGATGTGCTGGCCTTGGAAAGGGTCTAGAGGAGGTTCACAAGAATGATCCCTGGAATGATGAACTTGTCATATGAGGAACGGATGAGGACTCTTGGTCTGTACTCGTTGAGAAGGATGAGGGGGGATCGTATTGAAACTTTCAGGATACTGCGAGGCCTGGATAGAGTGGACGTGGAGCGGATGTTTCCACTTGTAGGAAAAAGTAGAAGCAGAGGACACCATCTCAGACTAAAGGGACGATCCTTTAAAACAGGGATTAGGAGGAATTTCTTCAGCCAGAGGGTGGTGAATCTGTGGCACTCTTTGCCGCAGAAGGCTGTGGAGGCCAAATCACTGAGTGTCTTTAAGACAGATAGATAGGTTCTTGATTAATAAGAGGATCAGGGGTTATGGGGCGAAGGCAGCAGAATGGGGATGAGAAAATATCAGCCATGATTGAATGGCAGAACAGACTCAATGGGCCGGGTGGCCTAATTCTGCTCCTATGTCTTATGGTCCTCCCACAGACCCGTAAAATAATCACATTTTAGCAAAAGCTCACCAACGAACCCAGCAATTTGTTCCCCAAACCTTAGTAGGACGGGGGAAGAAATAAAGAGAGAGGAAAATGCCTGGAAAAAGCCAGTCCAGGGGCCGCATGGAGACCAGGTGTGGAAGGGGCCTGGAACAGAGGCACTCGGACAAGCCGATCAACGCACGAGGCGGCGGAGCGCATGTTTCGCCGGAGCGAAAGGACAGACCAGCCACACACAAAGCTCTCCCTCAACGTGGGGGAACTGGACGGTATCCCTCTCCGAGGCACTGAGTGAATATTGGCAGGAGATAAAAATGGATATACTGGCCGTAGCGAAAGACGCGATGGCCAAAACTTTGGCACAGATACAGATCACCCTGGACAGAGCCGAAAAGAAACTGGAAGCCCAAGAAGCTACCATCAAGAACCTTGAGAAAGCAGCAACCGACCAGAGCGATCTGATCGTGGCATTTGAGAAAGAGGTGGTGAGGTTGGTCGCACGCAGGGCAACCTGAGGGGAAAGGTTGAGGAGAACAAAGGGAGAACATGGCCCTATTCATGTAAACGAGGGTATCAGCAGAGGGAAGGCGGAGTGTCAATCGTGACAAGTGCAGGATAAAACGGGGAAAGAACCTGCAGGAATCACAGGGAGCGGGCAGGAGAAAAACAGGACAGTAACTCCTGGGGGTGGGGGGGGTCATCACATTAGCGGGTAAGATAGCACTGGGTGCATGCAACAAATAGAGGCCGCAGAGCACCTCCAACAGGGGCGACAGCGCCTGACGTGGGAGGGGGACAAGCAGCAGGACAGGGAAGCAAAGGGGGAAAAGAGCTGGGGAAAGGGGACAGGGGGAGCACGTGAAGGGGGTGGAAAGGGGCTAGGAAGGAGGGCAGAAATGGAGGGGGGCATAGGGAGAAAGAAAAAGACAGGAGCAGAGCGAAAGTAACAATATGGCTACATAGGGCCTGCGATACCCTCAATTACGACTCAGGAGAGAAGATTGGTAATTCAAAGGCTTTAATTACCAGAGAACCAGACAGCTGCCGAGAAGTGTGCTCACTGCACGCTGCCCACTGAACGTAACCTGATATACAGTTCCCTGGGAGCGGAGCCGGAGGCGGAGTCCCCCATGGTTCCAAACCCGGTCTTAAAGGGGCCTTGAGGCTGTGGGGAGGGGGGAGTTCCGTGAGGGGGCGCATACAGTTGGGGTCGGGCCCGAGTTCTCCTACTACGCCCAGTGGGTCCCCAACTATGCAGACAAAGCCCGCCCACTTATTCAAACCACCACTTTTCCCCTGACGGCTGAGGCCCGCTCGGCCTTCAGCCGCATCAAGGCCGACATCACCAAGGCCGCCGTGCACGCAGTGGACGAGTCCGTCCTTTTCAGGTAGAGAGCGATGCGTCAGACGTCACACTGGCCACCACACTCAACCAGGAAGGCAGGCCAGTAGCATTCTTCTCTAGAACCCTCCACGCTTCCGAAGTCCGACACTCCTCGGTCGAGAAGGAAGCACAAGCCATAGGGAAGCCGTGCGGCACTGGAGGCACTACCTAGCCAGTAGGAGGTTCACCCTCGTCACCGACCAGCGGTTGGTCGCTTTCATGTTTGACAACACAACGGGGCAAAATAAAAAATGACAAAATCTGGAGGTGGAGGATCGAACTCTCCATCTACAATTATGATATCAAGTATCGTCCTGGGAAGCTCAATGAGCCCCCAGATGCCCTGTCCCGCAGCACATGCGCAAGCGCGCAAGATGACCGACTTCGGGCTATCCACGATGACCTCTGCCACCCGGGGGTCACCCGGCATACCCACTTCATTTAAGGCCCGCAATCGGCCCTTCTCCACCGTGGAGGTGAAGGCAATGACCAGAGACTGCCAGGTCTGCGCGGAGTGCAAACTGCACTTCTACCGGCCAGACAAGGCCCGCCTGGTAAAGGCCTCCCGGCCCTTTGAGCGCCTAAGCATTGACTTGAAAGGGCCCCTCCCCTCCACCAACCGTAATATATACTTTCTAACCGTCGTCGATGAGTACTCCCGCTTCCCCTTCGCTGTCCTCTGCCCCGACATGACCTCAGCCACTGTGATAAAGGCACTGCACAACATCTTCACACAGTCCGGTTTCCCTGCTTATGTCCACATCGACCGGGGCACATCGTTCATGAGCGATGAGCTACGTCAGAATCTGCTCAGTAAAGGCATCGCCTCGAGCAGGACTATGAGCTATAACCCGCAAGGAAACGGGCAGGTAGAGAGGGAGAACGCGACGGTATGCAAGGCCGTCCTTTTGGCCCTCCGATCTAGAAGTCTTCTGACCCCCCGCTAGTAGAAGGTCCTCCCCGACGCCCTCCAGTCCATTAGATCAGTCCTCTTCACAGCCACGAACGGGACCCCTCACGACCGTTTGTTTGTCATACCTAGGAAGTCCGTCTCCGGTGTCTCGCTTCCATCTTGGCTGACAATTCCGGGACCTGTCCTTCTCCGGAGGCATGTGAGGAGCCATAAGACCGATCGCCTGGTCAAGAAGGTCCAGCTGCTGCACGCCAACCCCCAGTACGCCTACATAGCGCACCAGGTCGGACGGCGAGATACGGTCTCCCTACGAGACCTGGCGCCAACTGGTTCCCCTGCCAAAGCGCCCCCTTCCCCGCTGCCTATCACCACCCCCAGCGCCCCTTACGTCCCCCTGGGTCTCCTGTATTGTCCCGTGCCAGCACGGCCGCCACCCACCACCCCCCTGCCTACCCCCACCCCCCAACTGTCTCCGACACGCCAGACTGAGGCTCAAGCTCCAGACACAACGCCCCTGCAGTCACCACCTGCAACAACCGTGCCCGCCACATTGCCAGAGCTGAGGAGGTCTAAAAGAACAATCCGGCCTCCAGACAGACTGAATATTTAATGACCCACGTCACCCCCGCTGGACTTGATTTTTTAACAGGGGTGAATGTGGTGAATGTAAACACCTAATGCAATAGCTGCCTGTATAATGATGTAACCTATTGTTACCTATGACCTGGAAGTGGTGATACGAGCTACTTCGAGGTACTGTACTGGAACCACGGTGGTCTCCGCCTCTGGCTCCACCCTCACCGGGGCCATATATAGGCCGGCCACCTGTGGGTGGCACTCATTTGTACAGCCGACTCTGGCAGGTGAGTTCATGGTTAATAAAGCTTAATGATCACTCACTCTCACGATCCCACAGTGAATTGACGGTATAACAGACTGATAGAGAGGGCTGACACCGAACTGGACGTGACGAGGAAGAAATGGAAGCAAGACTTGGGTTTCAAAATAGGGTGGGGACTCTGGAGCGAAGCACTGCATAGAGTCAACTCCACGTCCACGTGCACAAGACTCAACCTAACGCAACTAAAAGTAGTACATAGAGCCCGCTTAACAAGAACCGAATGAGTAGGTTCTTCCCGGAGATGGAGGACAGATGTGAACGGTGCCAAGGAGGCCCGGCCAACCACGGCCATATGTTCTGGTCTTGCCCCAGACTGCTGTGTACTGCACAGTTTTCTTCGAGGCAATGTCCACAGTGGTGGGGATGAGGGTGGAGCCATGCCCGAAAGTGGCAGTCTTCGGGGTATCAGACCAGCCAGACCTCTTCTTGGGGAGGAGGACTGACGCCCTTGCCGTTCCCTCCCTGATCGCCCGCCGTAGAATCCTGCTCGGCTGGCGGTCAGCAGCGCCACCTAAAGCTGCAGACTGGCTGTCCGACCTATTGGAATTCTTCCAAATGGAGCAAACCAAATTTGCCATCCATGGGTTGTGATGTGTTGGGTGTTCTGGATCACAAACTGGTCACCAAAACTGGAAGTGGTGCAACTCTATTTTATTATAAGGTTATTATACCAGCTTTAACAGTTGACCCTTGCCTAGTCCTAACCAGGTGATGCACTCAGCACATGGTGAATGTCTGTGTTGCAGGCTGTGAGCTCTGTGCTCCTAGCTAGCTGCTACTAGAATGAGCAGGAACTCTCCTGTCCCCTGTCTTTATAGTGCGTGTGCTCTCACTGGTGATTGGCTGCGGTGTTGTGTATGCTGATTGGTCCCACTGCATGTCCATCAGTATGTGTGTGTGTGTCTGCAGCATAATATACTGGTGTATATTATGACATCCCCCCTTTTATATAAAGAACATGTGCCTGCGTGACAATAAATATCGTGTAGTGAATGTACCTGACTATGTGTGTGTGTGTTATTTACATGACTATGTACATGAGGTTAATCTATTTACACGGGAAGGTGCCCGGTGCAGAGAAATAGGGTGTCACACCAACAACGAAATGAACATTATATACAAACTACTGGAACGATGAAACAGGATAACAGAACAGATCAAAGAGTCCAACATTGTAAAACTCAGAAGTCAAGTCTCTGAGGTGAGCGACGAATTCTGGTTGACCGCCTCAAGGGTGGGTCAGGAGCAACCGGCTGAGGAACGGGCTGGGCCACGGCAGAGTGAGGAGGATGCAGAGTGTTCGGAATCTCCACATAGTCCAGGCTGGGGACAACAGGAGGGCGTGGCACCGGTGGAGGATCACGTAGTGAGCGTGGAACGAGACGAAGGGTACGCCGATTGCGGCGGCGAATGGAACCATCTGGCAGACGAACCAGGAACGAGCGGGGAGACACCTGCTGAAGAACCACAGCAGTTGCAGACCAGCCACCCTCCGGAAGATGGATGCGGACGTTGTCATCCGGCGCCAGAGCAGGGAGATCAGTTGCCCGAGCATCATGCGCCGCCTTGTGTTGTGCACAAAACTGTTGCATCCGCTGAAGGACCGGAACGTGGTCGAGATCTGGGACGTGAATGGATGGCACCGTGGTCCTGAGGGTGCAACCCATGAGCAGCTGGGCTGGCGACAGGCCCGTGGAGAGTGGGGCCGAACGGTAGGCCAGCAAGGCGAGGTAGAAGTTGGATCCTGCATCGGCAGCCTTGCAGAGGAGCCGTTTGACGAAGTGGACACCCTTTTCCGCTTTGCCATTGGATTGGGGGTGCAGGGGACTGGATATCACATGCACAAAGTTGTACCTGCTGGCAAAGTTGGACCGTTCCTGGCTTGCGAAGCAGGGGCCATTGTCCGACATCACAGTGAGTGGGATGCCGTGACGAGCAAAGGTCTCCTTGCAGGCACGGATGACCGCCGATGATGCAATGTTGTGCAGGCGTACGACCTCCGGGTAGTTCAAAAAATAGTCTACAATCAGAACATAGTCCCTGCCGAGCGCATGGAACAGGTCAACGCCTACCTTAGACGTGACCAACTCATGGGGCTGTAGGGTCTCACGTGGTTGGGCCGGCTGGAACCGCTGACAGGTGGGGCAGTTGAGCACTGTGTTGGGTATGTCCTCATTGATGCCGGGCCAGTACACAGCCTCTCGGGCCATCCGTCGGCACTTCTCCACGCCAAGATGGCCCTCGTGTAGCTGTTCCAAAATGAGCTGGCGCATGCTGTGCTGGATCACGATGCGGTCCAGCTTCAGGAGGACACCATTGACTATTGCCAGGTCGTTTCGGATATTGTAGAACTGCGGACATTGGCCCTTTAGCCACCCGTCCGTCATGTGGCGCATGACACACTGTAGTAGGGGGTCAGCCGCAGTCTCGCGGCGAATGTGGATAAGGCGTTCATCCGTGGCCGGCAGATTGGAGGCCTTGAAAGCCACATGGGCGTCAACCTGGCAGATGAACCCCTCTGGGTCACACGGGGTGTTGACTGCACTGGACAGAGCGTCGGCGATAATCAGGTCCTTGCCCGGGGTGTATAGGAGCTGGAAATCGTACCGCCGGAGTTTAAGCAGAATACACTGGAGGCGAGGGGTCATATCATTCAGGTCTTTTTTGTATAATGTTTTTTTTTAAAAATATATTTTATTGAAAAATTTTTCCCTGAGCAACATTTTTCCCGCTTACAAAACAAACGAAATGATAACAATAACAAAACAGAAATTTTTTACTTTTTAACAATAATAATAATAATACACAAGTAACAAAACCTCATACTCTATTGACCTATACTCAACTAAACCTCCTCCCCCCCTCCCCCCTGGGTTGCTGCTGCTGGTCATCTGTCTTCCCTCTAACGTTCCCCTAGGTAGTCGAGAAATGGCTGCCACCGCCTGGTGAACCCTTGAGCCGATCCTCTCAGGGCAAACTTTATCTGCTCCAGTTTAATAAACCCCGCCATATCGTTTACCCAGGCCTCCAGTCCGGGGGGTTTCGCCTCCTTCCACATGAGTAGGATCCTGCGCCAGGCTACGAGGGACGCAAAGGCCATGACATCGGCCTCTTTCGCCTCCTGCACTCCGGGCTCTTCCGCAACTCCAAATAGAGCTAACCCCCAGCTTGGTTTGACCCGGGCATTCACCACCTGCAAGATCACTCCCGTCACTCCCTTCCAATATCCTACCAGTGCCGGGCACGCCCAAAACATATGTGCGTGGTTTGCCGGGCTCCTGCCACACCTCCCACATCTGTTCTCCACTCCAAAGAACCTACTCAATCTTGCCCCCATTATGTGTGCTCTATGTAGCACCTTAAATTGAATCAGGCTAAGCCTGGCGCATGAGGAAAAGGAGTTTACCCTGCTTAGGGCATCAGCCCACACACCCTCCTCTATCTCCGCCCCTAGTTCTTCTTCCCACTTTCCTTTTAGTTCGCCCACCGACTCCTCCCCCTCTTCCCTCATCTCTCTGTGAATCTCTGACACCTTGCCCTCTCCGACCCACACCCCTGAAAGCACCCTGTCCTGTATCCCCTGTGTCGGGAGCCGCGGAAATTCCCTCACCTGTTGTCTAGTAAACGCCCTCACCTGCATATATCTCAAGAAATTTCCCCGGGGTAACTTATACTTTTCCTCCAGTGCTCCCAAGCTCGCAAAAGTCCCATCTATGAATAAATCTCCCACCTTCCTAATTCCCAACTGGTACCAGCTCTGAAATCCTCCATCCATTCTTCCTGGGGCGAACCTATGGTTGTTCCTGATAGGAGACCCCACCAGGGCTCCCCGCACCCCTCTCTGTCGCCTCCACTGTCCCCATATGTTCAGTGTTGCCGCCACCACCATGTTCATGGTGTACTTTTTAGGTGAGAGCGGTAGCGGTGCCGTCACCAGCGCCTCTAGACTCGTCCCTTTACAGGACCTTCTCTCCAGCCTTTTCCACGCCGCTCCCTCACCCTCCATCATCCATCTACGTATCATTGCCACATTGGCGGCCCAATAATAATCTCCCAAGTTCGGTAGTGCCAGTCCTCCTCTGTCCCTACTGCGCTGAAGGAACCCCCTCCTTACTCTCGGAACTTTCCCTGCCCACACAAAGCTCGCAATGCTCCTATCTATTTTATTAAAAAAGGTCCTGGTGATTAAAATAGGGAGACATTGAAATACAAATAAGAACCTCGGGAGGACCATCATCTTAATTGCTTGCACCCTGCCCGCCAGCGATAAAGGCTGCATGTCCCACCTCTTAAAGTCCTCCTCCACTTGTTCTACCAGCCGTGTCAGATTAAGTCTGTGCAAGGTTCCCCAGCTCCTAGCGATCTGAATCCCCAAGTATCAGAAGTTTCTTTCCACTTTCCTTAGCGGTAAGCCTTCTATCTCGCTACTCTGGTCCCCTGGATGTATCACATATAATTCACTCTTCCCCATGTTTAACCTATACCCCGAAAATTCCCCGAACCTCCTCAAAATTTGCATAACCTCTATCATCCCCCCCCCGCTGGGTCCGACACGTATAACAATAGGTCATCCGCGTATAACGAGACTCGGTGTTCTTCTCCCCCTCTAGTCACCCCTCTCCATTTCCTGGAGTCTCTCAACGCCATGGCCAGAGGTTCAATTGCCAATGCAAACAACAATGGAGACAGCGGGCATCCCTGTCTTGTTCCCCTATATAATCGGAAATACTCTGATCTATGTCGACCTGTAACTACGCTTGCCGTTGGTGCCCCATAAAGTAGTCTAACCCAGCGAATAAACCCGTTCCCAAACCCAAACCTCCTTAACACTTCCCATAAATACTCCCACTCCACCCTATCAAATGCCTTCTCTGCGTCCATTGCCGCCACTATCTCTGCCTCCCCCTCCACTGAGGGCATCATTATCACCCCTAATAGTCGTCGCACGTTAACATTCAATTGTCTCCCTTTTACGAACCCTGTCTGGTCTTCGTGCACCATCCCCGGGACACAGTCCTCTATCCTCGATGCCAGCACCTTTGCCAGCAATTTGGCGTCCACGTTCAATAGTGAAATAGGTCTATAGGACCCACACTGCAACGGATCTTTGTCCCTCTTCAAAATTAGCGATATCGTCGCCTCCGACATCGTCGGGGGTAGAGTCCCCCCTTCCCTGGCCTCATTGAACGTCCTCGCCAACAACGGGGCCAACAAGTCCACATATTTTCTGTAGAATTCCACCAGGAACCCGTCCGGCCCCGGGGCCTTCCCTGCTTGCATGCTTCCCAGTCCCTTAATAACCTCGTCCACCTCAATCGGCGCCCCCAGGCCTGCCACCGCCTGCTCCTCCACTTTCGGGAACCTCAATTGGTCCAGGAACTGCCGCATCCCCTCCTCTCCCTCTGGGGGCTGAGACCTATACAGTTCCTCATAAAAGGTCTTAAACACCTCATTTATCTTTCCTGCCCTTCGCACAGTGTCTCCCCTTTCATCCCTAATTCCTCCTATCTCCCTCGCTGCTGCCCTCTTTCGCAGTTGGTGCGCCAACAGGCGACTAGCCTTTTCCCCATATTCATACCTCCTCCCCTGTGCCTTCCTCCACAGTACCTCCGCCTTTCTGGTGGTCAGAAGGCCAAACTCGGTCTGGAGTCGTCTCCTCTCCCTGTCCAGCTCCTCCTCCGGGGTCTCTGCAAATTCCCTGTCCACCCTTAAAATCTCCCCCAGTAATCTATCCCTTTCCTTGGCCTCTGTTTTCCTTTTGTGGGCCCCAATAGAAATCAGCTCTCCTCTGACCACCGCTTTTAGTGCTTCCCAGACCACTCCCACAGGGACCTCGCCGTCGTCATTGACCTCCAGGTATCTCTCAATACACCCCCTCACTCTTGCACACACTCCCTCATCCGCCATCAGTCCCACATCTAATCGCCAGAGTGTTCTCTGCTCCCTGTCCTCTCCTACTTCCAGGTCCACCCAATGTGGGGCATGGTCCGAAACCGCTCTGGCTGAGTATTCAGCTTCTTCCACCCTAGAGATCAACGACCTTCCTAAAACAAAAAAATCTATCCGGGAGTACACTTTATGGACGTGGGAGAAGAAGGAATACTCCCTAGCCCTGGGACTAAGAAATCGCCATGGATCCACTCCCCCCATTTGGTCCATAAACCCCTTAAGTACCTTGGCCGCTGCCGGCCTTCTTCCAGTCCTTGAGCTGGATCTATCTAGCCCCGGGTCCAGCACCGTATTGAAGTCCCCTCCTAAAATCAAATTTCCTGCCTCCAGGTCCGGAATACGCCCCAGCATCCGTCTCATGAACCCCGCATCGTCCCAATTTGGGGCATGCACATTAACCAACACGACCTCCATTCCCTCCAGCCTACCACTCACCATTACATATCTACCTCCACTATCTGCTACGATGTTCTTTGCCTCAAATGCTACCCGTTTCCCCACCAAAATGGCCACCCCTCTGTTCTTTGCGTCCAGTCCTGAGTGGAACACCTGTCCCACCCATCCTTTCCTTAGCCTAACTTGGTCCGCCACCTTTAGGTGCGTCTCTTGGAGCATAACCACGTCTGCCCTTAGTCCTTTCAAATGCGCGAGCGCTCGGGCCCTTTTTATCGGTCCAATCAGGCCTCTCACGTTCCACGTGATCAGCCTCACTGGGGGGCTACCTGCCCCCCTCCCGTGTCGACTAGCCATTACCTTCTCTAGGCCAGTCCTATATCCCGACTCCGCGCTCCCGCTCGCTCCCCCAGCGTCGCATTCCGCCCCCGACCACCCACTCTTTAGCCATTTCCTTTTGGATTTCCGCAGCAGCAACCCAGTTGTCCCCTCCCCCCCCCTCCCCCCCCCCCCCCCCCCCGCTAGATCCCTATCTAGCTTGATTGCTCCCCCCATATCACTTCCGTAAGTCAGCTGACTTCAACTGACCCCGGCTACTCCTGCTCGCTCCTCGACCCCCCCGGTGTGAGGGAACTCCCATCCGCCTTGCGCCTGTTTTCCCGCCTTATTCTTTCTGGCGCGAGAACATCCCTTTACCTGACCCGCCTCTTATGGCGCAGCTCCCTTTCCCCTCCCCCTCTCCTTCCCCATTCTCCGACTCTGTCCCGCCTTTCCCCCCTCACCGGCGCCCACATTTCCCCAGTGTCCCCCCCCCTCCCTGTTTACTTCTCGATTAACTTTCACCATCACATTAACAAAAACAATAACAATAACAACAATAACAGTTCCCTGCAGCATCAGTCCCTCAGTTCCGGTCCAGTTTCTCTTCATTAATGAAGGACCATGCTTCCTCCGCCGTCTCGAAATAATAGTGTCTCTCCTGATACGTGACCCATAGTCTTGCCGGCTGCAGCATCCCAAACTTCACCTTCCTTTTGTGCAAAACCTCTTTGGCTCGGTTGAAGCTCGCCCTCCTTCTCGCCACCTCCGCACTCCAATCCTGGTAGATCCTTACCACAGCATTCTCCCATCTGCTACTCCGCACCTTTTTAGCCCATCTCAGGACCTCTTCTCTGTCCTTAAGGCGGTAGAATCGCACGATTATCGCCCTCGGTGGTTCTTTGGTCTTCTCGCCGGGATCCGATTTGCCCACTCCACCTCCATGGGGCCCGCAGGGGCCTCAGCACCCATCAGTGAGCTCAGCATCTTACTTGCGTACGCTCCACAGTCCACTCCTTCCACACCCTCCGGGAGACCTAGTATCCTAAGGTTCTTCCTTCGCGCTCCATTTTTAAGGGCCTCAATCCTGTCAGCACACTTTTTATGAAGTGCCTCGTGCGCCTGAGTCTTAACCGCCAGGCCCAGGGCCTCGTCCTTAATACCTGACACCTTCTGCTCCACCACGCGAAGCTCAGACTCCTGGGTCTTTAACGTCTCCTTAAGACCCTCAATTGCCTGTAACATCGGGGTCATTACCTCCTTCTTCAGCAGATCCACGCACCATCTCACAACCTCGTCCTGCTCAGGCCCCCATGTCGCCTGCGATTTCTCCGCCGCCATTTTGTTCTCCACTCCCTCTGACCTTGTGGTTGAAGATTCTTCGGGCTGCAGCCGCCGCCGCCGGTTTTTCCCTCCGTCGTTCGGGGGGGACTCCCTTCCCACGCACCCCACACCGGGTCTTTCGGCCGGCAAAGTCCCCGTTGGGGCTCTTAAAAGAGCCTGAAGTTCCGTCGGAGCTGGAGCCGCCGAAACGTGCGGCTAGTTCATCCCCGCCGCAACCGGAAGTTTTTTGCATAATGTTGACCAGCGGGCGATGGTCGGTCCTGACAATGAATTGGTGGAGGCCGTACACATAATCATGAAATTTGTCGACCCCAGTCAACAGGCCCAGGCACTCCTTTTCGATCTGCGCGTAGCGCTGTTCCGTGGGGGTCATGGCACGTGACGCATATGCAACGGGGGCCCATGATGAGGCCTCATCGTATTGCAGGAGCACCGCCCCAATGCCGGATTGGCTGGCATCAGTTGAAATTTTTGTTTCCTTCGTGGGATCAAAAAATGCCAATACCGGGGCCGTGGTAAGCTTGGTCTTAACCTCCTCCCATTCGCGCTCGTGGGCGGGAAGCCATTGGAAGTCTGTCGTCTTCCTGACCAGGTTCCGGAGAGCTCTGGTATGGGAGGCGAGGTTGGGGATGAACTTCTCCAGGAAGTTTACCATGCCCAAAAATTGGAGGACCGCCTTCTTATCCGCTGGCTTCTGCATGGCCGTGATGGCTGCCACCTTGTCCGCATCCGGCCGCACACCCAACCGGGAGATGTGGTCCCCTAGGAACTTGAGTTCCATCTGGCCAAAGGAACATTTGGCTCTGTTGAGGTGAAGGCCTTGGTCCCGTATTCGTTTGAAAACCCGCTGGAGGCAACTGATATGCTCCTGCAGGGTGGTGGACCAAATGATGATGTCGTCAACATAGACGGGCACACCCTCAATGCCCTCCATCATTTGCTCCGTGATCCGGTGGAATACTTCTGATGCCGATATAATCCCAAACGGCATCCTGTTGTAGCAGTATCTGCCAAACGGGGTATTAAAGGTACACAGCTTTCTGCTGGACCTGTCTAGTTGAATTTGCCAGAATCCTTTCGAGGCGTCAGATTTGGTGAAGATGTTGGCCCGAGCCATCTCGCACGTGATCTCCTCGCGCTTGGGGATAGGGTAATGCTCCCTCATTATGTTGCGATTCAGATCCTTTGGGTCAATGCAGATCCGGTGCTCGTCGGAAGGCTTCTTTACGCACACCATGGAACTGACCCAATCGGTTGGTTCCGTCACTCTGGAGACCATTCCTTGGTCCTGGAGGTCCTGCAGCTGCTGCTTGAGGTGGTCCTTTAGGGGTGCTGGGACTCTGCGAGGTGCATGAACCACAGGCGTGGCGTCTTGTTTGAGCAGGATTTTGTAAGTGTATGGAAGCGTGCCCATGCCTTCGAAAACGTCACGGTGCTAGTCGATGATGACATTGAGTTGCGCCCTAATGCGCATCCTGGAAGGCAGACGTGTCCTCTGGAGAGAGAGAGTGTACTCGTTAAATGGGTTTTAGGAGTTTGCACGCCTGTGCGCCCAGCAGAGAGTCCTTCGAGGAGCCCACGATCTCGAAGGGAAGGGTGGCTTTTCGCGAGTTGTGCGTCACTTCGAGTTGGCATGAACCGGTAGCAGGAATGACGTTGCCATTGTAGTCCACTAGTTGGCAGGTCGACGGAAGAATGGTTGGTTTAACCCCAAGGGTCTGAAAGTCTGACCACGCTAGGAGATTAGCGGAAGCACCAGTGTCCAGGTGGAATCGTATCTGGGATCGGTTGACCGTCAGGGTGGCACACCACTCGTCGTCTGGATCAATGCTGTGCACCGACAGCGACTGGTGGTTTTGATTCGGGGACAGCCTGTTCTTTGTTATAACAGCGACTCGAAAAGGCTCCCTCGGGTCCTCGGTGTCACTGATCTGCAGGAAGTCGGAATCGGACTTGGTGAACGTGGGTTGAATTGCCCGAACGTTCCTGCGAGGCTGGCTGAAGTGATGCGAATTGGCAGGCTGAGCTGCTCGACAGCAGGCAGCATAGTGGCCAAGTCTGCCACATCGTAGGCATTGTTGCGATTTTGCAGGACATTGCTGCTTTAAATGAGCGGAGCCACAGTTGCCGCATGTCGTGACATCAGTACGTTCGTTGCGCCACCGCGCATGCGCGGTGTGGTCCTGCGTGGTGCGCACCTGTGCTTCACGTTCCTCCTCGTCACCGCCCCCTCGTTTGGCGCGTACAAGCGCGGGAGGCCGTGAAAAGTGCGCGAAATGGCCATCCTCCTCCAGGCTGCAGCCTTGGAGGTGTTCAATTGTTTGGACCCGTTCCGCCTCGTGGGGACCTTGCCGTGCCGTTTCAGCCGCTTGTATATGGGAGTACCGGCTGGTGGCATTTTCATGCAGGAAACAGGTCTCAATGGCAGTCGCTAGGGTGAGTTGCTTCATTTTGAGGAGCTGCTGACGCAGGAGGTCCGACAGAACACCAAATACGATCTGGTCGCGTATCATGGAATCGGAGGTGGGCCCGTAGCCACAGGACTGCGCAAGGGGATGCGGAGATATGTTAAAAAGGATTGGAAAGGCTCGTCCTTACCCTACAAGCACTGCTGGAACAGGTATCTTTCGAAGCTTTCATTGACCTCTATGCTGAAGTGGGTATCGAATTTGAGGAGAACCGTCTTGTACTTTGTCTTGTCCTCGTCGTCTGCGAATGTGAGGGAGTTGAAGATTGGATGGCGTGTTGCCCGGCCGTGGAGAGGAGCAGAGCAATCTTCCTGGTGTCCGAGGCGTTCTCCCTGTCCGTGGCTTCGAGGAAGAGCTGGAGCACTGTTTAAAAATCTTCCAATTGACCCCGAGATTGCCGGCGATGTGGAGCGGCGGCGGCGGGTTGATGTTCTCCATACTTCAGGATGCCGGAATGCTGATTAGTTGCAGGTGGGTCTCAGAAGTGCTAGTTTGCAACCACTCCTTGTACCATGATGTGTTGGGTGTTCTGGATCACAAACAGGTCACCAACACTGGAAGTGGTGCAACTCTATTTTATTATAAGGTTAACTATATTAACATACTTGAACTGTAGGTAAATGCAATACCAGCTTTAACTGTTGACTCTTGCCTAGTCCTAACCAGGTGATGCACTCAGCACATGGTGAATGTCTGTGTTGCAGGCTGTGAGCTCTGTGCTCCGAGCTGGCTGCTACTAGAATGAGCAGGAACTCTCCTGTCCCCTGTCTTTATAGTGCATGTGCTCTCACTGGTGATTGGCTGCGGTGTTGTGTATGCTGATTGGTCCCACTGCATGTCCATCAGTGTGTGTGTGTGTGTCTGCATCATAATATACTGGTGTATATTATGACAGGTTGGAAGATGGCTTCCTCAAAACATTGGAATCATTCACCCGACTATTCGAGGACCTGTTTGTGGCCAACAAATAAATAAGTAGCCAGGAAAAAGTAACCAGGACATGATAGAAGAGAAGGGAGTGAGGGAGGACCGGGGGCGGGGGGTGGGGGGAGCAAGAAGGGGTGGCCAAACCCAACAGAAAAGAAAGGGGGGTAGCGGAGAAGAACAGGGGGGAGAGGGAAGGGGGAGAGAAGGGGAAGTGTGGGGGGGGGCGCAGGGAGGGGGGGGGGGGGGGGGGGGCTGGAAGAAAAATGGAGGGGAGCCAGAAGGGAGAAAAGAGGAGGGACACAAACTGGGGGGAGAGCGCAGGGGAAGAAAAAGGCCACAACAAGCACAGCAAAGCGAAAGAAAGAAAGAACGGGAAGAAGGAACGACCAATGGCCGATGCTGAACCAACTGAACAGAGATTTTAAAAACTGACCAAGAAATGTAAGTAGCATCAGGGGCACCACCCAGGTGCCCCCTCCACCTTGTTTTGTTTTGAAAAAAAAAGAGAAGAAAGGGGGGGAAAGACTGTTACATGTTTTTACTTCCTTGTTTTTTGTTTTTCTGTGTGTATATTTGTAATTATATCATGTACAAAACCCAATAAAAATATTTTTTTAGAAACTCCCTACTGGTTAGAGGCACACCTAGCACAAATGAAGATGGTTATGATTGTTGGAGGTGGATTGCCCCAGTTCCAGGATACCACTGCAGGCGTCCCTCAGGGTAGTGCCCGAGACCAAACCATCTTCAGCTGCTTCATCGATGGCCTTCCTTCCATCGTAAGGTCAGAAGTGGGGCTCTTCACTGATGTTGCCTGCTGCACCTGCATGCTTACCTTCATCTACTGGTGTATGTGGACACCCAGATCTCGTTGCACATTCCCCTCTCCTAATTTGTGGTCATTCAGATAATCTGCCTTCATGTTTCTGCTACCAAAGTGGATAACTTCACATTTATCCAAATTATTCTGCATCTGCCATTCATTTGCCGGACAGCACGGTAGCACAAGTGGGCAGCACGGTAGCACAAGTGGATAGCACTGTGGTTTCATAGTGCAAGGGTCCCAGGTTCGATTCCCCGCTGGGTCACTGTCTGTGCGGAGTCTGTACGTTCCCCCCGTGTCTGCGTGGGTTTCCTCCGGGTGCTCCGGTTTCCTCCCACAGTCCATAGACGTGCAGGTTAGGTGGATTGGCCATGATAAATTGCCTTAGTGACCAAAATGGTTCAGAGGGGTTATTGAGTTACGGGGGTGGAAGTGAGGCCTTAAGTGGGTCGGTGCAGACTTGATGGGCCGAATGGCTTCCTTCTGCACTGTATGTTCTATGTTCACTCAACTTGATCAAATCATACTGAAGGAGCTCTGCATCCTCCTCACCGCTCACCCTCCCACCCAGCTTTGATTCCTCTGCAAATTTGGAGACATTACATTTAGTACCCTCAGCTAAATGATTAACATATATAGTGACTAGCTGGGGTCCCAGCACCGATCCCTGCTGTACCCCACTAGTCACTGCCCGTCATTTGGAATTTTTTATTTTATTTTTGATCGTACCGAATTATTTTTTTCCAGTAAGGGGCAATTTAATATGGCTAACCCACCTACCCTGCTCATCTTTTGTGTTGTGGGGCTGAGACCCACACAGACATGGGGAAAATGTGCAAACTCCATACGTACAGTGACCAGGGGCTGGGATCAAATCCGGGTCCTCGGCGGCGTGAAGCGGCAGTGCTAACCAATGTGCCACCATGCCGCCCCTCGCCATTTAGAAAAAGACCTGATTACTCCTACTCTTCATTTCCTGTCTGCCAGCCAGATTTCTATACATCTCAATGCACTATCCCAATCCCAGGCACTTTAATTCGTACCACACAAGTGCCAACAAGAGAGAACCTAAACATCGCCCCATGACATTCAATGGCATTAACATTGCTGAATCCCCCACTATCGATATCCTAGGGATTACCATTGACCAGAAACTGAACTGGACTAGCCATATAAATACCGTGGCTATAAGACACCATCCTGACTTGGAAATATATCACTTTCCTTTCGCTATCGCCGAGCTAAAACCCTGGAACTCCTTAACAACGCTGGGTGTGCTTACACCACGTGGACTGCAACAGTTCAAGAAGACAGCTCACTACCACTCAATTAGGAAATTAGGGATGGACAATAAATGCTGATCTAGCTGGCTTGGCCTAGCCACATTGCATGAATGAAATTTAAAAATACCGATTTGCAGTGAGTTTTGGCTTATAGAATCCCTACAATGCAGAAGTAGGCCATTCGGCCCATCAAGTCTGCATTGACCCTCCGAAAGAACACTCCACCGAGGTTCACGCCCCTACCCTATCCCCGTAACCCCACCTAACCTTTAATAACATTTTTATTTATTATTATCACAAGTAGACTTACTTACACTGCAATGAAGTTACTGTGAAGATCCCGTAGTTGCCACATCCCGGCATTTGTTCGGGTACATAGAGGGAAAATTCAGAATGTCATGTTCAATTCACCGAACAGGCACGTCTTTCGGAGCTGAGGGGCAATTTAGGATGGACAATCTATCTAACCTGCATATCTTTGGATTGTGAGAGGAAGCCAGAGCATCCAGAGGAAACCCACGCAGACACGGGGAGAATGTGCAAATACCACACAGATAGTCACGCGAAGTCGGAATCGAACTTGGGTCCCTGGGCTGTGAGGCAATAGTGCTAAACACCGTGCCAGTTCTACGGATACTAGCACTTCTCTCTTATCACACTTAAGTGCTGATATTTTATGTGAGCATAGACAGCGAGCGAGGATTAGCAAACTGTAGGGATTAAGCACGTGAGTGGCGAAACAAGCAAGCATCCAAGAAGCACATTTTCCAGCTGGGATCACAAACATCAATTAGGCATAGAATTCAGGCTGTTCAATCCCTTTCCCTGTCCCTGGTTAAGGAACTCAAAAGGAATTTGTAATATTCCAAATTCTGCCCTCTTTAACAAAAACTATACATGCAACTAGATTTGCATAGCTTAATAGTGCACTGGGAGAGGAGGAACCTGTGCCGATCCAACATTAAGGCAATGGAGATATTCAAATTTGCTCCACAGTCAGCCAACAAAATGTGCCCAATGCTATAGCATAAAAATCTGTGTCTTGTGTAAAACACTTCCATGTTAATATGTAATTTGATTGAGTGCATTTGTTCACGCATTCATACACAATCTAAATATGCGTATTTCTACTTCATTAAGAAGGTCTGTTAAGGCTTTCTTTTGATCTTTAATTTTTTTGAATTGTGAAAGTGCCAGAACCAGCAGTGTACCAAAAAGATTTCCTGGAAATTCAAACGATCATTAGCCTTGTCATACATAAACATAACCATAAGTGACATTTTAGTTTTAGGTGTTATATGCCCCACTGCTGTGCTTGTAAAAGAGCCCAATTCAGTGTAAACTTTCAGCATCTCTTGTATTTTAACTTTTTTTCACAAGGTGTCAGTGTTGCACTATACCAGAAGGTAGGTTTAGTGAAACAAAAAATAAAAAATACTACAAGCGCAAAGCAGGCTAGTTGCCTTTTTGTTGAGAGAACCCATAGCTCACCATTTCAGGCTAGCTCCTCCTTTAGAACTCAGTTTCTTGCAATAAACAGAGCTGAGGGAAGTCAGACTTCAATATTCAAATCTTTCTGGACTGACCTTCTTTTGTGAGGGCCACGAAGAATCCAGCACGAGTTTTAAGGATACAAAGAAATGACATTTATTTACAATAATATATATACTACAACAACAACAACTCACTCCTTCCTGCTGGTTCCAAACTGGCCAGCTTTATTTATATAGGGAGTCTGCTAATGATTTCTCCGCCCCCCCCCCCCTCTTTGGGGAAGCTCATACTCCCACAGGATTGTGGGATTGTCATTAGTCCCCAGCCAATGGTAAGCAGACAGGTTATAACATTCCGCGCCCCCAAAGTCCAAGGAATCCACTGAAGACCCTGGTGAAGGAGGGCGTCGGATTCGTTTTGCCGCAGGCCGGACACCATTTGCACGAGGCACTGGATCGGGCGGCGTGTAACGAGACGGAGACCGGCGCTTCCGTGATGAACGGCGTAACGGTTGTACATCCACGTCCCGTGGGCCCGAGGATTCCCACTCTGATGCGTCCTGTGTTTCCATCGCGGAGTCAGAGTCTGCTGCCTCCGTCATCTCGGTGTCTCTATCTCCACGCGGTTCTGTAATGACCTGCATAGGCTTTGAGTGAGGCACCAGAGGACGATTGTGAGGACTACTTTCCATTGTCTCTGGTCTCTGTGGCTGTAGAAATGAGCTCCGGGGGCGGGGAATCTTTGGAAGGGATAGTCTTCTGGACCGAACGTGGTCTACATGTTTGCGCTGGAGACGACCCTGGGCTTGCACCTGGTAAGATATAGGGCCCGTTTGGTGAAATATTACGCCAGGGACCCACTGGACACCACCAGCAAAATTCCGAACGAACACTGCGTCACCGGGCGCAAACTGCCGAATCGGCCGATGCCGAGAAAAGCCATGTCCCTGCCGTTCTTGTGTGCGGCGTACCTTAGCGCCAATGTCTGGGAAAACCATGCTAAGGTGGGTGCAAAGTCTCCGGCCCGTTAGGAGTTCTGAGGGTGCTACCCCAGTCACCGCATGGGGGGTGGTCCTATACGAAAACAAAAAACGAGCCAGTCTCGTGTCCACTGACCTGGAAGACTGCTTCTTTAGGCCTTGTTTGAATGTCTGCACTGCGCGCTCCGCCAACCCATTTGAAGCCAGGTGGTATGGGGCAGTGTGGATATGGCGTATGCCGTTCATATTCATGAACCTCGCAAACTCCTCACTTGTGACTGGAGTGCCGTTATCTGTGACCAGCACCTCAGGGAGGCCATGCGTACTGAAAGACAAAGGCATCTTCTCAATTGTTGCACAGGACATTGTGCCAAGCATCTTATGCACCTCTAGCCATTTAGACTGGGCATTGATTAATAGAAGGACCATGGATCCTTGAAAAGGGCCGGCAAAATCCGCATGCAAGCGCACCCAAGGCCGCCCTGGCCATTCCCAGTGATGTAGGGGTGCGGCCGGCGGAATCTTCTGATGCTCCTGGCCACCTTCTCAATGTCGGTTTCGAGGCCTGGCCACCAGACATAACTCCGGGCCAACATTTTCATTTTGGTCACACCTGGATGCCCATTGTGCAAGTCTCTTAGTATCAGCTCCTGTCCTTTCTCCGGGACAATCACACGCGTCCCCCACAAGAGGATGCCGTCTTCCACGCTGAATTCTGACAGCTTGGAGGAAAATGCCCGCAACTCGCTTGGGAGCTGTCTATGCTGCCCACCATACAGGACTATGTGCCGAACCTTTGACAGGACTGGCTCCGTCTGGGTCCACTCACGGATCTGTGATGCCATGACAGGCAAGGTGTCCATAAAATTTAGGGTTGCAACCACCTCACCGGTCGTGGGGGTCGACATGGGGCCGGTCGATAAAGGCAATCGGCTCAGTGCATCGGCATTTGCTATCTGCGTACCTGGTTTGTGCTCCAGAGAATACTCGTGTGCAGCGAGCAACAAAGCCCAGCGCTGGATCCGTGCGGAAGCAATGGGCGGTATTGGCTTATCCTCTCTGAAAAGTCCCAGCAGAGGCTTATGATCAGTCACGATAGTGAAGTGGCGGCCATACACGTACTAGTGGAAACGTTTCACCGCAAAGACCACTGCCAGGCCCTCCTTCTCGATCTGCGCGTACTTTATTTCCGCTGCAGTCAATGTGCGGGAGGTGAAAGCTATCGGCCGCTCGGCCCCGTTCTCCATCTTGTGGGACAGGACGGCCCCAATACCATACGGGGATGCATCACATGTGATGAGCAAAGGCTTTCCAGGCTCATAGTGGGTTAGTAATCCAGACAACGACAATTGTTGTTTTACCCGCCGGAAAGCGGCTTCTTGCGGCTGACCCCAAACCCAGGTGTGATTTGTCTTTGGCAGAAGATGCAACGGGGCCTGCATAGTTGCCAGATTGGGGAGGAACTTCCCGTAATAGTTTACGGGGCCGAGAAAAGAACGAAGATGCGAAGTATCAGTCGGGGCTGCACATAAGGCCGCGAAAGGGAAATCATATTTAACCAGTTTATTGGAGTTCTTTGAAGGAGTCATGTGCTGTGGATAAAGGAGAACGGTGGATGTAGTGTACTTAGATTTCCGGAAGGTTTTTGATGAGGTGCCCATCAAAAGTTATTGCGAAAATAAAAGCTCATGATGTAGAGAGTAATGTATTGGCATGGATTGAAGATGGCGAGCTAACAGGAAACAGAGTTGGCATAAATGGGTCTTTTTCAGGTTGGCAGAATGTGACGAGTGGTGTGCTACAGGGATCAGTGCTGGGACAGCCTTTTACAATTTATATCAATGACTTGGATGAAAGGACTGAAGATATGGCTGCTAAATTTGCTGATGACACAAAGATAGATAGGAAAGTAAATTGTGAAGAGGACATAAGAAGGCGCCAAAGGACATTGATAGATTAAGTGACTGGACAAAAATCTTGCAAATGGTGTATAATGTGGGCAAATGTGAAATGTCCAGTTTGGCAGGAAGAATAAAAAGCACATTGTCTAAAAGGTGAGAGATTGTAGACTTCTGAAATGCAGAGGGATCTGGGTATCCTACTGTATGAATCACAAAAGGCTCGTGTACAGGCAAGCAACTAGCTAAGAAAGCTAATAGAATGTTATAATAACTTATTGTCACAAGTAGGCTTCAATGAAGTTACTGTGAAAAGCCCCTAGTCATCACATTCCGGCATCTGTTCGGGATACCGGTACGGGAATTGAACCCGCGCTACTGCCGTTGTTCTGCATTGCAGGCCAGCTATTTAGCCCACTGTGCTAAACCAGCCCCATTATCATTTATTGTGAGCGAAGTGATTTAAAAAGTAGGTAAGTTATGCTTCAATTATACAGTGAATTGGTGAGACTACACCTGGAGTACTGTAGACAGTATTGGTCTCCATTTTAGGAAAAATATAAATGCATTGGAAGCAGGTCTGAGAACGTTTACTAGACTAATACCAGGAATTGGCAAGTTATCTTATGAGGAAAAGCTGGAGAGGTTAGGTTTGTATCTACTAAAGTTTAGAAGAGTAAGAGGCGACTTGATTGAAACCTTTAAAATTCTCAGCAGTATGATGGCACAGTGAAGCATTGTGTGGTAGCACAATGAAGCATTGCTGCTTCATGGCGCCCAGGACCCTGGTTTGATCCCGACCCTGGGTCACTGCCCATGTGGAATTTGCATGTTCTGCCCATGTCTGCGTGGGTCTCACCCTCAGAATCCAAAGATGTGCAGGGTAGGTGGATTGGCCACACTAAATTACCGCTTAATTGAAAAAAATAATAATTGGTTACTCTAAAATTAATAAAATTAAAAAATTAAATAAAATCCTGAGTAATTATTTTTAAATAAATTTAGAGTCCCCAATTTTTTTTCCCCAATTAAGGGGCAATTTAGCATGGCCAATTCACTTACCAGGCACATCTTTCAGTTGTGGGGGTGAGATCCACGCAGTCACGGGGAGAATATGCAAACTCCCACGGACAGTTACCCAGGGCCGGGATCGAATCTGGGCCCTCTGTGCTAACCACTGCGCCACCATGCCGCCCTAATCCTGAGTAATGTTAATAAAGTGGATATTGTTAGGATCCCAGAGTAGTACTCAACTATTTACAATTTGTAAAACTGTGAGGAAAGGTTGCTGCACCACAGGAGTGATAACCATAAGAGGTGTCTCTTATGCTAAAAAAACTTTAATATAAATACAGGATTAACCACAGTAGTAACAAAAAAATAACTTTCCAGTTATAAAAGTTCTTAAGTAAAAGAGAAAACCTTAACTTACTTACGAAACCTGCCACGATATTTCAACAATGCAAACCAATATATATTAAATATCACTCATGACTTCCAGTAGTGGCCAGGAACTGAGTGAGAAATGGCTCTCGCCTGGAAACTTCTTTTTGCACTTTTATGACCCAAGGAATGGGCAGCAAACTAGCAAAAAGCCAAACCAACCAACCCCCCATCAATATGCCACCAGATTTGGGATGCCGACGAACCATCAGGCATACCGCAAGGTGAGTAAGAGCAGAGAAAGAAAAATCCCAACCTCGGAGCTGGGAGACCCATTTGGTGAGGCGAACTTGAACATGACGGACCCAGCAGAGTCGGCAATGCCAAAGCAGTCATCGACTGAGAAGCTGATTGAGTTCATAGCGAATGAACTCCAAAATCATACGAATGCGGTAAAGGAGGACCTCGTGTCGGCGATGAAGTCGATAATTGAGACTACGCTGGCCCCCATAAGGGGAACGATGGAAAAGGTGGAGCGACAATTGGAGGCCCAAGGAGAGAAGTCTGAGACCAGGTAAAAGTGGCCACTGAGCAAGCCGAGTGGATCGCCTCACTCGAGGCCGTGATAACAACCCAAAAGACACTGAATGAAACATAGCCGGCGGGGAGGCAGTGGTATTGTGGCGGACTAGTAATCCAGAGACCCAGAGTCATGCTCTGGGGACCCGGGTTCGAATCCACCATGGCAGCTGGTGAAATTTGAATTCAATTTTTTAAAATCTGGAATTAAAATGTCTAAAGGTGACCATGAAACCATTGTTGATTGTCATAAAAAGCTCATTAGTTCACTAATGTCCTTTAGGGAAGGAAATCTGTTATCCTTACCTCGTCTGGCCTACATGTGACTCCAGATCCACAGCAACTCTTAAATGCCCTCAAGGATGGGCAATAAATGCTAGCCCAGCTAGCGACACCCACATCCCATTAAAAGATTTTTTAAAACCAGGAGAACGGGTCCAGGCATCAAAATCTCCAGATCATCAGACAACCAGAGGGCGCAATGGAGTTCGTTTCGAAGATGCTCGGAAAATGGTCGGGGAGAAGGGCTTCACCAAACCCCCAAAAGTAAACCAGGCCCACAGGTCGCTCCACCAGAAATTACAATGGGGGGAAACCATCGCGGGCAATCATCGCAAAACTGCACAGGTACCAGGATAAGGAACGGGGCCTGAATTGGGAGAGGAACATGCGGTTGTGTAAGTGGGAAGTGATGTGTTGGGTACTCTGCTACACAGACGAACCAACACGGTTGCGAATGGTACAACACAGTTTTATTTCAAACCTCTATTTACACTGGTAAACTGTTTACTGAGGTTCGATCATGACCCTTGATTCTGTGGACCTATTCCTAATTCTATCGTGTAATGGCACTCAGCACATGGTGGATGTCTGAGTGGCTTGTAATGAGCTCTGTGCACTGAGCCGTCTCCTGCTCGAGTGCCCAGGAAGTGTCGTGTTCCCTGTTTTGTACTGTGTATGCTATTGCCTGTGATTGGCTGTCGTGTTGTGTGTGTTGATTGGTCCGTTGATCTGTCCATCAGTATGTATGTATGTATGTGCTATGATGTTTGCCTGAATATCATGACAGGAAGGACACACAATCCAGATTAATCAGGACATTGGGGCCGACCTGGCCAAGCGCCTGGTGGAGTTAAATGGGGCCAAAGCTGCACTCTATAGAAACGGGTCTTTCAACATGCTTTACCCAGCAATACTTTGGGTCACATACAAGGACATGGACCATTTCTTTAATACGCCGGGAAAAGCAAACAATTTTGTGCAGAAGAACGGACTTGGGAAGACATAATTGGGAAGGCACAAAACTATGGGCCTCTATAACCAGTGGAGGCACTGTAAATTATACATTTCATGCAGGAAAGTTTCCTCTCCGGGTTTTCTATGTTTCCTCGCTCGCAAATGTTTGATTTTGTGTTGGGTCTGGCACCTTGCCTGATTGTGTTTTTGGGCCTCACTCACCCATATCAGTCAGGACATTTCCATCCCTGCGACCCGATGCCACCCGTTGGGCAGGCAACCCAGCCATGCTTCGCTCCGTATCGGGGCTCGAGAAAAACAGGGAGTAGAGTCAAGTGGCGGGATCCCGCACGTAGTGAGGTTGGGCCAATGAGGCGAGGAGGGAACTGGCACTCCATCATGGGTGCCACGGTCGCCTGTCGCTGGCCTCAGTCAGGGCGAGGCTAAAGAGGAGGACGAAAAGCCAGTGTCGGGGGTGGGGGGCGGTGCGCTCAGACAGGTCAGGATCATAGGGCTCCGTTTCAGTGGGGGGTGGTGCACCACATTAGCGGATAAGCTGATGAACAGGAGTAAAGCGGGGTGGGACCGCGGGGGTTCTCACAAGAGGGAGGGAGTACCTGTGGGTGGGAGGGGTGGTGTGGTGCAGGTCAGCAATTGTGGTGGGGGGGTGCAGTGTTCAAACGGTAAGGAAGGGGAGGGGATAGGAAAAGAGGGGGAGTGGAGGGGGAACCCAAAGGAGGAAAGGCAAAATCGCATGAGTGGAGGACTTCGGGGTGAGATCGGGTAACAAAAGAGGGAAGCAGAAGTGGGGGTAGGGTAAAATGCTGGTCACACAGGTCACACGTGGAGATGGGGGGAGGGAGGAAAGTGGCGGTGGCCATCTTAGACAGCACAGGTATAAAGGCAGACCTGAGCCTGTAGGTCCACAAGGCAAACATGGCTGATTCCATAGGAGGATGGGGGATAGAAATCCCCCATCAGGATAGTCACCTGGAATATGAGAGGACTCAATGGCCCAGTGAAAAGATCCAGAGTCTTCACCTATCTAAGAAGCCTGAGTGCCAACTTTATATTCCTCCAGGAGATGCACCTTAGAGCGAAGGACCAAGTGAGGGTAAAGAAAAGCTGGGTGGGACAGGAATACAGACGTTCTTCGACAAAAGGACGATGGGGTAGCAATACTGTTCAATAAAGGGGCAGCTTTCGCAGTGACGAGCACGGTGACAGACCCGGGGAATGCTACGTAGTGGTTAGTGTGGTCCTAGAAAGGACCCCGGTGGCACTAGTAAACCTACATTCCCCAAACTGAGCGACGCCAAGTTCATCAAAAAGACCATGGCAGAAATTCCCGATCTCAACTCCCACCAACTGATCATGAGGGGAAACCCAAAGGCAGATAGTCCCAGCCCCAGATCAAGGGCTAAATCAGGAATGACCGTCAAGAATTGACCATCTTTATGGAACAGATCGGGAGTGAATCTGTGGAGGTTCAACCATCCGATGGAGAAGGAGTTCCCCTTATCCTATGTCCATAAAGTTTATTCACAGAGAGACGAGGAAATTGTTCGGAAAGCCGGTACTTCCATGGGTAGTAGGGGTGGAATACTTCGCAAAAGTAATCTCTTACCATGCACCACACTATATGGTTGTAAGGTTGGAAATAGACTAGGCCCAGCGCCTCCCCATGGAGGCTGGGCACAGCCCACCTCGCTGTAAAGGCTTTTTGTGAAAGAATGACAAGGGCCATCGACTGATACGTAAGCTGCAACCAGAATTGGGGGTGGGGGGGTGGGGGTGGTCTCACCCTCGACGTGCTGGGAGGCACTGAAGGCTGTGATTAGTGAAGAAATAATAGCGTATAGGGCTCATGGAGACAGGGGGGAAAATGGCCAATCAGCGGCTCATCAATTCCATACTGGAGGTAGATCGACAGTACTCCACAGCCCCGTCTGTGGAGCTGCTAGTGGAGAGGAATTCAAACTGCTCTCGACTGGGAAAGCAGTGAACCACCTCCGCCAGCCACTGTGAACCTTCTATGAACACAGAGAAGACCAGTCGCCTACTGGCACCCCAGCTGAGGAAACAGGCGACCACATGAGAGATAGCACAGGTCAGGAATGAGAAGGGATGGATGGTCACAGTCCCAGAGGAAATTTTCAGCATTCCACCGAGGACAGAACATCTCTGAGGCCCCGGAAGCGGACTTGGAGATGAAGTAATTCCTGGACAAACTGGACTTCCCAGCTATTGGGAGGGAAAGAGACAGGGACTGGAAGCACTGCTGGTCTGGAGGAGCTCATAGAATCCATCAGTTCTATGCAGGCACGGTAGGCATGGGGCCTAATGGTTTTCCGGTGGACTTCTACAAAAGATTCGCGGCAGTACTGCCCCCACACCTGCGGGAGACGTTCAATGACTCGCTGTCGAGGGAGGCCCTGCTGCTCACGCTGGCACAGGCCTCGATCTCATTGATCCCAAAGAAAGACACAGACTTGACGAGTGTGGGTCCTACAGACTCATCTCACTCCTGAACACTGATGCCAAAATCCTGGCGAAACCTCTGGTGAGACAACTGGCGAGTGGGGGGAGTGAAGTGTGTATATGCGGCTGCAGTTTGTCAGCCTCCTGAGTGTTAATGGCGAATTTGGCGAACCCCACACCGTTTCTCATTGGAATCGATTGTGTTCCACGTGGCGCCGGTGCTAGCCCTCAACAGTCGTTGAATGGGTCCAGGTGCGGCGCACGTTTTGCTGTCTTAGAAGTCTGCCGGCGTCAACACGTAGTGTCAGGAACGGAGAATCCCACCCAGAATCTCTGTTGTGGAGATGTTTCCAATATGACACATTTAACAAACATGGTAATCTGTCCATACTGCAGGACTCTTTGTTTATTAATTTTTGATTGGATTTTGGTTTGTTTTATTGTCACGTGTACCAAGGTCCAATGAAAAGTATTGTTCTGCGTAAGGTCCAGACAGATCATTTGATATATGAAAAAACATAGGGCATGAAAGGGAGCACGGTGGTGCAGTGGTTAGCATTGCTGCCTCATGGTGCCGAGGTCCCAGGTTCGATCCCAGCTCTGGGTCACTGTCCATGTGGAGTTTGCACATTCTCCCCGAGTTTGCGTGAGTTTAGCCCCCACAACTCAAAGATGTGCAGGGTAGGTGGATTGGCCACACTAAATTGTCCCTTAATTGAAAAAAATGAATCGGGTACTCTAAATTTATTTTAAAAAACATAGGACATGCATAAATACACAATGTAATACACAAGCACAGGCAACAGGTACCACTCAGCAGAGAAGATGTGTGAAGAGACCAGATCAGTCCATAAGAGAGTCATTCAGGAGTCTGGTAACAGCAGGGAAGAAGCTGTTTTTGAACCTGTTACTGCATGTCTCAGACCTTTATAGCTCCTGCCCGATGGAAGAAGTTGAAAGAGTGAATGACGCAGCTGTGAGGGTCTTTGATTATTCTGCCCGCTGACTTCCGGTGGTGGCCATGGAGGAGTAGGTCGCACATTTGATAGCTCCCACCTGTGACGGAGTTTGGACCTTTTTCACCCGTTTTTTCCCGGATTTTATTGGATGAATCGGTGGAGAGTGACACGGTGAGGGGAAGTCCCCCTCCAAATCATGGAGAGTTGGACCAGAAGTGGCCGTATGAGAAGACAAAGTTTGACAAGAAAGTCACGAGCAGAGCCGGCAACGTGGGAAGACATGGCGGAGCAGCAGGGCCGCGGGGAGATGGCGCTGTGGTCGACAGAGCAGCTGGTGAAGTTTTTTGAAGAATGCTTCGCCAAGCTTATGAAGGACGTGCTGGACCCGATCAAGGCTTCGATTGATCAGGTGGTGCAGAATCAAAAAATCCACGGACGTGCGATCCAGGAGGTGAAGAAAAGGTGTCCAAGCACGAGGAATACATAACCGTGTTGGAGACCAAGGTGGAGATGATGAATGACCGCCAGAAAAGAATGCAGGAGAAGCTGGAGGACTTGGAGAACAGGTCCAGGAGGCAGAACCTGAGAATCGTCGGCCTCCCTGAGGGCAGTGACCGATCGGATGCGAGGGCTATCTCACGAACATGTTGGAGAAGTTGATGGGGCTAAGGCGTTACCTCGGCCCCTGGAAGTGGAAAGAGCGCATAGAGCACTCGCGAAGAAGCCCCAATCAAACGAGCCGCCGAGGGCAATGGTTGTACGTATGCACCGGCTCCTGAACACAGAGCACATTCTGCGGTGGGGCAAGAAAGAGCGGAGCAGCAGGTGGGAGAATTGTGAGCTGCGCATTTATCAAGACCTGGGCGCGGAGTTGGCCAAGAGGCGAGGCGGGTTTAATCGGGCAAAATCGTCCCTCTTTAAGAAGTGGATGAAGTTCGGGATGCTGTATCCAGCGCGTCTGTGGGTCACATATGAGGACCAGGAATTCTACTTTGAAACACTGGACAGTGCATTGACTTTCATCAGGGAAAAAAGACTGGATGTGAACTAAAGACACTGGAGCCTTGGGGAGAGTATTGCAGTAGCGATTTGTTGAAAATCACTTTTGTGCTGGTTTGTCATGTTATGTGCACTATGGGGCTGTTTCGAGGTCGAAAGTTAACTTTGTTTTACTGGGAGCTGGATGGAGCGGGGGAGGCGTTTCTGTGGTTATTTTTCCACTGTTTTTTCGACTGTTTGTTACTGGGGAATGTGATGCTTTGAATATGTATGTCTAAGTGGGGGAGGAGAGAGAGCAATGGGGAGACAGTCAGTTTGGTGCCATGGGCGGGAGCTATCAGGTCAGCTAGGTCAGCTGGCTCACGGACGCACAGTGGGGGGGGCGAGCAGGTGATGAGCTTGAGCTTGATATGGTGGGTTGGGTTTCTGGTGCTGTTACCAGGGGGGAGGGGAGGGAGCTGCTTTGCTGACAGGGGAGGAACTGCCACTCGGGGTCAAATGGGAGGTCGGGGATGGCGTTGCCCGAGCGCAGGCTCGAGGAGGCTGGGGACGTGAGCTGGAGGCTGGCCAAAAAAGGGTGATGGCTAGTCGTGGGGGGGGGGGGGGGGGGGGGGGGGGGGGAGCCCCCCGACCCGTCAGATTACATGGGACATTAGATGGCTGAAAGGGCCGGTCAAGAGGGCTCGTGTATTTGCGCATCTGAGGGGGCTGAAGGCAGACGTGGCAATGTTACAAGAGGCACACCTAAAGGTTACAGACCAGACTCGATTGAGGAAGGGGTGGGTTGGCCAAGTATTTCTCTCAGAGCTGGACTCAAAGACCAGGGGGGTAGCGATTCTGATTAATAAACAGGTGTCATTTGAGGCATGGAGAATCGTGTCAGACACAGGGGGAGCAGGTACATAATGGTGAGTGGGAAGCTAGAGTGGGTGCAGGTAGTACTTGTGAACATATATGCTCCGAACTGGGATGATGTGGAATTTATGAGGCTGGTGTTAGGTAAGATCATGGGGGGAGATTTCAACACAGTCATTGGACCGGTCAAACTCCAGGGCAGGGAGGGTGCCAGCAGAGGTAAGGGAATTGAAGGAGTTTATGGAACAGATGGGGGTGTAGACCCATGAAGGTTTGGACGGAGTTTTCTTTTTTCTCCCATGTCCACAAGGTACACTCTTCGATTGACTTTTTTGTTCTGAGCAGGGATCCACTACCGGGGATGGCGGATACTGAGTACTCGGCAATTGCAGTATCGGATCATGCCCCACGTTAGGTGGATCTACGGGTTAGTTTGGATAGAGGACAACACCCGCTATGGAGGCTGGATGTGGGGTTGTTAGCAGACGAAGCGGTCTGTGGGCGGGTGAACAAGTCCATCCAGAACTACCTGGAAACAAATGATACGGGGAAGGTCTCTGCAGCAACAGTCTGGGAAGCCTTGAAGACAGTGGTCAGTGGGGAATTAATGTTGATACGGGCCCACATAGAAAAGGTGGAATGAGCTGAGAGGGATAGGCTAGTTGGGGAGATACTCCAGGTGGACAGGTGATACTCGGAAGCCCTGGACACGGGGTTACTGAAGGAGCGGTGGAATTTGGGCTGTTGACTACAGGGAAGGCGGTGGAACAGCTGAGGTAGGCAAGTGGGGTGTAGCCATCTGGGATGGCGACTTCCCGATTACAAAATGGACACTTTGCAAAGATTGCAGGGAAAATGGACAATACTAAGAAAGCAAGCAGGTGCAAGGTTTGTCTGTTGATTGGAGCCATAGCTCCCAGACAAGACCGATACTGCAAACTATTTCCACACTAATGAGCCATCCCCGGGAACAAAAAGGTAACATTTAAGTAAACAATACCAAGACAGACACCCCGGCGCCAGAGGAGACCAGAACAAAGCAGGCCAACAGCCACCTAGGACAGGCCCAGCAATCAGGGCACCCACCCCTCTACTGGAGGAAATCGATGGGAACGATTGGGAAATGGCCCAATTAATTGGGGCCAAGTTCAAGGCCCACCCAAAAGCACGCAAAGCCCCTTTTGGGTATAAGAAGAATCCCCCAAGAGAGAATCGCTCTCTTGGCTCCGGCTCTCACCAAGGAGAGACCTGCCCAACGGCAACATCAGAACAAGTAAGTCCAAGGTCAACGCACGCTACGAGACAGACGCTCCTAGCTGTTATTCCGTACCAATTCGACCCCAGCAGCCTCAGAACCGAACAACGGCCATTGTTCCTCTGACTGAGTGGGCGCCCAAAGCTAAGTATAGGCTTTTAGCAGTAGTGATAGAACAAGAACAAAGAACAAAGAAATGTACAGCACAGGAACAGGCCCTTCGGCCCTTCAAGCCCGTGCCGACCATGCTGCCCGACTAAACTACAATCTTCTACACTTCCTGGGTCCGTATCCCTCTATTCCCATCCTATTCATGTATTTGTCAAGATGCCCCTTAAATGTCATAGTTTAGTCTGTAGAGTTTTATGCATGAGTATATTTGACTATGTGTGTAAATAAATGAGCATTGAGTTTGAACTTACTAACTGGTGTATCGAGTCTTTGATCAGTATTCGGTTTTGAACCTTGTGGCGGTATCGAAAGATACCTGGCGACTCTAGAGCAAACGTAATTAGAATTAAGGAAGGCGACCATATTGGCCGCCATCTTCAGTGCCAAATTAAGAGAAACACAATTAGCAACAGGGGGCAACCTATGATTAGTATAGGGAAAAGGCAAGCAGAATGTTAGCGCACCAGCTCAGAAAAAGGGAGGCAGCCAGGGAGATAGGGAGAGTGAAGAGTAAAGGTGGGATCACGGTCCTGGACCCAGCGGGGGTGAATGAGGTGTTTAAGGACTTCTACAGCAAAGCAAATTATATGAGTCGGGACCCCTGGCTGGGGTGGAGGGGATGAGGCAGTTCTTGGGTCAGTTGAGGTTCCTGAGGGTGGATGAGGATCTGGTGGAAGGGCTGGCAGCCCCAATTGAAATTGAAGAAATAATGGAGGGGTTGGAGGGCATGCAATCTGGCAAGGCTCCGGGGCCGGACAGCTGCCCGGTGGAATTCTATAAGAAGTTTTCGGAGATATTGAGCCCATTGCTGGTGAGGGCATTTAATGAAGCAAGAGAGAAGGAAGTCCTCCCGCAACAATGTCACAGGCCTCGATTTCATTGATCCTGAAACGGGAGAAGGATCCGGAGCAATGCGGGTCATACAGGCCAATTTCTCCACTGAATGTGGACGCCAAACTGTTGGCTAAGATATTGGCCACAAGGATAGAGGATTGTGTCCCGGGGGTAATAGGGGAAGACCAGACGGTGTTTGTAAACGGTAGGCAATTCACGGCCAATGTTCGAAGGCTCCTAAATGTTATTATGATGCCCTCAGAAGGAGGAGAGATGGAGGTGATGGTGGTGATGGATGCGGAGCACGCTTTTGATCAGGTGGAGTGGGATTACCAATGGGAGGTGCTGGGAAGGTTTGGGTTTGGTAAGGGCTTCATTGACTGGGTTTGGTTGCTCTATCAGGCACCAGTAGCGAGTGTGCGTACGAACCAGCTGAGGTTGGGTTATTTCAAACTACACCGAGGGACGAGGCAAGGGTGTCCCCTCTGCCTGCTACTGTTTGCTCTGGCCATAGAGCCACTGGCCATGGCATTAAGAGCCTCTAGGTACTGGAAAGGGCTAGCTCGGGGGGGGGGGCTCCGGATTTCGCTTTACACCGATGACTTGCTCTTGTATATTTCAGACCCGTTGGAGGGGATGGGGGAAGTTATGCGGATCTTGGTAATTTGGTAATTTTTCGGGGTATAAATTGAACATGGGGAAAAGCGAGATGTTCGTGATCCAGGCGAGAGGGCAGGAGAAGAAACTGAGAGAGCTGCCGGTTAGAATGGTGGGAAAGAGCTTTCAATATTTGGGAATCCAGGTGGCTCGCGAATGGGAGGTACTGCACAAGTTAAACCTATGCCGGCTCGTAGAACAAATGAAAGAGGACTTTAAGAGATGGGACATGCTCCCGCTATCATTGGCGGAGAGGGTACAGACCATGAAAATGACGGTCCTCCCCAGATTTCTCTTTGTCTTTCAGTGCCTCCCCATCTTCATCCTGAAGGCCTTTTTCAAAAGGGTGAATAAGGTTATTTTGGGCTTTGTGTGGGCAAGTAAAACCCTGCGAGTGAAGAAAGTGTTGCTGGAGCGCAGTCGTGGGGAGGGTGGGTTGTTGCCGCTGCCGAACTTTTGAAATTGCTACTGGGCAGCAAATATAGTCATGATTAGGAAGTGGGTAGCGGGGGGGGCGGGGGGCAGGGGAGGGGGGGTCGGTGTGGGAGCGGATGGAGGCAGCATCATGCAAAGACACTAGTTTGGGAGCACTGATAACGGCACCTCTCCCGTTCTTGCCGGCCCGATACTCCACATGTCTGGTGGTGGTGGAGGCACTGAGAATCTGGGGATAGTGGAGGAGATATAAGTGAGTGGAGGGAGCATCGGTTTGGACCCCGATTTATAATAACCATCAGTTTGTACCGGATAGGCTAGATGGTGGGTTCCGGAGATGGCAGAGGGCAGGAATTAGGAGGATAGGGGATCTATTTATAGATGGGAGCTTCCCCTGCTTGAAAGCCTCGGAGGATAAATTTGAATTGCCAGCAGGGAATGGGTTTCGGTATCTGCAGATACAAGACTTTTTGAGAAGGCAGGTTCCGGCCTTCCCACTGCTGCCACCATGGGGGATACAGGACAGAGTAGTCTTCAGTACATGGGTGGGAGAGGGAAAGGTATCAGGCATCTACCAAGAACTTACGGAATCAGAGGAAACTCCGGTGGAGGAGCTAAAGGGAAAGTGGGAAGATGAGCTAGGGGGAGAGATATAGGCGGGTCTGTGGGCGAATGCCCTAAGCAGGATTAACGCATCCTCATCATGTGCCAGGTTAGCCTGATACAATTCAAGGTAGTCCACCAGGCACACATGACGGTGGCCCGGATGAGCAAGTTTTTCGGGGTAGAGGACCCGTGTGCAAGGTGCGCGGGAAGTCCAGTAAATTATGTCCACATGTTCTGGGCATGCCCGGAGCTTAGAGGGTTTTGGCAGGGTTCCGCTAAGGCGATGTCCACGGTACTCAAAACACGTGTGGTGCCGAGTCCGGAGGTGGCGATCTTTTGAGTGTCGGAAGAGCCGGGAGTTCAGGGGGTAAAAGAGGCCTACATTTTGGCCTTTGCCTCCCTGGTAGCCCGGAGACGAATCTTATTAATGTGGAGGGACTGGAAGCCCCCGAGTGTAGAGACCTGGGTTAGTGACATGGCTGCGTTTCTTAGTCTCGAGAAAATAAAGTTTGCCTGAAGTGGGTCAATGCTAGAGTTCACCCGGAGATGGCAGCCGTTCATCGGCTTTCTTGGGCTAAATTAAAATGTCAGCAGAAGCAGAATTCAAAAAGACGGGGGGGCAGACTGTTGTTTTATTGTTGGGGGATGTGAAGATTGTGATGGGGGTGGAAATGTTTATTGTGCCATGTTTATGTCGCTGTTTTTGTTACTATTATAAAAATTGCAAATACCCTAATAAAAATATTGTTTAAAAAAGATTATTCTGCCTGCTTTCCCAAGGCAGCGGGTGGTGTAGAGAGAGTCAATGGATGGGAGGTGGGTTTACGTGTATTGGACTGTATTCACAACTCTGTAGTTTCTTACAGTCTTGGGCTGAGCAGTTGCCACACCAGGCTGTGATGCAGCCAGATAGGATGCTTTGTATGGTGCACCTGTAAAAATTGGTAAGAGTCAATGTGGACATGCCAAATTCCCTTAGTTTCCTTCGGAAGTATAGGCGCTGTTGTGCTTTCTCGGTTGTAGCGTGACGTGGGTGGACCAGGACAGATTGTTGGTGATGTGCACACCGAGGAATTTGAAGCTGCCAACCATCTCCACGTTGGCATCGTTGATGCAGACAGGTGTGTATACAAAACTTTGCTTCCTGCAGTCAATGACCAGCTCTTTAGTTTTGCTGACATTGAGGGAGAGATTGTTGTCACTACACCACTCCACTAGGTTCTTTATCTCCCTCCTGTCCTCTGACTCATCATTGTTCAAGATTCGACCCACTACAGTCGTGTCATCAGCAAACGTGTAGATGGAGTTGGAGCCAAATTTTACCACACAGTCATGTGTATAGGAAGTATAGTAGGTGACTAAGTCTCGATCAACTAGTCTAACACACTAATTCTGCGTGTGGGGGGATAGGGAAGTCACCAGAATTCTTCCTACTTGACTCCAGCTAACCATATAAAACCGTGCTTAATTAGCTAAAAGCCTTTGAGTCTAGCAGCTGAACAAGAGTCCAGCTAGCTGAACAAACAGCAGGAAACAGAAGTTTAATTTAGCTGACAGTTGGTGTAATCTATTTCTGTTGTGGATTCATTGCAAAACTGGAGAAAATGACAGAATACTTTGCGAGTTTCCCCTGCTCCCATTTCTACCTGCTTCATCTCCCACTTCATTCAGCTACTGAAGTGTTTTCTTGCAAATGTCTTTAGCTTCTTATTATGTCTACAGTGACCTTTATAAATGCTGTTCATCCATAATATTCTCTAGTTTCATTGAATATTGCTGCCCAACCTGCTGACAGTCTCCACTGTTTTTTGCTTTCAGATTTTCTGCTTTTGTTGTTTTCTTTTTGGCTTTTTGATTGTTTTCTTTCAGCTAATTTTACTTTGAATCTACCATGCCTAATTCATCTTTGCCTCTTTAACTTCAGAACAAAGCATCAGGGCAGACAGAAAAACCTGAAAAGCCACAATCCGCAGCATAAAAGGAAATCTGATACAGCACCTGACGCACCCATCCCCCATTAAAACAAATGAAAGCAGCTTTCCCGTCAGAATTAGCAAAAGACAGGCCCCTCACACTGTACAAATAGAATAATAAACTCATTTTGAAAAACAATGGTGCAAATACACAGCACGCCTTGGTTGGAACTGGGTACTGGTTGGTCAATAAGCAAACCACTTTGTAGTAAGGAGACAGAACAGAGGTTAGGGATTTATTTTAATAAAAGGAGAGAATCAGAGAGGGACTATTGACTTTTATCTATTGTTGTTTTTTCCCCTTACTCCTTGGTTTTGTTTGTTTTTTAAAAAGGCTTTGTTTTCTTTCGGATTCCACTATGATTATAGTTGTGCACCCCAAAACATTAACCGTCGCTGATGACAATGTACAAGGACTGTAGTTCAAGTATTTTCTCTTTCTTTTCCTCACTGAATCTTTACAGTGCAGAGGAGGGCCAATTGGCCTTCAAATCTATACAGATTTGCTTTTATACGAAATTTATTTTAGCTGCGTAGGTAGCGTATCTTGCACTCTTTCAATCTTACACACCGAATTGGCAGTTGGTCACCGTACTGGGCTCAGAAAATCAGAGACCAAATATGCTGACTGGCACTAGAAACTACTTTATCTAAATAGGTGGACTTAACCTTACGATAGATTTTTTAAAAATAAATTTACAATACCCAATTCATTTTTTCCAATTAACGGGCAATTTAGTGTGGCTAATCCACGTACCCTGCACATCTTTGGGTTGTGGGGGCTGAAGTGTTGGGTACTCTGATACACAGACGAACCAACACGGCTGCGAATGGTACAACGCAGTTTTATTTCAATCAACTATTAACATAGTAAACTCTGGACTTCCGGGTGCGGTGATGCACTGCTAAGCTGCACGTTTCGGCACCTCCCGTTCCAACGGACCTTTGGGCTCTTATCGGGAGCCCCAACTGAATTTTTTTCCGACCTAACCCAGTGTGGGGTGACGAAGGAAGGAGTCCCCCGGGTGTGTATGGAAAGGAGCGGTGGTAGTGGCCAGATTGCGAACGATCCTTTGGAGCAGCGGCAGAGAAGAGAAGGGAGAAGCAAGATGGCGGCGGATGGAGCCCAGATGGTCTGGGGCCCAGACAAGCAGGAGTTTCTCCGACGATGTGTGGAGGAGCTCAAGAAAGAGGTGCTGGCGCCGATGCTACTGGCAATCGAGGGACTGAAGGAAATACAAAAGGTCCAGGCGATGGAGCTCCATGGAGTGAAGGCAAAGGCAGCCGAGAATGAAGATGAGATACAGGGCCTGGTGGTAAAAACGGAGACACACGAGGCACTACACAAGAGGTGCATAGAAAGGCTGGAAGCCCTGGAGAACAGCTCAAGGAGGAAAAACCTACGGATTCTAGGTCTCCCCGAAGGAGCGGAGGGAGCTGACGTTGGGGCTTATGTGAGCACGATGCTCCATACACTAATGGGAGCTGAGGCCCCAACGGGCCCCTTGGAAGTGGAGGGAGCGTATCGGGTCCTCGTGAGAAGACCAAAGGCAGGTGAAACACCAAGAGCAATAGTGGTGAAGTTCCATCGCTACAGGGACAGAGAGGTGGTCCTGAGCTGGGCCAAGAAGGCACGGAGTAGCAAATGGGAGAATGCGGTGATACGTGTGTATCTGGACTGGAGTGCGGAGGTGGCGAGAAGGAGGGCGAGCTTTAACCGGGCCAAGGCGGTGCTCCATAGGAAGAAAATTAAATTTGGGATGCTGCAGCCGGCGCGACTGTGGGTCACGCATCAGGGCAAGCACCACTACTTCGAGACAGCGGAGGAGGCATGGACATTTATCCAAGAAGAGAAACTGGACTAGATTTGAGAGTTTGATGTTTGGAGAGAAGCAGCAAGGTGGTGGTACAGAAATGTAAAGTGGGGAAAGGGAGGGCTACTGGACAGCAATGTTGGACGGGGAATCTCTCTCCCCCCGATGGGGGGGACACGAAGAAATGTGGACGCCGGTGGGAAAAGGGACAGGGAAGGGGAATGAGGGAACTGCGCCATAGGGGGTGGGGCCGAGAGGAAAGCACGGGTATTTTCCCGCGCTATGGAAATTATAGTGGGAAAACGGGCGCAGGAAGGAAGGGATCCCCACACGCAGGGAGGTCAAAGAGTGAACGGGGGAAGCCGAGGTCAGCCAGAGTTAGCTGACTTCCGGAAGCAATATGGGGGGAGTAATCAAGCTAGAGGGGGATCTAGCGGGAGGGGGGGGGGATCAACTGGGTTGCTGCTGCTGAGTGCAAGGGGGAGCTGGTAAGAGATGAGGTGGTCGGGGCCGGAAGGCGCTACCTGGGGGACAGACGGGTGCGCGGGACCTGGATGAGGAGATGGCCTAAAAAAGGGGATGGCTAGTCGACGAGGGAGTGGGGGGGGTGAATGGCCCTCCAATCCGGCTGATCACGTGGAATGTGAGAGGCTTAAATGGACCGATTAAGAGGGCACGGGTGTTTGCGCACTTAAAGAGACTGAAGGCGGACATAGTCATGCTCCAGGAGACACACCTGAAGTTGGCGGATCAGGTTAGACTAAGAAAAGGATGGGTGGGACAGGTATTCCACTCAGGGTTGGACGCGAAAAACAGAGGGGTGGCAATATTGGTGGGGAAACGTGTATCATTCGAGGCTAAGAACATAGTGGTAGACAGTGGGGGCAGATATGTGATGGCGAGTGGCAGACTGCAGGGCGAGGCGGTTGTGCTGGTGAATGTATGTGCCCCGAATTGGGATGACGCGGGATTCATGAAGCGAATGCTGGGACACATCCCGGACCTGGAGGTGGGAAATTTGATAATGGGGGGGGACTTTAACACAGTGCTGGATCCAGGGCTAGACCGGTCCAGATCCAGGACCGGGAGAAGGCCGGCAGCGGCCAAGGTGCTTAAGGGATATATGGAACAAATGGGGGGAGTGGATCCGTGGAGATTCGCCAGGCCAATGGCTAAAGAGTTCTCTTTCTTCTCCCACGTCCATAAGGTATACACCCGGATAGACTTTTTCGTTTTGGGAAGGGCACTGATCCCGAAAATGGCAGGAACGGAGTACTCGGCCATAGCCGTTTCAGACCACGCCCCGCATTGGGTGGATCTGGAACTAGGAGAGGAAAGGGAGCAGCGCCCACTCTGGCGATTAGATATGGGACTACTGGCGGACGAGGGGGTCTGCGGAAGGGTGAGGGGGTGCATTGAGCGATACCTGGAGGTCAACGACGATGGGGAGGTTCAGGTGGGGGTAGTGTGGGAAGCACTGAAGGCGGTGGTTAGAGGAGAGCTGATCTCCATTAGAGCCCACAAGGGGAAACAAGAGGGCAAAGAAAGAGAGAGATTAGTGGGGGAAATTTTGAGGGTGGATAAAAAATATGCGGAGGCCCCAGACGAAGGGCTATACAGAGAAAGACGAAGACTACAGACGGAGTTTGACCTGCTGACCACGGGAAAGGCAGAGGCACACTGGAGGAAGGCACAGGGGATGCAATATGAGTATGGGGAAAAGGCGAGCCGGCAGCTAGCCCAACAACTTCGAAAGAGGATGGCGGCGAGAGAGATCGGGGGAGTTAGGGACGAAACGGGAAATTTGGAGCAGAGAGCAGGGAAAGTGAACGAGGTGTTCAAGACCTTTTATGAGAGGCTATACAAGTCCCAACCCCCGTGGGGAAAAGAAGGAATGCTACACTTTCTGGAACAGCTAAGGTTCCCGAAGGTGAAGGGGCAGGAGGTGGCAGCTAGGTCTGGGGGCGCCAATCGAGGTGGATGAGGTGATTAAAGGACTGGGGAACATGCAGGCAGGGAAGGCCCCGGGACCAGACGGGTTTCCGGTGGAATTCTACAGGAAGTATATGGATCTGTTGGCCCCGCTTTTGGCGAGAACCTTTAAGGAAAGGGGGATGCTACCCCCGACAATGTCGGAGGCGACGATATCGCTAATCCTGAAACGAGATAAAGACCCGCTGCTGTGCGGGTCATACAGGCCTATCTCACTCCTAAACGTAGATGCCAAACTGCTAGCCAAAGTGATGGTGACAAGGATAGAGGATTGTGTCCCAGGGGTGGTGCATGACGATCAGACAGGGTTTGTAAAGGGGAGACAACTGAATGTTAATGTACGAAGGTTGCTGGGATGATGATGACGCCCCCACCGGAGGGAGAGGCAGAGATAGTGGCGGCGATGGATGCAGAGAAGGCATTCGATAGGGTGGAGTGGGACTATCTGTGGGAGGTGCTGAAGAGGTTTGGGTTCGGTGAGGGGTTTATTAGTTGGGTCAGACTCTTATATGGGGCCCCGATGGCAAGCGTAGTTACAAACCGGCAAAGATCGGGATATTTTCGGCTACATAGGGGTACAAGACAAGGGTGTCCCCTGTCCCCGTTACTATTCGTGTTGGCAATTGAACCACTGGCCATAGCGCTGAGGGGTTCTAAGAAGTGGAGGGGGGTGCTTAGAGGGGGAGAGGAGCACCGAGTGTCGCTCTACGCAGATGATCTACTGCTATATGTTGCGGACCCGGTAGAGGGGATGCCAGAGGTAATGCAGATACTTAGGGAGTTTGGAGAGTTCTCGGGATACAAACTAAATATGGGGAAGAGCGAGCTTTTTGTAATGCACCCCGGGGAACAGGGCAGGGGGATAGATGCTCTGCCGCTGAGGAGAGTGGTAAGGAACTTCCGATACCTGGGGATCCAGGTGGCCAGGAACTGGGGAACCCTGCATAGACTTAACCTGATGCGACTGGTGGAGCAGATGGAGGAGGATTTTAAGAGGTGGGATATGGTGCCACTGTCACTGGCGGGCAGAGTGCAGGCAGTTAAAATTCAGTGTCTCCCCATTCTGATCACAAAGGCCTTTTTAAAAAAGATAGATAGGAGCATTATGAGCTTTGTGTGGGCGGGAAAGACCCCGAGAGTAAAGAGGGGGTTCCTGCAGCGCAGTAGGGACAGAGGGGGACTGGCGCTGCCGAGTCTGAGCGACTACTATTGGGCCGCCAATGTGTCGATGGTCTGTAAGTGGATGAGGGAGGAAGAGGGAGCAGCGTGGAAGAGGCTGGAGATGGCGTCCTGTAAGGGAACGAGCCTAAAAGCGCTGGCGACGGCGCCGCTGCCGTTCTCCCCGAAAAGGTACACCACAAACCCAGTGGTGGTGGCAACCAGTGGAGGCGACACAGGGGAGTGACGGGTGCCTCGGTGTGGTCCCCGATAAGGAATAACCACAGGTTTGTCCCAGGGAGGATGGATGGTGGGTTCCAGTGTTGGCAGCGAGCAGGAATTAGGAAGCTGAGGGACCTGTTTATAGACAGGACGTTTGCAAGTCTGGGAGTGCTAGAAGAAAAATATAAGTTGCCCCCCAGGGAACACCTTCCGATATATGCAAGTGAGGGCATTTACGAGGCAACAGGTGAGGGAATTTCCGCAGCTCCCGACGCAGGGGATCCAAGATAGAGTGATTTCGGGGGCATGGGTTGGAGAGGGCAAGGTGTCTGAAATATACCGGGAGATGAGGGACGAGGGGGAGGCGATGATAGAGGAGCTAAAGGGAAAATGGAAAGAAGAGCTGGGGGAAGAGATCGAGGAGGGGCTCTGGGCGGATGCCCTAAGTCGGGTAAATTCCTCGTCCTCGTGTGCCAGGCTTAGCCTGATTCAATTTAAGGTTCTACATGGAGCACATATAACGGGAGCAAGACTGAGCAGGTTTTTCGGGGTCGAGGACAGGTGTGGGAGGTGCTCAGGAAGCTCGGCGAACCACACACACATGTTTTGGTTGTGTCCAGCACTGCACGAGTTCTGGGGGTGTGTGGCAAGGGTAATTTCAAAGGTGGTGAAGGTCCGGGTCAAGCCAGGCTGGGGGTTAGCTATATTTGGGGTTGCAGAAGAACCGGGAGTGCAGGAGGCGAAAGAGGCCGACATTTTGGCCTTTGCGTCCCTAGTAGCCCGGCGTAGGATTCTACTCATGTGGAAGGAAGCGAAGCCCCCGGGCGTGGAGGCCTGGATAAACGACATGGCAGGGTTCATAAGATTGGAACAAATAAAATTTGCGTTGAGAGGATCGGCTCAGGGGTTCTCCAGGCGGTGGCAACCGTTCCTTGACAATCTCGTGGAACGATAATGAAAAGATAGAAATGACAGCAGCAGCAACCAGTGGGGAGGGGGGGGGCGGGGGGGAGGGGTGGAGCACTATTTTGTGTTTTTGCTATTTGCTTTTCTCTTCTAGTTTTTGTTGTAAGCTCACTATGTTATTTAAATAATGTTTAATGTATAATCCCTTGTTGAGTTGTAAAAATGGAAAAAATTTTGTTTGAAAAATTTCAATAAAATATATTTTTTTAAAACATAGTAATCTCTGGTACTCAGCACATGGTGAATGTCTGAGTGGCTGGCAATGAGGTCTGTGCCCTGAGCTGTCTCCTGCTCGAGTGCCCAGGAAGTGTCGTGTTCCCTGTTTTGTACTGTCTATGCTCTTGTCTGTGATTGGCTATCGTGTTGTGTGTGTTGATTGGTCCGTTGATCTGTCCATCATTATGTATGTATGTATGTGCTATGATGTTCACCTGAATATCATGACATCCCCCCTTCTTTACAAGATTATGTGCCTACGTGGTTATAAATAGAGATGTGTACTGAGTGTAGCTAAATGTGTGTGTGTGCAATATTTACAGCATGTACATGGGGCTAATCTATATACAAGGGGCGATGTCGGGTGTGACATAATAACAAGGTTGTACCATGAACAAAGAACGGGGAAATGTTGAACGATAAAACAAATTCCTGTAACAATAAGAACATAAACATATTAACACAGTGGTTGCATGAGTTCAATGAATAAACAGTCTCATAAGTCCAGTCTAGTAGGTGGGCGACGAATTCGGGTTGACCGCCTCAAGGGTAGGTCTGGAACCACCGGCTGAGGAACGGGCCTGGCCACGGGCGACGACGGAAGGGGCATGGTAGCAGGCAGCTCCACGAAGTCGATATCAGGAACAACAGGAAGGCACGGTGTCAGTGTAAGGTCTCATAGCGAGCGTGGAAGCAGGCGAAGAGCTCGGCGATTGCGCCTACGAACGGATCCATCAGGTATGCGAACCAGGAACGAGCGGGGAGCCACGCTTCGGAGAACTTCGGCAGGTGCTGACCAGCCACCTTCTGGTAGGTGGATGCGGACTTCGTCTCCAGGGGCCAGGGCGGGAAGATCAGTTGCCCGTGTGTCATATGACCTCTTCTGGCGACTGGGCTGCAGTTGCATCCTGTGCAGTACCGGAGCATGGTCAATTGTGGGTGCCAGAATGGAAGGCACAGTGGTCCTGAGAGCGCGACCCATCAACAGCTGGGCTGGTGAGAGACCAGTGGCTAGTGGGGCCGAGCGATAGGCAGGGCGAGCAGAAATCCGATCCGGCAGTAGCAGCCTTGCAGAGGAGCCGCTTGACAATGTGAACCCCCTTCTCCGCCTTTCCATTGGACTGGGGGTGCAGAGGGCTAGACGTCACGTGTGTGATGCCATACGAGGCAGCAAACGATGACCATTCCTGGCTGGCGAAACAGGGCCCATTGTCCGACATGACAGTCATCGGAATGCCGTGGCAAGCGAAGGTGTCTTTGCAGGCCCTTATGACAGCGGACGATGTCAAATCGTGCAGGCATATGACCTCTGGGCAGTTGGAGAAGTAGTCAACGACAATGACATAGTCCCTGCCGAGCGCGTGAAAGAGGTCCACACCCACCTTCGCCCAGGGGGACGTCACCAGCTCATGGGGCAGAAGCGTTTCAGGAGGTTACGCCGGCTGAAACCTTTTGCAGGTGGGGCAGTTGAGCACCATATTGGCAATATCATCACTGATGCCCGGCCAGTATACCGCCTCTCGGGCCCTCCGTCTGCACTTCTCGACCCCCAGGTGGCTTTCGAGTTGTTGGTCGAGAACCAGCTTGTGCATGCTGTGCGGAATCACAATCCGGTCCAGCTTCAGAAGGACACCATCAATGACGGCCAGGTCGCCTCGGACATTGTAGAACTGCGGGCACTGCCCTTTGAGCCATCCTCCCGTCATGTGGCGCATCACACGTTGTAGAAGGGGTCGGCCGCAGTCTCTCAGTGAATACGGGCCAGACTGGAGTCGTCAGCTGGCAGATTTGCCAATGTGAAGGCCACCTGCGCCTCGACCTGACATACGAACCCCTCCGAATCTGGCGGCGTGCTCACTGCTCTGGATAGGGCATCCGCAATGATAAGGTCCTTCCCTGGAGTGTAGACCAGTTGGAAGTCGTACCTCCTGAGTTTAAGTAGGATGCGCTGGAGGCGAGGGGTCATCTCGTTCAGGTCCTTGTTTATGATGCTGACCAGGGGGCGGTGGTCAGTTTCAACAGTGAACCGGGGAAGACCAAATACATAATCATGGAACTTGTCTAAACCGGTTAGCAAGCCCAGGCACTCCTTTTCGATCTGCGCGTAGCGCTGCTCTGTGGGGGTCATGGCCCGCGGTGCATAGGCGACCGGGGGCCATGACGCAGCGTCATCCCGCTGCAGGAGCACTGCCCCAATGCCTGACTGGCTGGCATCAGTCGAGATTTTAGTGGCACGAGACGTGTCGATAAACGCCAATACCGGTGCTGTGGTGAGCTTGAATTTGAGCTCCTCCCATTCCTGCTGGTGTATGTGCTGCCACTGGAACTCTGTGGACTTTTTGACGAGGTGGCACAGAGCTGTCGTGTGGGAGACAAGGTTGGGAATAAACTTCCCCAGGAAGTTGACCATGCCAAGGAAGCGTAGCACTGCTTTCTTGTCTGCCGGCTGCGGCATGGCTGTAATGGCGCTCACCTTGTCTGCATCTGGACGGACCCCTGACCGGGAAATGTGGTCCCCCAGGAACTTCAGCTCGGTTTGGCCGAAAGAACACTTGGCTCGGTTGAGGCGCAGGCCGTTTTCCCGTATGCGCGCAAAGACGCGCTGGAGACGATTGATGTGCTCCTGTGGTGTGGTGGACCAGATGATGACGTCGTCCACGTATACGCGCACCCCTTCGATGCCTTCCATCATCTGCTGCATGATCCTATGAAAGACCTCGGATGCCGAGATGATGCCAAATGGCATTCGGTGGTAGCAGAACCTGCCGAAAGGGGTGTTGAAGGTGCACAGCTTTCGGCTGGATGGATCCAGTTGGATCTGCCAAAAACCCTTAGAGGCATCCAGTTTCGTAAATATTTTCGCCTGGGCCATTTCGCTCGTGATCTCTTCCCATTTGGGTATGGGGTAATGTTCCCTCATAATATTGTTATTGAGGTCTTTTGGGTCAATACAGATCTGGAGCTCGCCGGAGGGTGTCTTGACACACACCATGGAGCTGATCCACGGCGTGGGCTCCGTGACCCTAGATAGGACCCCTTGGTCCTGGAGATCCTGCAGCTGCTGCTTGAGGCGGTCTTTGAGTGGCGCAGGGACTCTGCGAGGTGCGTGAATGACCGGGGTGGCATCTGGTTTGAGCCGAATTCTGTAGGTGTATGGCAGTGTTCCCATGCCCTCGAATGCCTCCTGGTTGTGGGCGAGGAGAGATTGGAGCTGTGCGTTGAACTCTGCATCCGGGAAGTCAGACGTGCCGTCTGGAGAGAGAGAGTGGACTCGTTGCACGAGGTGGAGAGCCTTGCATGCCTGTGCACCTAGCAGGGAGTCCTTCGATGAGCCGACTATCTCGGACGAGAGTGTGGCCATGTGTGTGTTGTGTGTCACCTGGAGCTGGCAGGATCCCATAGCTGGGATAACATTCCCGTTGTAGTCGACGATCCTGCACCGAGACGGCCGAATTGGTGGTCTGACCTTCATGGCGTAGAAGGCTGACCATGCCATGAGGTTGGCGGCGGCGCCAGTGTCCAGGCGGAAAGTTATCGGCGATCGGTTGACCGTCAGGGTGGCACACCATTCATCACCCGGGTTGATCATGTTAACTCGGTTCCCATCAATGACCGCAACACGGAAGGCGTCTCGGTCATCTGTGTCACCGGTCTGGATGTCGTCTGGGCACGATTCGCAATGGGGAGGCTGAATGGTCCGCATGTCGCTGCGAGGTTGTAGGAGTTGTGGAAGATTGACAGGTTCAGCTGCTCGACAGTAAGCAGCGTAGTGGCCCACCTTGCCACAGCGTAGGCATTGTTGAGTTCTTGCGGGACATTGCCGCTTTAAATATGCAGCTCCACAGTTGCCGCACGTCGTGACGTCATGGCGTTCGTTGCGCCACTGTGCATGCGCAGTTCGGTCTTGCGTCAAGCGCGCCTGTGCATCACGTCCCTCAGTGATGCCATAGGTTTTGGCGTGCACAGGCGCGGGAGGCCTCGAAAAGTGCGCAAAATGGCCGCCCTCGTCCGGGCCGCGTGCCGGGAGGAACTCGATCGCCTGGATCCGTTCGGCCTCGTGGGGCACCTGGCTCGCCGATTCGGCCGCGTAGGACCCCCTCTGCGCCGATTCAGTCGCCTGAAATTGGGCACAGCGGCTAGTCGCGTTTTCGTGCAGGACACAGGCTTCGATTGCGGAGGCTAAGGTGAGGCCTTTTATTTTTAAAAGCTGCTGGCGTAGGGTGCCCAAGGCGACCCCAAAAATGATCTGGTCCCGAATCATGGAATCTGAGGTGGTGTCGTAACCGCAGGACTGCGCGAGGATGCGGAGATGAGTAAGGAAATACTGAAAGAGCTCATCCTTACTTTGCAGGCGCTGCTGGAAGACATACCTCTCGAAGCTCTTGTTGACCTCGACGTTGACGTGTTGGTCGAGCTTGAGAAGGACCATCTTGTATTTGGATTTGTCCTTGCCTTCCGCGAACACCAGGGAGTTGTAGACATGGATGGCGTGCTGACCTGAGGTGGTGAGGAGGATGGCGATCTTTCTGGTGTCCGAGGCGCTCTCTTTTTCATTGGCTTCCAGAAAGAGCTGGAAGCGCTGTTTGAACAGCTTCCAATTGACGCCGAGGTTCCCAGCGACTTGCAATGGCTGCGGTGTGTTGACGGTGTCCATGGCGCAGGATGGCAGATTTGTAGGTAGGTATCAAATCACTCCTGGTATCATGAAGTGTTGGGTACTCTGACACACAGACGAACCAACACGGTTGCGAATGGTACAACGCAGTTTTATTTCAATCAACTATTAACATAGTAAACTCTGGTACTCAGCACATGCTGAATGTCTGAGTGGCTGGCAATGAGGTCTGTGCCCTGAGCCTTCTCCTGTTCGAGTGCCCAGGAAGTGTCGTGTTTCCTGTTTTGTACTGTGTATGCTCTTGTCTGTGATTGGCTGTCGTGTTGTGTGTGTTGATTGGTCCGTTGATCTGTCCATCATTATGTGTGTGTGTATGTGCTGTGATGTTCACCTGAATATCATGACAGGGGCGAAACCCACGCAAACACAGGGAGAATGTGCAAACTCCACACGGACAGTGACCCAGGGCCGGGATCGAACCTTCGACCTCGGTGCCGTGAGGCAGCAATGCTAACCACTGCGCCACCGTGCTGCCCACGATAAGACCCATGTGTGCCAGGGTTTATGTTGCAGGGCCTTTCTAGTCAGTTATAGTTATCCTAAACTATAGCAGTTTATATAGGGCGCAATTTAATGGAAGAAACAGTCCCGTTTTGGGCACGTTTAGTTGGGTATTTTCCGGCACTTGCAGTGCCGAGAATGTCGCTGCTGTTAAATGGGACTGTGCATTTTTGGGTCTTGGCGAGGAACGCCCCACCGAGGTCACACATTTCCTGCACCAACAAACTCAGCTCATCAATGCAGGAAGCGATTGTCTCTCAGCCCCCACTGCGGCCTCCAGACCCCCCCAATTTACCAATTGGGGCTCCTTGAGTCCCCGCACCCAAACTTATAAGAGCGGGGCACCCCCGGGCCTGATCCCCGGCACCGGCTAGATGCCACCTGGGTGCCTTGGCACTGTCAGTCTGGCACCCTGGTGGTTCCCCTGCCAGCCTGGCATGGCCAGGGTGGTACTGCCAGGGTGCCCAGGTGGCACTGCCAAGATGCCAGGCTATCAGTGCCATGGTGCTGGATGGCATTGAGAGTGCCAGGGTACCACCCTTCCCAGAGGCCAACCACCTGGGGGCCCCCGATCACAGAAGACCCCTCCCCCAAGTGCCGGCACGCTTGGTCCACGTTTGTGGAAACCCATGCTGAACGGCACCAAGTCGGGGTCTCCCAGGCACGAGGCTGTTAGTCTAGATGTGCAGGTTAGGTGGATTGGCCATGATAAATTGCCCTTAGTGTCCAAAATTGCCCTTAGTGTTGGGTGGGGTTACTGGGTTATGGGGATATGATGGAGGTGTTGACCTTGGATAGGTAGGGCGCTCTTTCCAAGAGCCGGTGCAGACTCGATGGGCCGAATGGCCTCCTTCTGCACTGTAAATTCTATGATATATCTTTTGTTTCTTTACTTGTCTCCTTGCCACTCCCTGTGGCCCTGCATCACCAACTCTATTCTCATTTAATCACTCCTGTCTTCCGCCTCATCACAATCCTCTCCTTTGCCTCTTCTCCTGCCCCTTCCACTACTTTAAAATAAATTTAGAGCACCCAAATATTTTTTTTCCAATTAAGGGACAATTTAGTGTGGCTAATTCACTTAACCTGCACATCCTTTTGGGTTGTGGGGGTGAAACCCACACAGACATGAGGAGAATGTGCAAACGCCACACAGAAAATGACCGGGCCTGGGATTGTACCCGGGTCCTCTGTGCTGTAGGCTGCAGTGCTAACCACTGTGGCACCGTGCTGCCCCTTCCTCTTTTTTTAATATTAATTCATGGTAAGTGCCCTTGAGAAGATGATGATGATCTGTCTTCTTGAATCGCTGCAGACCATGTGATATAAGTACACACCCATAGTCCTGTTAGGGAAGGAGTTCCAGGATTTTGATGCAGTGACAGTGAAAGCATGGCAATATATTTGCAAGTCGGGGTGGTGAATGACTTGGAGAGGAACCCCTAGGAGGTGGTGTTCTCATGTTTCTGTTGTCTTTGTCCTTTTAGATGGTGGCAATCGTGGGTTTGGAAGGTGCTGCCTAAAGAGCCTTGGTGAGTTCCTGCAGTACATCTTGTAGATGGTATCCCTGCTGCTTGTGTGCATCAGTTGTGAAGGGAATGAATCTTTGTGGATACTTCGCAGAGGATGAAATCGGGCTTCTTGAATGTTGTTGGAGCAGCACTCATCCAGGCAAGTTTAGAGTAATCCTGACTTGAGCTTTGTAGATTGTGGACAAGCTTTGTGGAGTCAAGAGGTAGTCAGAAGGTAAGTTACTTGCCACGTGATTTCTAGCCTCTGAGCTGCTTTTATAGCCACAGTATTATACGACTAGTCCAGTTCAGTTTCTGGTCAATGATAACCCCAAGAATGTTAATAGTGGGGGATTCGGTGATAGTAATGCCATTGAATGTAAGGGGACGATAATTAGATTGTCTTGTTGGAGATGGTCATTGCCTGGCACGTGTATGGTGTGCAAATGTTACTTGCCACTTGTCCTCTCAAACATGGATATTGTTCAGGTATTGCTGCATTTGGACATGGGTCGCTTCAGTATCTGAGGAATCACAAATGATTCAATCATCAGCAAGCATCCTAACTTCTACAGTGATGTCCTGGAACTGAGATTATTGACCTCCAACAACCACAACCATCTTCCTTTGTGCTAGGTATGATTCCAACCAGTGGAGAGTTTTCCCCCCCCGATTGACAGATTCACAGAATTGTTACAATGCGAAAGGAGACCATTTCGTCCATCATGTCTACCAGCTCTCCAAGCTAACATTGTGACTTAGTGCCATTCCTATGCAAATTCCCCATACCCCTGCACATTGTTTCTATTCAAATAGTCATCCAATGCCCTCCTGAATGACTCAATTGAACCTGCTTCCACTATACTTCCGGCAAAACATTCCAGACCCGAACCACTTGCTGTGTCAAGAAGCTTTTCACCTTAAGGTGGTGCAGTGGTTAACACTGCTGCCTCACAGCACAGAGGATCCCGATTCGATCCCGGCCCCAGGTCACTGCCCATGTGGAGTTTGCACATTCTCCCTGTGTCTGCGTGGGTCTCACCCCCACAACCCAAAAGATGTGCAGGATAGGTGGATAGGCCACACTAAATTGCCACTTAATTGGGAAAAAAATGAATTGGGTACTCTAAATTTATAAAAGAGAAAAAAAGCTTTTCTCACATCACATTTGCTTCTTTTGAAAATCACTTTAAACCTATGTCCTCTCATTCCAGACCTTTTATGAGTGGGAACAGTTCTTATCTACTCTGTCCAGCTCCCTCATGATTTTGAACACCTCTGTCAAATCTCCTTTTAGCTTCTTCTCTAAGGAGAACAGGCTCAACTTCTCTAATCTATCCACATAACTGAAGTTTCTCATCCCTGGAACCAATTTGTAAATATCTTCTGCGCTTTCTCAATGCGTTCACATCCTTCCTATTGTGTGGCTCCCAGACAATACACAACATTCCTGATAAGGTCTAAGTAGTGACTTGTATAAGTTCGGAATAGCCTCTTTTCTCTTGTACTGTGTCCCCCTTTTGATAAAACCAAAATACTATATGCTTTATTAACTGCTCTCTCCATCTGTCCTATCACGTTCAATGATTTATGCACACATACATTCAGGTCCCTCTGCTCCTGCACCCCTTTAAGAATTTAGCCCATTATTTTATATTGTGTCTCCATGTTCTTCTGACCAAATTGCATCACCTCACACTTCTCCGCACTGAACTTCATCTGCCACCTCTCTGCCCACTCCATCAACTTGTCTCTGTCCTTTTGAAGTTCTACACTACCCTCTTCACAGTTTACCATACTTCCAAGTTTTGTATCATCTGCAAACATTGAAATTATCTCCTGTACACTGTGGTGAGCCACGTATGGCTGCATAAGGCTGTTGTATATATGTTCTACTGTTCTATTAGTATTGTTATCTCCACTGTTGTATATACTTATTGTTATTGCTGTTCTGTTATTGGTTGTTGCCGTTGTACTGTTGGAATGTTATTATTGGTGCTGCTGTTGGCTCCGCCTGTGGCTCCGCCCAGCTGTGGAGGTATAAAGCCTGTTGACCTGGGTCAGCCCTGCAGTGCGGGAAGAGCAATAGGTCGGCACATATTTAGTATATTAAAGCATCGGTTCACTGCTCCTCAGCGTCTCGTCTGAATTGATGTCTATCAATTTAATAAGCTAAAATTTTGATGATGGATGCTGCCCTCAAACCTGAACGTCTCGAACTGGACCCGCAGGCCGCTGAAGCGCCGGCTCTCTTTGAGCATTGGCTCAGCTGCTTCGAGGCCTACCTCGAATCCTCGACTGCTGCGGTTTCCCCGGTACTCAGGCAATGTCTCCTCAACGCCCGGGTGAGCCACCGGATCTTCCAGTTAATCCGAGATGCGGGATCGTATACGGAGGCTGTAGATGTACTCAAGGAACAGTTTGTGAGGCCGGTCAACGAGGTCCTCGCCCAACACCTCCTCACCACGTGGCGTCAGCGCCAGGGTGAGTCGCTCGCAGAGTATCTTCGTGAGTTGAGGGTACTCACCCGCAGTTGTAACTGCCGGGCGGTCTCTGCATCAGAGCATTCGGAGCTAATGATTCAGGACACTTTTTTATGTGGCTGGAGTCAGCTATGTCCGGCTGCGCCTCCTCGAGAAAAGAGCTATCGACCTCGAGGCGACAGTGAAGCTGGCGACCTCATTAGAAGTGGCTTTCAAGAGCCTCGAGGCCTTCCCAACAGACCTTGCTGTTATTTCTGCAGGCAGGGCCAGCATCCCCGGCAGCGATGCCCAGCACGCAGCGCTGTGTGTAATGAGTGCGGCAAGAAAGGTCATTTTGCGAAGGTATGTCTGAGCCGCTCTAAAGCCCCAATATCAAAAGCCGGTTAGCCTGAGGCTCACAGACCCCACAACGTGGCATCGTGCCTGCCGGGACCGCCCACTTCCAATGCGTCATCCGCCGCGTGCGACCCGTGGAGGACGCCATCTTGGTCGTCGTCGCCAACGTGGCCCGCCACGTGCGACCAGTGGGCGCCGCCATCTTGGCCGACATCGTCGACACCGCCATTTTGTGATCACGCTGCTGCCACAGATAGTCCTTTGCATTACCTCAGCTCGACCAGTCCCGGCCTTACCATCTGCAAAATTCGATGATGGCTGTCAAACTCAATGGGCAGGAGGCGTCCTGCCTCTTCGACTCCGGGAGCACAGATAGTTTTGTCCACCCGGATATGGTAAGACGCTGCGCCCTCCAGGTCCTCCCCATCTCGCAGACTATATCCCTCGCGTCCGGTTCGCACTCCGTTCAGATCTGGGGGTATTGAGTCGCAAACCTGTCAATACAAGACGTAAGAGTACACTAAACTTTAAGCTCTGTGCCCTCCCTCATCTCTGCGCTCCCCTCCTGCTCGGGTTAGATTTCCAGTGCAACCTCAGAAGCCTAACACTAAAATTCGGGGGACCCCTGCCTCCCCTCACGATCTGTAGCCTCGCAACCCTGAAGGTCGCCCCTCCCTCGCTCTTCATGAACCTAACCCCAGACTTGAGCCCGTCGCCACCCGGAGCAGACGGCACAGTGCTCAGGACAGGGCCATCATCAGCTCAGAGGTTCAGCGGATCCTGGAGGAAGGAATCATCGAGGCCAGCAACAGCCCCTGGAGAGCGCAAGTGGTGGTCGTCCGGACCGGGGAAAAGAACCGGATGGTAGTCGACTACAGTCAGACGATCGACCGGTACACGCAGCTCGATGCGTAGCCCCTCCCACGCATATCTGATATGGTCAATCAGATTGCGCAGTATCGAGTCTTCTCGATGGTAGACTTGAAGTCCGCGTACCACCAGCTCCCTAACCAGCCAGAAGACCGCCAATACACTGCCTTCAAGGCAGATGGCCGCCTCTTCCATTTCCTCAGGGTCCCCTTCAGCATCACCAATGGGGTTTCGGTCTTCCAACGAACAATGGACCGAATGGTGGACCAGTACGGGCTGCGGGCCACGTTCCCGTACTTGGATAATGTCCCCATCTGCGGCCATGACCTGCAGGACCATGACGCGAACCTAGACAAATTCCTCCGCACCGCCCGTCTCCTTAATCTAACCTACAATAAGGAGAAATGCGTTTTCTGCACAACCCGGCTAGCCATCCTCGGCTATGTCGTGGAAAACGGTGTCCTAGGGCCCGACCCCGACCGCATGTGCCCCCTTCTCCAGTTCCCCCTTCCCCACTGCCCCAAGGCCCTGAAACGATGCCTGGGGTTTTTCTCGTATTATGCAAAGTTGGTCCACAACTACGCAGACAAGGCCTGCCCACTCATTAAGTCCACCATTTTTCCCCTGACGGCTGAGGCCCGCTTGGCTTTCAACCGCATCAGAGCCGACATTGCCAAGGCCACGATGCACGCTGTGGATGAATCCCTTCCATTCCAGGTGGAGAGCGATGCGTCTGACTTTGCCCTGGCCGCTACCCTCAACCAGGCAGGAAGGCCTGTCGCCTTTTTTTCCCGTACCCTCTATGCCTCCGAGATTCGACACTCCTCCATCGAGAAGGAGGCACAAGCCATTGTGGAAGCTGTGCGACACTGGAGGCATTACCTGGCCGTCAGGAGATTCACTCTTCTCACAGATCAACGGTCAGTTGCCTTCATGTTTAATAACACGCAGCGGGGCAAGATTAAGAACGACAAGATTTTACGGTGGAGAATCGAACTCTCCACCTATAACTATGACATCCTGTATCGCCCTGGGAAGCTCAACGAGCCCCCAGATGCCCTGTCCCGCGGTATATGCGCCAGCGTGCAAACAGACCGGTTACAGGCCATCCACAACGACCTCTGTCACCCGGCTTCTTCACTTCGTCAAGGCCCTCAACCTGCCCTACTCCACTGACGATGTCAGGGCTGTGACCAGGGATTGCAAAATCTGTGCAGAGTGCAAACCACACTTCTATCGGCCGGACAAGGCTCACCTGGTGAAGGCCTCCCACCCTTTTGAACGCCTCAGCATGGACTTCAAAAAGCCACCCACCTCCACTGACCATAATGTGTACTTCCTCAACATTGTTGATGAGTACTCCCGCTTCCCATTTGCAATCCCTTGTCCTGATATGTCCTCTGCCACTGTCATCAAGGCCCTGCGCAGCATTTTCTCCCTGTTTGGTTTCCCCGCCTATATACATAGTGATCGGGGCTCCTCTTTTATGAGTGAGGAGCTGCGTCAGTACCTGCTCAGTAAGGGCGTCGCCTCGAGCAGGACTACCAGCTACAACCCCCGGGGGAACGGGCAGGTGGAGAGGGAGAATGCTACGGTCTGGAAGGCCGTCCTTCTTGCCCTACGGTCTAGAAGTCTCCCAGTCTCCCGCTGGCAGGAGGTCCTCCCTGACGCGCTCCACTCTATCCGGTCGCTTCTGTGTACTGCCACAAATGAGACCCCTCACAACCGTCTATTTGTCTTTCCCAGGACGTCGATCTCCGGGGTCTTGCTCCCAGCCTGGTTAACGAAACCTGGCTGGTCCTCCTACGGAAACATGTGAGGAGCCATAAGGCCGATCCCCTGGTCGAGCGGGTTCAGCTTCTCCACGCGGATCCTCAGTACGCGTATGTGGCACACCGCGATGGACAACAGGACACAGTCTCCCTCCGGGACCTGGCTCCCGCAGGTAACCCTGCGCCCATTATCACCGCACCCCTCCCAGCCACCTCCCCACCCACTTCCCCACTTACACCTTCACCAACATCTCCCACGGGGTCCTTTAGCCCTGCATCTGCATCGTCACCCTATCCGGGACCCTGTTGTGCGGACAATGTGCTCCCGGAGCCGAAGGTTTTGACGCCAGTGTCCACGCCGCAGCCGGAGCTGAGACGTTCGCAGCGAACAATTCATCCTCCTGTGAGTCTGAACTTATGAGTCCCTTTCACCCCCGCCGGACTTTTTTTTAACGGGGGGTGACTGTGGTGAGCCACGTATGGCTATGTAAGGCTGTTGGATATATGTTCTACTGTTCTATTCGTATTGTTATCTCCACTGTTGTATATACTTATTGTTATTGCTGTTCTGTTATTGGTTGTTGCTGTTGTACTGTTGGAATGTTATTATTGGTGCTGCTGTTGGCTCCACCTGTGGCTCCGCCCAGCTGTGGAGGTATAAAGCCTGTTGACCTGGGTCAGCCCTGCAGTGCGGGAGGAGCTACAGGTCGGCACATATTTGCTTATTAAAGCATCTGTTCACTGCTTCTCAGCATCACGTCTGAATTGATGTCTATCACACACCAAGATCTAGATTATTAATATATGTCAGGAAGAGAAAGGGTGCCAATACTGATCTCTGGAGAACACCAATACAAACCTTCCTCCAGCTTGAAAATATCTGTTTATTCTGCTTCCTATTATTCAGTCAGGTCCCAGACCATTACCCTGGGTCTCTGGTCCAGTGACACTGCCACTATGCCACCGCCACCCCTTGAAAGCATACTTAAAACTTTTACATTTCTAACTTTTCCCAATTCTGATGAAAGCTTACTGATCTGAAACATCGGGCGGGATTCTCTGATCCTGTGGCAAGTGTTGACGCCATCTTAAACGCCGTCGCGTTTCCCGAAGCATCAACTTGGCCTCAGGAGCAGGCATTCTGACCTCTACAGGGGGCCAGCATGGCACTGGTGCAACCCACGCCGCTCCAGCTGCCGATCCCGGTGTCAGATGGGCGCCGCAGGGTCCACGCATGCGCCGTGTCTCCGTTCTCCGCACCTGCCCCGACGCAACATGCCCTAGGGCTACAGGGGCCGGCGCGGAACAAAAGAGGCCCCCAACCCCGAGAGGCCGGCCCGCCGATTGGTGGGCCCCAATCGCGGGCCAGGCCGCAGCGGAGGACCCCCCGGGGTCGGCCCCCCCTGCAGGCCGCCCCCGGAACCTTCCACGCCTCGGCCTCGCCAGGTAAAACCAGGTTAGAACAGCGCCGGCGGGACTCGGATTTTTTGGTACGGCCTGCACAGCCCATCCGGGGCGGAGAATCGGCGGGGAGGGGGGGTGCGCCACGTAGAGCGGACCCCGACCGGCACCACGCCGACCGTGCCGGCGCCAATGGCGCATATCTCTCCGCTCTCCGGAGAACCGCGGCGAGGTGCGACTTGCGCCGATCGCAGCAATTGCCCAGCCCCGGGGTGAGAGAATACCGCCCACCATGCCTGTTTTTCCACAGATGCTGCCAGACATACTGGGCGGGATTCTGCGAGCCTGTGCCGGGTCGGAGAATCGGCGGGTGGGCGCACGAAAAAGCGAAATGACCGCCACAGGCTGCACGGGTGAGTTGGCATTGGCCCCCAGCACTGGTCCCACCTGTCATCGTGCCCCCCCCTTGACAACCATTCACCTGGCACTGCCCCTGCCCAGTATCATGCCACGCCGGGTAGGACCACACGCGAATGGTGCTGGCAGGACTCAGCCGAACTCGGCGGGCATTTGGCCCGTCAAGCGTGGAGAATCTCCACGCCGCGCCGGCAACCGGAGAATCGGCGGAGCAGCGTCGCGTTATTTGCGTCCCCCCCCTCCCCCCCCCCCCCGTATAGTATGAGTTTTCCAGGTAGGGGGCAGAAGCCACTCAGCTGGATCTTGTTAAAGACTACACATAAAACCAGCCCAAGCAGGGCCTGTCTCAATGGGGACTGCATTGGGAGAGACTTCTGCCATGGCAAAGTATTGTAAGTAGTTCAATAAATCCTTGTTCCACTACAGCTGGCTTCCTCCAGTTACGAAATCCACCATTACTGATTTTTCCCAGGCTGCTTGTAGCAGTGTGCAGGAGATTAATCTATAATATCTTGGACTATTCTAGAGAGTGGTGACTCAGGAACTGGAGTAAACCAAGAATAAAAAATGAGATTAGGATTTCTTTTTAAATTCTTCGTTGCTATGATGCGGAATGCCCTATCAGAAAGTGTAGTGGAGACGCTTTAAAATGGAAATGGATAGTAGCACGGTGGTGCAGTGGTTAGCACTGCTGCCTCACGGCGCCGAGGTCCCAGGTTCTATCCCGGCTCTGGGTTACTGTCCGTAACCGTTTCGCCCCCACAACCCAAAGATGTGCAGGGTAGATCGATTGGCCATGCTAAATTGTCCCTCAATTGGAAAAAATTAATTGGGTACTCTAAATTTATTTATAACAAAATGGAAATGAATAAATATCTGAAAAAGAAAAGGAACCAAGGAAAGGCTGGGATTTACCATTATGGGAATAGTACTTTCAGAGAGTTGTGGGATAGGCCAAATGGCATCCTCCTTTGCTATCAGATCTAGTGGGAATACATTTTGCAAACAGAAAGTCAGGAAGGTTAAATGAAGAGCAAAAATGCATTTCCAATTAAATCTCATGCATTGATCAGTTAAATTTTCAATAAATTATTACATTAATTTAGTGTTGTTTGTAAAAAAAAATGATTCACAAACTGAACCCCACCCTACTAATCCAGACTGCAAATGGTGAAATGTCCAACTGGCTGCAAGAATGTCACTCGACAGGTATTTCAAACTTCAAGCAAAATTCATCGAACAAAGGACTCAGACATTTTAAACCACCCATATTTTTTAGAACGGCTGCAATGAAACTGCAAAAACTGAAAACAAAAAAGGGACTTATTGAAAATTGTGAAAAAGCAATGATATCTTCAACAAACACAACAGAACCAGTGTATGCAACTGGTAACCTCAGAAACATTATAATCTGGTAATGAGATACGCAAGTAAAAAAGAATTCACAACACTGTGGGTGTACCTGCACCACATGGATTTCAGAGGCTCAAGAAGGCAGCTCACCCGCACCTTCCCAAAGGCAATAAGGGATGGGCAATAAATGAATAAATAAATTAATTAATAAATAAAAACTAATGTCTCTTTGACATCAGCTCAAGTAAATATCTTTACTAAATAGCAGTCATCAGAATGGAAGCATCCTACAAGAGGAACTAGAGTTCGCTCAGCTAGTCCAAAACACAATTATCCTATGCGTTGTGGAGGCCCGATGAACATCACATCCACAGAACACAAATTGCTGTATGTCCCGTGTCATGATATTCAAACACACATCACAACACACACATCATGATAGACAGACCAACAGACCAATTAGCACACATAACACGACAACCAATCACAGACAAGAGCAGACAGTGTATAAGACAAGAAACACGACACCTCCTGGTCAGTCCATCTGGAGACAGGACAAGGCCAGGACCTCATTAACAAGACACTCACACAGTCACCATGTGCTGAGTACCAAGTCAGATGTGTAAATAACGTTGTACCAATCGCAACCGTGTTGGTTCGTCTGTACCTCAGAGCACCCAACACCACATGGTACCAGTGAGTGAATCGATACTTACCGGCAAATCTGCCATCCTGAGCCATGGACACCCACAACAAACCGCAGCCGTTGCAAGTCGCTGGGAACCTGGGCACCAATTGGAAGCTCTTCAAGCAGCGATTCGAACTGTTCATGCGAGCCAACGAAAAACAGGGCGCCTCGGACGAAACAAAGATTGCCATGCTCCTCACTACCGCAGGTCAGCACGCCATCGATGTATACAACTCCTTGGTGTTCGCGGAAGGCGAGAACAAATGTAAATATGACACGGTCCTCCTCAAGCTCGACCAGCACTTCAACGTTGAGATCAATGAAAGCTTTGAGTGGTATATCTTTCAGCAGCGCCTACAAGGTAAGGATGAGCCCTTTCAGTGCTTCCTGACGCACCTCCGCATACTCGCGCAGTCCTGCGGTTACGACACCACCTCAGAGTCCATGATCCGTGACCAGATCATTTTTGGCGTTGCCTCCAGTGGCCTACGCCAGCAGCTTCTAAAAATTAAAGGCCTGACCTTGGCATCTGCAGTTGAAGCCTGTGTCCTGCATGAAAATGCGACCAGCCGCTATTCCCAATTTCAGGCGACCAAATCGGCATGGAGGGGGTCCCAAGCGATCGAATCGGCAAGCCAGGCCGCCCACGAGGCCGAACGCATCCAGGCAATCGAGTTTCTCCCGGCCCGCGGCCTGGACGAGGGGGCCGTTTCGCGCGCTTTTTGAGGCCTCCCGCGTTTGTGCGCGCCAAAACCTACGGCAACACTGAGGGACGTGCTGCACAGGCGCGCCTGACGCAAGACCGAACTGCGCATGCGCAGTGGCGTAACGAACGCCATGACGTCATGCGTGCGGCAATTGTGGAGCTGCACATTTAAAAGGGCAATGTCCTGCAAAAACCCAACAATGCCTAAGCTGTGGCAAGATGAGCCACTACGCTGCCTACTGTCGAGCGGCTCAACCTGTGGATCTGCCACATCTCCGACAACCACGCAGACACGTGCGGACCATCCAGCCTCCACATCACGACATCCAAACCGACGACACAGATGACTAAGACGCCTTCCGAGTTGCGGTCATTGATGTGAACCGGGTCAACACCATCAATCCTGCCGATGAATGGAGTGCCACCCTGACGGTCAACCCGAATTCGTCGCCCACCTACTAGACTGGACTTATGAGCCTGTTCACACGTCAAATTTTAGCAACTACTGTATTGTAACATGTCACTGTTTTATCGTTCCAGGCCTCGTTTGATTGGTCCAAATTTCAACGTTCTTCTTCTTTTGTTATGGTACAACCTCGTTAGCATGTCACACCTGACATCGCCCCTTGTATATAGTTACGCCACATGTACATGCTGTAAATATCACGCACCCACACCTTTAGCTGCGCTCAGGACACATTTATATTTATAACCACGTAGGCACATAATCTTGTAAAAAAGGGGGGATGTCATGATATTCAAGCACACATCACAACACACACATCATGATAGACAGACCAACAGACCAATTAGCACACATAACACGACAGCCAATCACAGTCAAGAGCAGACACAGTATAAGACAAGAAACACGACACCTCCTGGTCAGTCCATCTGGAGACAGGGCAAGGCCAGGACCTCATTAACAAGACACTCACAAAGTCACCATGTGCTGAGTACCAAGTCAGATGTGTAAATAACTAGTTGGAATTAAACTGCGTTGTACCAATCGCAACCGCGTTGGTTCGTCTGTACCTCAGAGCACCCAACACCACATCCCGTTCATGACAATGGTGTTACCTTATAGAGTCATGGAGAATTGTTTGAATTCCCTCTAGTGACATTTATGTCGTGTTGGGTGTTCCGATGCACAAATGATCCAACACGGCTGCAGATGGTACAACTCTGTTTTATTGTCTTAAACAATAACAACTACTAACTGCTGGTTGAGGTTCGTGCTTCACCAGCTAACCTGTGGACCCAGCCCTATCACTATCTTGTTGAGGCACTCAGCACATGGTCTATGTCTGAGTGGCAGGCTGTGAGCTCTGTGCTCTGAGCTATCTCCTGGTAGAATGAGCAGGAACTGTGGTGTTCTCTGTTTTAGAGTGCGTGTGCTCTCACTGGTGATTGGCTGCGATGTTGTGTGTGTGTTGGTTGGTCCAACTACCTGTCCATCAGTGTGTTTGTGATTGCACCAAGATATGCTGATGTGGATATCATGACAATTTACAGCAAAGAAAAAGCACAGAAGGGAAAAACGGAGAATCAGCAATAGGGTGAGAGTGGTTGAGTGGGGAGAACATGCAGACTCCACACAGACAGTGACCCAAGCCAGGAATTGAACCTGGAATCCTGGAGCTGTGAAGCAACTGTGCTACCCACTGTGCCACATTTATAGCTAAACTGTCGGCATCAGTGATAGGTTTTTGTTTCAAATTGAAAGCGAATAACTGATAATATACAGAAAGCAAAAATTGCAGGCAGTTTTGAGGTATGGTAGGCATTTGGATGTAGAAATATCTCTACCTGTCATAAACCAATACAGAAGTCTCACCTTTTCGATTTTTTAAAGTATTTGTATTATGAAGGAAATCCTTTTATATTAACCGTTTATGAAATGATTTTATCTCCGTGCAAGGAAAGAAGCAATTCACCCAATCATTTAGGGTTACTGTATTAACCCTAATATTTGTGACTTCTCTTCCTGGATAGAATGATGTATCTTTTTCCAGTGTCTTAAAGGTTTCTTTGTCCTCCAGAAAATAATTGATTTTCAGCTAATTTTCTGCAATTGGGGGCTTGTCTAATCAGTTTGGGGAAGGAGGAGCAAACATGGTCATTTAAAGAACTGAACACCATGTTATATGGTGTTGTGCTACATACATGATGAGGGATCCTTTATCTTTCGCATGTGATTGTTCATCTTTTCAGTGGACTTTGTGATGTGTGTTCTGAAGATGTTAGCTTGAACTAAATCTTTTGCTTCTGGAGAAGGGGAAAATAGTTCCACATGGAACTGACCCTAACAATATGAATGACCAGTATTTACATTTTTGGGATATGTCAGATTTCCACATTTCATTCAGTCCCTTTTGAGTCTATTCTGCCATACAATTAGATGATGGTCATCTGGAGCTTGAACCAATTGTGTTTGATTTATTTCCCTTGATACGCTTGCCTGATAAATATGTTTTTATTGCACCAAGGTAGATTGGACGTGACTAAAGAATGTCCCTGTAGCACAAAGCAGTTGAGTGATCAACAGGCATTATGCTGAAAGGAAGCAGAATACAGGAAACTGCTTTGTTGTCTTATTTGTTTCAATAATGTTCTACTCATATACATGAACACTGTTACCCAATAAGCTGCAGTAAAGTAAAATTTAGCATCAAGGTTCATTTAATTGGTCAAAACAAATGTTTAATTTTTCACTGAACTTGACCCTAAATTTTGATTGTAGCTGCATTTAAAATTTTTTTAGAGTACCCAATTCATTTTTTTCCAATTAAGGGGCAATTTTAGCGTGACCGATCCACTTAGCCTGCACATCTTTGGGTTGTGGGGACGAAACCCACACAAATACAGGGAGAATATGCAAACTCCACACGGACAGTGAGCCAGGGTCGAACCTAGGACTTCGGCACCGTGGGGCAGCAGTGCTAAACACTACGCGATCATGCTGCCCTGTAGCTGCGTTTTTGGTCAGTGGGTATCTGATACATACAAAATCCATCAGTGTATCGGATTTTAATTCAAACTACTGAACTACAAGCACTGTTGCCTCACAGCGCCAGGGACCCGGGTTCAATTCCAGCCTGTATGATCGTGTGAAGTTTGCATTGCATGGAATTCTTCCAGGTACTCTAGTTTCCTCCCACAGTCCAAAGATGTGCAGGATAGGTAGCTTGGTGGCCATGCTAAATTACCCCTAAATGTCCAAAGGTTAGGTGGGGTAACGGGGATAGGGCTGGGGATTGGGCCTAGGAAGGGTACTCTTTTGGAGGGTTGTTGCAGACTCGATGGGCCGAAAGTCCTCCTTCTGCACTGTAGGGATTCTATGATTATTCTGCTGCAATCAATGACCTTAAAATCTGATCACACAGTGACAATTGTTCAGGAATTAAATGGCCTTCAATATATGAAATGAAAATCGCTTATTGTCACAAGTTGGCTTCAAATGAAGTTACTGTGAAAAGCCCCTAGTCGCCACATTCCAGCGCCTGTTCAGGGAGGCTGATATGGGAATTGAACCGTGCTGCGGGCCTGCCTTGGTCTGCTTTCAAAGCCAGCGATGTAGCCCTGTGCTAAACAAGCAACAACAATGTGCATTTATTTTATGCCCGTTATATGATAACATTCCAAAACCCTTCACAGTGGAGATAGCTGGCAAAACAGATGCCCAGCCACTGAAGGACAGACTAGGAGGACTCAATGAAGGTTTTTTTGAAAACATCAATTTTCGGAAGCTTTTAAAATGTGGAGACACAAGTTGAATGGGCAGGTGGAGGAGAGGTACAGAGAGAAGGGCATGACTGCTGATTGTTCTGCCAGTAATGGATAGCATCAAAGGACTGAAAGGAGAAATAGACAGTAGAAGAAGTGATTGCAGATATCCAAGGGTGGCACAGTGGTTAGCACTGCTGCCTACGGCGCTGAGGACCCGGGTTCGAATCCCGACCCTTGGTCACTGTCCGTGTGGAGTTTGCATATTCTCCTCGTGTCTGCGTGGGTTTCAATCCCACAACCCAAAGATGTGCAAGTTAAGTGGATTGGCCATACTAAAAAAAATTGCCCCTTAATTGGAAAACAAAGAAGTAAGTGATTGCAGAAATTCTGCAAGGTGTTGGAAGGATTTGAATATTAGGATGATGACTTGGTGGCAGGGAGCCAAAGTAGGTTAGAAATAATCAAGGCAATTTATGATTGATCAGGACTTACACTGTAGCACTGAATATAACATTTGAGATTTGGACAAGTATGAGTTTCTGAAGGGTGAAAGATGTGAGGCTGGAAAAGAATAATTGTGCCCAGAATGACAAAATGTGGATAAGAAATTTAGTGCTGAGATGGAGGTGGAGATTTAAAAGCTCAAAATAAGTAGTCTTGGTGATGAATAAGATGTCAAACTCAGCTCCACATTCAAGCCCACTGGAACATTATCATGGCTATCCTCCCTCTTCCGTAGGAGACAGTGCACAGATGTCTCAAACGCTGATACCACCGCCTGCACTCTGGTGCAGTGGCCTTCACCCTGTGCCATCAATTCCAATGGTGCACTACATACCTCCAATGTGCTGAGTCATGGGCAGTTCAGAATACATTGCTCTCAATCATTTTTGTGTGCTTACCTGCACTAACCATTTACATCATTTTATCTATTAACAGTGTAGTTGAAAGAAGGGCTCTGCACAAATGTTTGGTGCCTTGTAAGCCTGGTGTAGCTTCTGGCATGTTCTCCTGCACTCTTCATTGAGCAACGGTTCATCTCCTGGCTTGGTGGTAATGGTAGAGTGGGGGATATACCAAGCTATGAGGTTGCAGATTGTGGTTGAATACAATTCTGCTGTTGCTGATGGCCTCATGGATGCCCAGTCTGGAGTTGCTAGATCTGTTCGAAGTCTACCCCATTTAGCACGGTGGTAGTGCCTTACAACACAATGGAGGGTATCCTCAATGTGAAGACGGAACTTTGTCTCCAAGTACTGTGCGGTGCTCACTTCATCGAATCATAGAATTTACAGTGCAGAAGGAGGCCATTCGGCCCTTCGAGTCTGCACCAGCCCTTGGAAAGAGCACCCCACTTAAGCCCACACCTCCATCCTATCCCAGTTACCCCACCTAACCTTTTTGTACACTAAGGGCAATTTATCATGGCTAATTCATTTAACCTGCACATCTTTGGACTGTGGGAGGAAGCCTACACAGATACAGGGAGAAAGTGCAGACTCCGCACAGACATTGATCCAAGCCAGGAATCAAACCTGGGACCCTGGAGTTGTGAAGCAACAGTGCTAACCACTATGCTACCGTGCTGTCATGGACAGATGCATCTGCAGCAGGCAGATTGGTGAGGATAAGGTCAAATATGTTTTCCCCTCTTGTTGGTTCCCTCAACACCTGCTACATCCTAGTCTAGCTTAGCTCGGCAGTGGTACTACCGAGCCACTCTTCGTGATGGACATTGAAGTCCCCCACCCAGAGCATATTCTGCGCCCTTGCCACCCTCAGTGCTTCCTCCAAATGGTGTTCAACATGGAGGAATACTGATTCATCAACTGATGTGGTCGGTACGTGGTAATCAGATGGAGGTTTCCATGCCCATGTTTAACCTGTTGCCATGAGACTTCATGGGTCCAGAGCCAATGTTGAGTATTCCCAGGGCAACTCCCTCCCGACTGTATACCACTGTGCCGCCACTTCTGCTTGGTCTGTCCTGCCGGTGAGACAGGACACACCCAGGAATGGTAATCGTGCAGGATATTGTCTGAAAGGTATGATTCTGTGAAAATGGGGGGCAGCACGGTGGCGCAGTGGGTTAGCACTGCTGCCTCACGGCGCCGAGGTCCCAGGTTCGATCCCGGCTCTGGGTCACTGTCCGTGTGGAGTTTGCACATTCTCCCCGTGTTTGCGTGGGTTTCGCCCCCACAACCCAAAGATGTGCAGGATGGGTGGATTGGCCACGCTAAATTGCCCCTTAATTGGGAGAAAAAAAAATAATTGGGTACTCTAAATTTATTTTTAAAAATTTAAAAGATTCTGTGAGAATGACTATGTCAGGCTGTTGCTTAACTAGTCTGTGAGATAGCTCTCCCAACTTTTGCACAAGCCCCGAGATGTTAGTAAGAAGGACTTTGCAGAGTCTTCAGGGTTGGGTCTGCCGTTGTTGTTTCCAGTGCCTGGTTCGATGCCGGGGTCCATCCGGTTTCATTTCTTTTTTGTGTTTTTGTAGCGGTTGAATATAACTGAGTGGCTTGCTAGGCCAATTCAGTAGGCATTTAAGAGTCAACCACATCGCTATGGGTCAGGAGTCACATGTAGACCAGACCAGGTAATGATGGCAGATTTCCTTCCCTGAAGGACATTAGTGAATCAGATGGGTTTTTATGACACTCAACAATGGTTTCACGGTCATCATTAGACTTTTAATTCCAGATATTTTATTGAGTTTAAATTCCACCATCTGCTGTGGTGGAATTCGAACACGGGTCCCCAGATCATTATCTTGGGTCTCTGGATTACGAGTCCAGTGACAATACCACTATGCCAATGCCTCCCCTAAATGTTGGGCATTTCACTCTGGGTGCCAGGTCCTTTGATCATGGGGCTAAGCATCTCTTGTCCTGCTCAGCTCCTCTCTGTCCACCTTGATAACCTGTCGGTTCAACTGCTAAAACCCAGGGACTGTGGTTAGTTTGATTTTCAGGAGATTGGAGCATTATAATGGGCCTTCCTCGTGAATTCAGTGTCTGACTCAAGTGCTAGCACTTCTGTTTCCAGGTGCTTTAGGGTGGTACAGCAACAGTGCTGTAGTCTGGGGGGTTGTTATGGATCATTTTAAATGCAGTGGGAAACCCTGTCAAGGTTGCCTTGCAATTCAACATTAAGATGTGTATAATAAGTCTCCGGAGGCAGAAGTCCCGTCACCAGAATTTATTTTATTTACAAATCCAACAGCTGAACAACCATGACCATTCAGTCTGCTGTCTACACCGGGATGGCAGAGGATCTGACACTCCCTGTTGTATACACAGCAAGTGGTTCCCTGATTGGGCCACTAATCAGGGAACTCGTATTCTAATTGACCAGTCTCAAAGGCCTGGTCTAAGTCATTACACCCCTCCCCTCCGAAGTCCCAGGAGCCCCCATGGTCCTCGTGACTCATGGGTCTCCTGCTTCGTTTTTGTGCCGGGTCCGGCTCCTCCACTTCGACCTCCGACGTAGGGGGGGGGGGGGGTATAACGGCTAGGAGCCCGTCTTTTCTGATGTGAGTGCCTGAGGGGCGGTTCGCCCCTTTCCTCCGGCGGCAAGGGTACAGCTGCAGCATCATCCACGATGTCCATATCTGAGTCCGATGTCCTCATCAGTGGTGTCGGAGGGGCGTGAATAGTTTGGCGGGGAGGACTTTCCACAGTCCTTGGTATGTTGGTCTGAGTCAGCTCCGGAGGAGGAAACGAATCTGAGGCCCGCACCTGGCCCAGGTGTTAATTTATTACATGTTTTCCCACACGTATCTCATATGACACAGGTCCTGTCCTGCCCTTGACTTGCCCATATGGGGCCATTCACATAATTTCTGTCCCATACATTTTCACCCGTGTTGAACTGCCTTTCTCGGCAAGTGTTATCGTGGCCCCTGCATTGGGCCTCTTGGTGTCGCTCTATTCTGCCACCTAAATTCGGGAATAGTAGACTCAGCCGAGTTCGGAGTCGTCTGCCCATGAGTAGCTCTGCTGGTAATATTCCTGTTGTGGTGTGGGGGTTGTTCTGTAGTCAAATAGCCAGCGCGACAGTTTGGTGTCCAATGACGCTGCTGACTGTTTCTTCAACCCGACCTTTAAGGTCTGGACGGCTCTCTCCGCCAAAACATTTGATGTCGGGTGGTGTGGTGCCGTCCTTATATGCCGAATGCCATTCGACTTCACAAATGTTGTGAAGTCCTGGCTGGTGAAAACCCATCCATTATCCAAAACTAACACATCTGGGATACCATGAGTTGCGAACGAGGTGCGGAATTTTTCAATAGTAGTTGTTGAATTTGCAGAGTTCATTTTGTAGACGTCCAGCCATTTGGAATGGCCGTCTACTATTATAAAAAACATTGAACCCATAAACGGGCCTGCAAAATTGACAGGACATCGCGACCATGGTCTACCTGGCCATTCCCATGGGTGCAGCGGGGCTGCCGGTGACACCTTCTGCCCATGTTGGCATTCTTGGCACCCACCTACCAATGCCGCTTTGTCTGTGTCCAGGCCCAGCCACCAGACATAGCTTCTGGCCAGCATCTTCATTTTTGAGACTCCAGGGAGCCCATGATGTAGTTCAGGCAGTATGGCTCGATGGCCATAGCAGGATCCCGTCTTCCACGGTGAACTGCTCTCTTCTGCTCCAGTAAGGGTGGAATTCCACCTGGACCGGTCTTTCCATCTCCCCAGTTAGCACTGTGTTTTATTTTTGATAAAACCAGGTCCCTTTGGGTCCATAAACAAATGTTTTGTGCGGCCACTGGAAGGGTGTCCAGGAAATGTAACGTCATTACCGTTTCCTCTATTTTGGGTACGAATAGCGGGGCGTCCGGTAATTGCAGCCTGCTAAGTGCATCGGCATTTGCCACCCGGGCTCCTGGCCGATGCTCCAGTTGATATTGGTACGCCACCAGTAGTAGGGCCCAGCGTTGGTTCCGGGCCGAAGCTATTGGTGGTATTGCTTTGTCTTCTTTCAACAAACCCAGCAATGGCTTGTGGTCTGTAACTATAGTGAATTTCCGCCCGTGCAAGTACTGGTGAAATTTCTTCACCGCAAAGATCACAGCCAGTCCTTCCTTTTCGATTTGGGCGTACTTTCGTTCTGCTGCTGCCAGCGTCCTGGAAGCAAACGCTATAGGTCGTTGCTGTCCGTTTTGCCCTCTGTGCCAAAACTGCACCAACGCCATATGGAGACGCGTCGCACTTGAGCACCAACTCTTTCCTGGGGCCATAGTGTGCCAAGACGTTCTCTGAGGAAAGCTGTTCTTTTATCTTCTTGAAAGCCCTGTTTTGGTGGGCGGACCACTCCCAGGCTTGCCCCTTCTTTAGTAATTGGTGTCGGGGGTCCAAGATGGAAGCTCTGTTCTGTATGAACTTTCCATAATATGTCACCAGTCCTAAAAAAGACCTTAACTCCTGGACTGTGGTGGGGGCCGGGGCATCTTTAATCACGCTCGCCCGATCCTCCAAAGGGTGTAGCCCTGATAAGTCAACCTTGTACCCCAGATAGGTTACTTGAGGTGCTGGGAAAACACATTTCTCCCTCTTTAGGTGCACGCTTGCTGCTGAAAACCTCCTGAGGACTTCCTCCAGGTTTTGCAGCTGTTCTGCCTTTGTTTTCCCTGTAATGAGGATGTCGTCCAGGTAAATGGCGACTTGTGGTAGCCCTTGCAATATATTCTCCATTGTCCTCTGGAATATCGCACAAGCTGACGATACTCCGAAGGGTAATCTTGTATACTGAAAAAAGGCCCTTCAGGGTGTTTATTGTTTTAAAAAAAATAAAATTTAGAGTACCCAATTCATTTTTTCCAATTAAGGGGCAATTTAGTGTGTTCAATCCACCTAACCTGCACATCTTTGGGTTGTGGGGGCGAAACCCACGCAAACACGGGGAGAACGTGCAAACTCCACAAGGACAGTGACCCAGAGCCGGGATCGAACCTGGGACCTCGGTGCCGTGAGACTGCAGTGCTACCACTGTGCCACCGTGTTGCCCTCAGGGTGTTTATTGTTGAGAATTTTTGGGACTCTTCATCCAGCTTCAGCTGTAGATATGCGCGGCTCATATCCAGCTTTGAGAATAGGAGTCCTCCAGCCAGCTTTGCATACAAATCCTCAATCCGGGGAATTGGGTATTTGTCCAGTTGTGAGTCGCGATTAATTGTTTGTTTAAAATCTCCACAAAGGTGGACCGAGCCGTCCGGCTTAAGGATAGGCACCATGGGTGCTGCCCACTCTGCAAACTGAACCGGTTTTATTGTTCCCTCACGCTCCAATCGTTTTATTTCCATATCAACTTTCTGCCTTAATGCGAAGGGTACTGGTCGGGCCTTGAAGAATTTTGGGACTGCCTCTGGATCTACATGCAATGTCACCTTTGCTCCCTTTATTGTTCCGAGCCCTTCTTGGAAAACCTCTGGGTATTTGCACAGGAGTTCGCTCAGGTGGCCATTTTCCAGCTGGAAAATGTTTGCACAATCCAGCTGGATCTCTTTTAGCCAGTTTCGTCCCAATAAGCTTGGTCCCACACCTTTCACCACCATTAAAGGCAGCCTAACCAGTTGCTCTCCATAAGCCACAGTTTTTTTAAATATATTTTATTCAAATTTTTTGGCCAAACAAAACAATACAAAGGTTTTCCTTTTTACAACAGTAAAGCAGTATAAATAACAGTGGCCGTTTTTAACAAATAAATAAATAATATATAAACTAAATGGCAACTGCCATATCAAAAATAATAACTCTCCAAAAATAAAATCAAACAATTCAATATACATAGCCTAATACAAATATCTATACAAAAACACCCCTAAGCACCCGCCCGGGCCCTCCCCCCCCCCCCGGGTTGCTGCTGCTATCTTCCCATTTCCTTTATCGTTCTGCGAGGTAGTCAATGAACGGTTGCCACCGCCTGGTGAACCCTTGAGCCGAACCCCTTAGTGCAAACTTTATCCGTTCTAGTTTTATAAACCCTGCCATGTCATTTATCCAGGTCTCCACGCCCGGGGGTTTGGCTTCCTTCCACATAAGCAATATCCTTCGCCGGGGTACTAGGGACGCAAAGGCCAAGACATCAGCCTCTTTCGCCTCCTGCACTCCCGGCTCTTCTACAACCCCGAATATAGCCAACCCCCAGCCTGGTTCGACCCGGACCCCCACCACCTTCGAAAGCACCTTTGCCACCCCCGCCCAGAACCCCTGTAGTGCCGGACATGACCAAAACATGTGGGTGTGGTTTGCTGGGCTTCTCGAGCATCTCCCACACCTATCCTCTACCCCGAAAAATTTACTGAGCCGTGCTCCGGTCATATGCGCCCTGTGTAAAACCTTGAATTGTATCAGGCTTAGCCTGGCGCACGAGGACGATGTGTTTACCCTACGTAGGGCATCAGCCCACAGCCCCTCCTCAATCTCTTCCCCCAGCTCTTCTTCCCATTTCCCCTTCAGCTCATCCACTATGATCTCCCCCTCGCCCCTCATTTCCCTCTATATATCCGACACCCTACCATCCCCCACCCATGTCCCTGAGATCACTCTATCCTGAACCTCTTGCGTCGGGAGCTGCGGGAATTCCCTCACCTGTTGCCTCGCAAAAGCCCTCAGTTGCATGTACCGAAATGCATTCCCTTGGGGCAACCCATATTTTTCCGTCAGCGCTCCCAGACTCGCAAACGTCCCGTCTACGAACAGATCTCTCAGTTGCACAACCCCAGCTCTCTGCCATGCTCCAAATCCCCCATCCATTCTCCCCGGGACAAACCTATGGTTATTTCTTATCGGGGACCGCACCGAGGCTCCCGTCCTTCCCCTATGTTGTCTCCACTGCCCCCAAATTTTTAGTGTTGCCACCACCACTGGACTTGTGGTGTATTTCTTCGGGGAGAACGGCAACGGCGCCGTCACCATTGCTTGTAGGCTGGTTCCCTTGCAGGACGCCACCGCCAATCTCTTCCACGCCGCTCCCTCCCCTTCTCCCATCCACTTACACACCATTGAGATATTGGCGGCCCAGTAGTATTCACTTAGGCTCGGTAGTGCCAGCCCCCCCTATCCCTGCTACGCTGCAAGAACCCCCTCCTCACTCTCGGGGTCTTCCCGGCCCACACAAAACTCATGACACTTTTCTCAATTCTCTTGAAGAAAGCCTTCGTGACCATCACCGGAAGGCACTGAAACACAAAGAGGAATCTCGGGAGGACTACCATTTTGACCGCCTGCACCCGATCCACCAGTGACAGGGGCACCATGTCCCATCTCTTGAAATCCTCCTCCATCTGTTCCACCAATCTTGTTAAATTAAGCCGGTGTAAGGTTCCCCAACTCCTGGCTATCTGAATCCCGAAGTACCAGAAATCTCTTGTTACCTTCCTCAGCGGTAAGTCATCTATTCGCCTGCTCTGCTCCCCCAGATGCACCACAAACAACTCACTCTTACCCATATTCAATTTGTACCCCGAAAATTCCCCAAACTCCCTGAGTGTCTGCATTATCTCAGGCATCCCCTCCACTGGGTCCGCAACATACAACAATAAATCATCTGCATACAAGGATACCCGGTGTTCTTCTCCTCCCCTGAGCACTCCCCTCCACTTCCTGGAGCCCCTCAGTGCTATGGCCAAGGGCTCAATCGCCAATGCAAACAGTAACGGAGACAGGGGACACCCCTGCCTCGTCCCTCTATGAAGACGGAAGTAATCAGACCTCTGTCCGTGACCACGCTCGCCACCGGGGCCCTATACAGCAGCTGTACCCATCTGATATACCCTTCTCCAAAACCAAATCTCCTCAGCACCTCCCACAGATAATCCCACTCCACTCTGTCGAATGCTTTCTCGGCGTCCATCGCCACCACTATCTCCGCCTCCCCCTCTGGTGGGGGCATCATCATTACCCCTAGCAACCTCTGTATGTTCGTGTTCAGCTGTCTCCCCTTAACGAACCCAGTTTGATCCTCGTGGACCACCCCCGGGACACAGTCCTCTATCCTCGTCGCCATCACCTTGGCCAGGAGCTTAGCATCTACATTTAAAAGGGAAATGGGCCTGTAGGACCCACACTGCAGCGGGTCTTTTTCCTTCTTCAAAAGGAGCGATATCGTTGCCTCCGACATAGTCGGGGGCAGCTGCCCCCTTTCCCTAGCCTCATTAAAGGTTCTCGTCAAAAGCGGGGCCAGTAAGTCCATATACTTCCTATAAAATTCCACCGGGAATCCGTCCGGTCCCGGGGCCTTCCCCGCCTGCATGCTCCCAATACCTTTTACCACCTCCTCCATCTCAATCTGTGCTCCCAGTCCCGCCCTCTCCTGCTCCTCCACCTTGGGGAATTCCAGCTGATCCAAGAAACACATCATTCCCTCCTTCCCTTCCGGGGGCTGAGCCTTATATAACCTCTCATAAAATGCCTTGAACACCCCGTTCACTCTCTCCGCTCCCCGTTCCATCTCTCCCTCCTCATCTCTAACCCCACCTATCTCCCTCGCTGCTCCCCTCTTCCTCAATTGGTGGGCCAGTAGCCGACTCACCTTCTCTCCATACTCATACTGTACACCCTGTGCCCTCCTCCACTGTGCCACTGCCTTACCCGTGGTCAGCAGGTCAAATTCCACATGTAGCCTTTGTCTTTCCCTGTACAGTCCCTCCTCCAGTGCCTCCGCATATTGCCTGTCCACCCTCAAAAGTTATTTCAGCAATCGCTCCCTTTCTTTACCCTCTTGCTTCCCTTTATGTGCCCTTATGGATATCAGTTCCCCTCTAACCACCACCTTCAACGCCTCCCAGGCCACTCCCACCTGAACCTCTCCATTGTCATTAAGCTCCAAGTGCCTTTCGATGCACCCCCTCACCCTTAAACATACCCCCTCATCCGCCAATAAGCCCATATCCATTCTCCAAAGTGGGTGCTGTTCTTTTTCCTCTCCTACCTCCAGGTCTACCCAATGTGGAGCGTGGTCCGAAACAGCTATGGCCGTATATTCCGTCACTGTCACCTTCGGAATCAGTGCCCTTCCTAAGACAGAAAAGTCTATCCGTGAGTATACTTTGTGGACATGGGAGAAAAATGAGAACTCCTTACTCCTAGGCCTACTAAATCTCCAGGGGTCTACCCCTCCCATCTGCTCCATGAAGTCCTTGAGCACCCTGGCCGCTGCCGGCCTCCTCCCGGTCCTGGACCTCAATCGGTCCAGCCCTGGATCAAGCACCGTATTGAAGTCTCCCCCCATTACCAACTTTCCCGCCTCCAGGTCCGGGATACGTCCCAACATACGCCTCATCAAATTTGCATCATCCCAGTTCGGGGCATATACGTTCACCAGAACCACCGCCTCCCCTTGCAATCTGCCACTCACCATCACATATCTACCCCCACTATCCGCCACTATGGTCTTTGCCTCAAACAGTACCCGTTTCCCCACTAAGATAGCCACCCCCCTGTTCTTCACATCCAAACCCGAATGAAACACTTGCCCCACCCATCCTTTACGTAGTCTGACCTGGTCTATCAGTTTCAGATGTGTCTCCTGCAACATAACCACATCTGCCTTTAATTTCTTTAGGTGTGCGAGTACCCGTGCCCTTTTAATCGGCCCGTTCAGCCCTCTCACGTTTCCCGTGATCAGCCGGGTTGGGGGGCTCTTTACCCGCCCCCCCCCCTTGTCGACTAGCCATCCCCTTTTTTAACCCAGCTCCTCAGCCGGTTCCCACGCACCCGTGTATCCCCCTGACGGCGCCCTCCTGCCTCGACCACCCCATCCCATAACAGCTCCCCCTTCTCCTTAGCAGCAGCAACCCAGTTAACCCCCCCCTTCCCCCCCCTCCACTTGATCCCTTTCTAGCGTAGTTGCACCCCCCATGTTACTCCCAGAAGTCAGCGAACTCTGGCTAACCTCGGCTTCCCCCCTTGTCCACGGCCCCCACTGTGCGAGGCCCCCTCCTTCCTGCGTCCCTGTTCCCGCCATAATTACCATAGCGTGGGAACAAAGCCCGCGTTTCCCACTCGACCCCGCCCCTAATGACCGGCGCCCACAGTTCCTCATACTCCCCACCCCCCCACCCCCAACATGGGGAAGAGAGAAAAGTTACAGGATCGCAAGATTAACAAATTGAAAAAAATCATCCTCCCCCCTTTTTCCTCGCCCCACATAATCACCCCACCACTTTGTCCCAAAAGTTCTTTCTCTCGCCAGACTATTCCAGCTTCTCGTCCACAATGAATGTCCATGCCTCTTCTGCCGTCTCAAAGTAGTGGTGATTCCCTTGGTGTGTGACCCACAATCTCGCCGGTTGTAACATTCCAAACTGGATCTTCTTTTTGTGAAGTACCGCCTTAGCCCGATTAAAACTTGCCCTCCTTCTCGCCACCTCCGCACTCCAATCCTGGTATACGCGGATCACCGTGTTCTCCTACCTACAGCTCCGAGTTTTCTTCGCCCATCTGAGGACCGTCTCTCTGTCATTATAGCGGCGAAACCTCACCACTATAGCTCGAGGTATTTCTCCAGCCCTCGGTCTTCGCGCCAAAACTCGATAAGCTCCCTCCACCTCCAAAGGGCCCATCAGCGCCTCCGATCCCATTAGCGAGTGAAGCATCGTGCTCACATATGTCCCGAAGTCCGCCCCTTCTGCGCCTTCGGGAAGATCCAGAACCCTTAAATTCTTCCTCCTCGAATTATTCTCCAGTACTTCCAGCCTTTCCACACACCTTTTGTGCTGTGCCTCGTGCGTCTCTGTCTTCACCACCAGGCCCTGTATTTCGTCTTCATTTTCAGCAGCCTTTGCCTTCACAACCCGAAGCTCCTGCTCTTGGGTCTTCTGCTCCTCCTTTAGCCCATCAATCGCCTGTAATATCGGGGCCAACAGCTTCTTCTTCAACTCCTTTTTCAGTTCTTCCACACAGCGCCGCAGGAACTCTTGTTGGTCTGGGCCCCATAACAAACGGCCACCTTCCGACGCCATCTTGCTTTGTGCTTGCCTTCCTTGCCGCTGCTCCAGAGGATCCTCCGCAATCCGACCGCTATCCTCTCCCTTATCCATACGTGTCCGGGGGGATTCCCTTCTGGTTTACCGCACAGTGTTTTTGGCCGTTTAAATTGCCGTTGGGGCTCCTATTAAGAGCCCAAAAGTCCGTTCCACCGGGAGCTGCCGAAACGTGCGACTTAGCTGGTCATCGCCGCACCCGGAACCATAAGCCACAGTTTTATGCATTGTGCCCAACACTCTCAGTGGTTCCTCTGTGTATGTCCTCAGTTTTGCCGAGGTCCTGGTTAGGAATAAGGGTTGGAGTTCAGTGCGAATTGTATTGTATACTGTTTCCCCTATCACTGATACGGCTGCTCCAGTGTCAACTTCCATCAGTGTGGGAGGTCCATTCAACCTTATGGATAATTTAATGGGTTTTGATTTCACCATCATTACACAATTTAGTTGATCCTCGTCGGAGGTAGGTGGGGCTTCTAGCGTATGCATTCTCCTGTACCCGGCCTATGTGACGTTCTCCAAGATGATGGTTTTGGACTTTTATTTCTCCTTTCTGGCTCCGATCTCTGGCAACAACTACAATATTTGCCGGGCGAAAGGCTGCAGGGGCTGCCGTCTATCTGGACCTAATTTTCCCTTGCTTGGAAGGTCTCGGAATGCTGAGTAAAACCAGTACCTTCGCAGGATGAGAGGTGGCTTAGGGTCATAGTTCTCTTTTACTAAGTCTGCCAATTCCTTGAAAGTTTTCATGTCTGGTGTCTCCAGAAAAGTGAGACTGCGCATAATGGCAAAGGCTGCTGGCCCACACGCGGTCAGCAGAATGATCCATTACTTTTCACCCGGAATTATATCATTTGCTCTAAAGAAGTTCTTCATCCACTCTACATATTGGGCCCAGTCTTCCACTGCAAGGTCAAAAGAGTTTCCGAATAAAGGCATTTAGTGGCTTACTCTCAATATGCGGCAGCTGCTGACGAGCAGGTTTCTTCTGGTCGTTCCGTTTTCCTCGTCGCCACTGTATTAAGTCCCCGGAGACAGAAGTCCCGTCACCAGAATTTATTTTATTTACAAATCCAACTGCTGAACCACTATGACCATTTAGCCTGCTGTCTACACCGGATGTGCAGAGGATCTGACACTCCCTGTTATATACACAGAAAGGGGTTCCCTGATTGGGCCACTGATCAGGGAACTCGTATTCTATTTAGCTAGTCTCAAAGGCCTGGCCTAAGTCATTACAATGTGTGAGTTTGGGACCCAATTTGTTGGGATCCTTCTGTTGATCAGTTGGGTAGGAAGGTCCATGTCCTTTAGAACACTACTGTCCTCTGGTGGATGGGCAGCTCTCACTGTACCTCCTGGAAGCTTTTCAACTAAGTGAGGCATTACCTTCACTCTTAAGTTTTCCTTCTCTGGTTTCATAACTTGTCTTCTTTCAGGCTCTTGAATAATTGGGGCATATCCCTCACTGTTTGTCTCCCTACTTTAGGACTTCTCTGGTCCCTATTTAATTCAGGGATATTCTTTGAGGCTGTTTCTTCTTTTAAATTTGCTAGCTGGGCTTTGACTTTGCTAGATTCAAGCAGCCTTCCCTCGGTTCGGAGGAGTTAGGTTTAGGTTTCCCTCCAACATCAGGGACTGAGTGGTCCTTGTGGCCTGTTATTCACTTCGGTTGTAAAAATAGAAATGTAGGATTTTTTAAAAAGGTGTGAAATTTGTAAATGTTGATGTTCAGAGGGACTTGTATGTACTCATACAAGGAACAGAAGTTAGCATGCAGGTACAGCAAACAAAAGGAATGTTCCTTATTGCAAGAGGATGGGGGTACAAGAATAAAGAAATCTTGCTACAATTTACAAGACCTTGGTGAGACCCCACCTGGATTGTGCGCAAATTTGATCTCCATATTTAAGGAAGGATATATTTACATGGAGTAAAATATTTACATCGGTACAGTGAAGGTTCACGGTAGCACAGTGGTTAGCACTGTTGCTTCACAGCGCCAGGGACCCAGGATTGATTCCCGGCTTGGGTCACTGTCTGTGCGGAGGTGCACGTTCTCCCCTGCACGTTCCACAAGCTCACAGTCCACAGTTTGTGCAATTTTTCCCTTTTTACCTCCTCCCCATCCCCCGTGACGAACAGCTCCTCAAACATTGTCATGAACAACCCCCACTTTGTCTCGAAGCCCTCAGCTGACACCCCACAACTCAAATTTGATCTTTTCCAACTGAGTAACAGAGGTCCCCCAGCCGGGCTGCCACCCCTGACAAGATTCAGCAAGATCCTTCGGTGGGTAATTAGAGAGGTGAAGGCCACGACATCGGCCCCCTTTCCCTCCAGCAGCTCCGACATTTCCGATACCCCAAGGATCGCCACTATTGGGTCAGGCCTGACCTTCCCCCGCCACAATTTTAGATATCGTCCCAAACACCGCTTCCCAGTATCTTTCCAGCTTCTCGCAATTCCAAAACGTGTGTGCATGATTTGTCGGCCTTTGGCCACCCCTTGAAAGAATCCACTCACCTTCCCTTGGGTGATTATGTACCCTATGTAACACCTTGAACTGAATATAGCTCATCTTTGTGCAAGAGGATGTTGAATTCACCCTATTCATCACCTCGTATTACAGTCCCCAGCCTATTTGCCCCCCAAACTCCTCCTCTCATTTGCTCTTAATCCTCACCATTTGCACGCCTCCCCCAACCACCCATATATGTCCCCAATCCTACCCTCCCCTGACTCATTTGGGAGCAACAGTTGCTCCAATCGGGTATACCCTGGCAACCTGGAAAACATCCTCCACTCCTTTCTTGCAAAGTCCCTCACCAGCTGTACCTAGATTCTCTTCTCCTCGGCAACTCAATTCTCTCCCGCAACTCATCCAGACCTGCAAACTGCCCTTCCAGATACGGGTCCCTACCCTTACCAGCCCCGCCTCCCTCCACTTCCCATACATCCCATCCATCTCCCCGGGCTTAAACCTGTGATTCCCGCACAGTGGTGTCAATACCGACATCCCTCCCAACTTGAAATGTCTCCACAGCTGATTCCACACTCTAACTGTCGACTGTACCACCAGGTTCCCCGTATACTTCCCCGGGACTAGTGGCAGTGGAGCTGTCACCAGAGCCCCCAGACAGGATTCTTTACAAGACTCCTCCCCCATCTTGACCCACTCCACCCCACCCCCACCCCCGCAGCCGCCACTCTGAGCTCCCGCCGGGTGGAACCATGAGGGAACCACGCCGGTTGGAACTCTGCCAGTTGTCGGCCGAGAATCGCCGGGGGGGGGGCCTCTTTCCATGACCCCCGACCGGCGTTGCGTCGCCCGTGCACGCGCAACTGCCGGCGATTCTCCGGTCCGCGGAGAATCGCGGTAAGGCGTCAGACCCAATAGCGGGTCTGACGCCCTATTCTCCGCCCCCACGCTGAGTGCGATTTCGGCGCGGAGGCTCGGAGAATCCCGCCCCATGTCTTCCCGACATTTAACTTATACCCCGAGAAGGCCCCAAACCTCTCTAATATTCCCATGATCCTATCCATACTCTCCAATGGGTCCGACAAGAACAACAACAGGTTGTCCGCATACAACGACACCCAATGCCCCCTGCACCCCCTCACAATCCCCTGCAATTCGCAGACCCCCCTAAGGGCCATTGGCAAATGCTGAATCGCCAGCACGAACAGCGAAGGCGACAGTGGACACCCATGTCTCGTACCTCTATGCAGCCCAAAACTCCATGAACTCATTCCATTTGTACGTATACTTGCCACCGGAGCTACATATAACAAATGCACCCACACCACAAACTTCAGGCCAAACTCAAACCTACCCAAGATCTCAAATAAATACCTCCACTCCACCTGATCAAAAGCCTTCTCTGCATCCATAGAGGCAATGACCTCAAGCACCCGCCCCACTGACACATTTAACAGCCTCCTGATATTACTGGAAAGCTGCCTGCCCTTTTCGAAACTCATTTGATCCTCAGTGACCATCCCTGGCACACATCGCTCCACCCTCCCTGTCACCAACTTGGCAGTACTTGCACATCTGTGTTCAACAGCGAAATGGGCCTATTCGCCCGCACTCCAACGGATCCTTCCCCTTTTTCGGAATTACCATAATAGATGCCTGCGTCAGTGTCTCTGGCAGTTCCCCCTTCTCCAATGCCTCATTAAACATTCCCAAATAAATGCAGTGACAACTCCGTCGCGAACACCTTAGAAAATGTCGCCTGAAAGCCTTCCGGCCCTGGAGCCTTCCCTGACTTCATCCCTCTAATACTGTCAATCATCTCCCTCAGCCCCAACGGCTCCTCCAATGCCTCTCTTCCACCAACCTTAGAAACTCCAATCCGTCTAGCAACAATCCCATATCCCCTTCCTCGCCACCCGGCTTCACCCTGTACAGCTTCTCTTAGTACCCCCCAAACACCTAATTTATCCTCCCCGGCTCTGACACAACGCCCTCTTCTCTGTTCATATCTTTAAGATTTCCGGATGCAGCCTGCCTCCTAGGCTGCAGGGCCAACATGCATCTTGCCTTCTCCATATATTCATATTGCACCCCCTTTACCCTCTGTGGCTGGCCCACCACCCTTTCCATCGTCAACCTATCAAACTGCCCCTACAACCTTGTTCTCTCCACCACCAACTCTTTAGTGGGGGCCCCCGTGTATCTTCTGTTCCCCTTGACTATCTCCTCCAACAACATTCCATTCTCCTCCCTTCTCCTCCTGTCCCTGCGTGCCTTGAACAAGATAATCTCACCTCAGACCACTGCCTTCAACGCCTCCCAGAACATGACTGCTGACACCTTCCTGTTCTGATTAATCTCCACATACTCCCTGATTACCGACCTCACCTTATCCACCAACAAACCCGAGTCTAGCCTCCATCCTAGCCTCTATACCTGCCCTGTACTAAGCCTCACCTCTAGCCAATGCGGCACATGATTGGATATCACAATTCCCGCATACTATGCCTCCCCTACCATCAACAACACTGCACCATAAAGAAATCAATTCTCGAGTACACCTTCTACATGTGCGAGAAGGAGAACTTACCCCCCTCTAATTCCTTAGCCAGGTCTTTAACTGTTTTTGCAGGGTCTGGTAGCCAGTAGACATGCCAATCTTGGGGAGAACCTTTCCCTCTACACCTACTGCACCACGTTCCTGCCGAGCTACCCCATCAACGGGTATAAAGTGCCCAAACCAACACCTTTGAGCCGGAGCCCTGTGTGCGACCACTCATTCCATGGCCGCCACCAGAAGTCTGGAATGCAGTATTTATGGTACAACTTCTCCAAAACAAAGACATACTCTATCATACTCTATACATTTACTGAGCTGAAATTTCAAAGACCAGTCTTGCTTGCCAGTAGGTACTTTTCAGGAAAATACGGATGTGCCATGTCCACTATTTCCCATTTGTTAATGGACGAGAGGGATATATGCCTGTAATTGTTTGATATACACAGCTAGTGAGCTAAGCTACCCAATGTTCCCCCTCCCCCACTGCCAGAGAAAACTTAGAAAATTACCTCAAACTCGATTTGGCAATATAATAGCATTTTGTTTGCTTTGTTGGTTGCTGATCTGCAATGAAGGCTAGTTATGGGAAATGCTGTGTGATACATAAAGGAGTAAACAATGTCGAAAAGAATGAGATTATGCACTTTGGTAGGAAGAATAGAGGCATAGACTATTTTCTAAATGGGAAAAGGCTTAGGAAATCAGAAGCACAAGGGATTTCGGAGCCTTAGTTCAAGATTCTCTTAAGGTTCAGTCAGCAGTTAGGAAGGTAAATGCAATGTTAGTATTCATGTCGAGAGGGCTAGAATACAAGAGCAAGGATGTACTTCTGAAGCTGGAGAAGGTTCTGGTCAGACCACTTTTGGAGTATTGTGAGCAGTTTTGGGCTGCGTTTCCAAGGAAAAATGTGCTGGCCTTGGGTAGGGTCCAGAAGAATGATCCGTGGAATGGAGAGCTTGGACGGGATTCTGCATTGCCCAACGCTGAAATTGTAATCGGGGATCGGGCAGAGAATCGATTCCGACACCAGAATCTGGGGCCAGCGCCTGTTTGCGATTCTCTGCCCCCTCCTAACCAGCATCACCGTGACGCGCACAGTCGCATGCCGTTGGTGCCGCTCCGGCCAGCCCATTCACGATGCTCCGTCCCTGATGGGCCAAGTTCTCGATGGCGCAGGCCATGTGTGGTCTGAGCCGGCGTGCCAGCTGCGGACTGTGTCCAGTGCCGCCACACCTGGCCAGGATCCGTGCCACTGGCCGGGGGGCATCTGTCAGGGCTGGGAGGACTGGTGGGGGGTGGCCGAGGGGTGCCCAGGGTGGGCTGTGGGGTCGCAGTCGGCGGGTTAGGTTTAGCGCATGACCGGCCCCATGTTGTATGGTGCGACCAGTGCAGGTCGTCAGCCGTGTGCATGTGTGGCCCGGGACCCGGCCATTCTCCGCCTGTTCTTGGCGCAGGAGGCGGGTGTTTCAGAAGGTGCCGGTGCTAGCCCCTCGCCAGTACCGGAATCGGTGAGGGGTCACTACCGAATTTCCTGTTGTGAAAGTCGACACATTCTACGCTGGCATCAGCACTTAGTCTCCAGAACGGGGAACCCAGCCCCTTGTTATATGAGGAGTTGTTGAGGGTCTGTACTCATTGAATTTTAGAAGGGTGAGGGGAGATCTTATTGAAACTTACTGGATACTGAGAGGCCTGATAGAGTGGATGTGGAGAGGATGTTTCTACTATGCCTTATGGTCTTAAGTTACTTAAGATGTTACCACACGGACAGTATCCCAGAGCCAGGATTGAACCTCGGCGCTGTGAGGCAGCAGTGCTAGCCACTGCGCCACCATGCTGCCCTGCAGGTCCTTAATAACTTCCTCTGCCAGACTGGTCAGATTCCACTTGTAGATCTGTGCCCAGTCATGGGCTATCTGGAACCCCAGGTAGCGGAATTATTTTGGGCAATTTGAATGGTTGTCCCTCCAGCTCCGTCCCTCCCCCATTCGGGTTCACCGGAAATGCTTCGCTCTTTAGTGTGGCCAATGCACCTACCCTGGACATCTTTGGGTTGTGGGGACGAAACCCACGCAAGCACGGGGAGAATGTGCAAGCTCCACATGGACAGTGACCCAGAGCTGGGATCGAACCTGGGACCTCGGCACCATGAGGCAGCAGTGCTAACCACTGCGCCACCGTGCTGCCCTTTCCAGAAGCTTCATGATTGTTTTCAGGCCGTTCTGTGGGTCCGAGATGTAGAGGAGCAGGTCATCCACATAGAGTGAAACTGTGCTCTCCGCCGAAGATGGCAAGAAATTGAAGAAAATATATGAAGTGTAAGATATTAATTTTAGAGAGTGATGTCTGACTGAAAGCTAGAACTAAGTGCAATACTCAAGGTATCAGTGCTGCAAAGCCTAAACTTTTTAATCAACCTAAATTACTTCAAATTTACAGATGCCACCACACTGCAGATTGTGGGAGGGAATTCAATTTCAGGAACCAACTGATAAACTGCAGCGAGATGAAGATGATACTTTCAAGTAGACAGAATTATCACTATTGAAAAGTGTAAGGTTTTAACGTGGGCCCTTGTCCCCTTATTCAGGTGGACATAAAAGATCTGTTGGCACTATTTAAAGAAGAGTAAGGCAGCACGGTGGCACAGTGGGTAGCACAGCTGCCTCACGGCGCCGAGGTCCCAGGTTCGATCCCGTCTCTGGGTCACTGTCCGTGTGGAGTTTGCACACTCTCCCCGTGTTTGCGTGGATTAGCCACACTAAATTGCCCCTTAATTGGAAAAAATGAATTCGACACTCTAAATTTATTGTTAAAAAATTTAAAGAGTAAGAGATGTCTCCTAATGCCCTGGCCAACATTTAACCCAACATTCACTAGTCATTTTTGCTTTATAATGTTCCTGTGAAGTGCATTGGGATGTTTAATCACATTAAAATGCTACATAAATGCAAGTTGGTGTTGTTGTAGTTATACCATTTTTTGTGAGACCTTGCTGTGTACAAAATTGAGTGGTTTATTTGTTTACAAAATAATAGTAATGAATTGCCTGTGAAGTGCTTTGTGATAATATGAGAAGAAAGATGCTATAAACATAATTTCTTTTTTTCTAGAAGTAAAATGGAAACATAATTAATAAAGTTTTGTTTAGTTGGTTGGAGACTGAAAGATACTTGGGAATGATGGTATAGAATTATGACACTACAGCACCTGAAAATCCTTTTAGCCCATCATTCCTTAACTTCAATTGAAGTTACCTAATATCCCTTTCATTTTCAAATAATTATCCAATTCCCTTTCAAAACATGTTATGGTTTCAGTGTCAATATTTAATGACCCAATTTGTAAAATAATTCTTCTAACTTCCCACTTGCTTCTTCTAGTGCCCTCCTTGTTATCAATTTACCAAACAGTGAAAACAATCATTTACTATTTACTTTGACACAATGTTTCATAATCTTAAAAATCAATTTTAGATTCTTCCTTAATTTTCTGTTCTGTTCTGTTGAAGAAGACCCAATATTTCTAATCTTTCTTTGTATCTATTACTTATCTAACTATTATGTGTTTCCCAGAATTACAAAACAACGACATACATATAGCGCCTTTAACTTGGAAAGCTGTCCCAAAGCACTTAACAGAAGTGTAATCAAAAAACAGACAATTATTAGGTGGCGAGATGAAAAACGTGGTCAAAGAAGTACGCTTTGAGGAGGGTAATAAAGGAGAAGGAGGGAGAGCTGGAGAGGAAGAGAGGTTTAGGGTGGGAATTACAGAGAAAGAGGCTGAAGGCATGGCCGCCAATGATGGTGCAAAGGGAGGGGCTTACACAGGAGTTTACCAAGTTAGAGAAGGGTAAGGCCATGCAGAGTTTTAAATACAAGGATGGGAATTGTAAATTTGAGGCATTGGAGACTGACAGACAATTGGTTGGATTCTTCTTTCCTGAGACTAGTGTTGACGCCGGGGCAGAATTCATGGGCGGGATTTTCTGTTTCTGAGACTAAGGGCGGGATTCTCTGATTGCCGACGCTGAAATCGCAAAACGCGATTGGGCGGAGAATAGCTTCCGACGCCAAAATCAGGTGAGGTGACAGTCTGATGCCAAATCGGGATGCTCTGGCACCACAGAAATGGCATAAATGCATCGCTAGCCGCGCGGGGTTAAAGTACAGTAGGCATATCATTAGCGGGCCTGACACCCTAGTCTCCGGGGCCTCCGAGATTCACCGCCTCCGATGGGCCGATTTTCCGACAGCGTGGTTCACTTGTGATCCCAAAAATCGTGAACCTGGCGTTGTGGCTGTTGAGCGAGAGAGAGGAGGTAGGAAATTCCGTGGAGTGACTGCGGGCTGCCGGCCCGGATACTGGCTGTGCTGGCTGTGGTGGGGGGCACCCCCTGACAGGGCCAGGGGAGAGGAGGGGGAGGGGGGTCAGGCCAAGCAGCCGGGGTGTCCACCCACAGGACTGGGGCGGTGCCCAGGCACCAACCACCATTATGGTGGCCATGTTGCGCGCACCCACTGACCATCCACCTAGGCCCCTGGCTCTACACAGTGACACCAGCCATATGGGTGTGCCCACCCTTGCACCCTGCCACAGCGCGGACCCCCACCCTCAACTGAGGGCAGTGCCAGCCAACAGTACCCCTGCCAGTAGGGACGGGTGCCAGGACCGGGGGCATTGAAGGTGCCAGCTACTGATGGGGCAGGGGTGCGGGGGAGGGGCATGCATGGCCGGAGCCCGCAGTGCCAACCAGGGTCACCGTGTAGCCCATGGAACCTGGCTGGGCAGGGGAGTATGCGCCAAGCTAACACCATGGCCTTCCATCCCCTGCAGACAATGACATTTGCCATTCAAACAGCAATGCTGGCCACCGTGGTGATGGTCGCAGCTCTGCGAGATGCCCTGCAGCCACGTGAGCGGGGGCTGCTCGGAGAGATGGGGGAAGCTGCAGCAGCGGGGCGGGCTGCAGACAAACAGCCTGCAGAGGGGCAGATGGCGGCCGCACAGGTGGATCATTACATCCCTTTCCATGTGGCTTGGGCCCACCAGGATGCCCGGACAGCGAGGTTCATTGCCATCGCCATGATTCCCCAGTCTAAGGGGCGAAAGACGGGATGCATGTCTCCCTATGGGCACCTGCGGATAACAGGCCGCTCTACTGAAGCGGGTACCACTCGATGAACATCTAGCTGGTCTGTGACCATCAACTGCGCATCGTACACCTCTGCGGCCTATACCCGGCAGTGTGCACAACTCTTTCATCCTGGCGCACTCAGTGATTCCTGATATGTTTGAGGGGCACCCACCCCCGGCTGAGGGGTTAGCTCCTGGGCAACAGGGGTTACCTGCTGCGGCCATGGCAAATGACACATATCCGGAGGCCACAGACCAACGCGGAGACCCGCTACAACGATGCCAATACGGCGACCAGGAGCATGATCGAGCGGTGCTTTGGCATCCTGAAGATGCGCTTCAGGTGCCTGGACCGCTCTGGTCCAGGCACCAGCTGAGAGGGTCGCCCGCATCGTGGTGGTCTGCTGCATCCTCCACAACATCGCACAGCAGGTCATGGCTGGGAACATCGGCAGCATTACACTCCTCCTCAGCCTGTTGGGTGGCCAGCTCTCCAACCTGGATGCCTGCCACCTGCCCCTCTGTGGGACGCGCCACTGCTGCAGCTTCCTCCAGCTCTTTGAGCAGCCCCCGCTCACGCAGCAGCAGGGCATTTCGCTGGGCTGCAGCCATCACCACAGCGGCCAGCATTACAGGTTGATGTTCAATTGCCATTGTCTGCACGGGGTGGAAGGCCAACATGTTCGCATGGCGCATACTCCTGTGCCCAACCAGGTTCCATAGGCTACACGGTGGCCCTGGTTGGCACTGCGGGCTACGCCCACACGGGTCCCTCCCCCATCTGCACACCATCGATATCTGGCCCCGTCAGTGCCCTTGGTCCTGGCACCCTCTCTGCTGCCAGTGGTACCGTTGGCTGGCACTGCCCTCACTAGGGGCTGCCTTGGGTGTGGCCCTGGGTGGTCCACCGCTGGGGGCTCCCGGTTCGGCAGGGTGTTTGGGACCAGGGTCGCGCTGTGGCAGGTGTGTGGTGAGGGCGCACCCATACGGTCTGTGTCACTGTGTAGAACCAAGGGCCGGGGTGGGTGGCCAGCAAGATGGCCAGGCTCCGCCCCAGTCCTGTGGGGGGGGGCATCCCGTCTGCTTGGCCCGCCCGCCCCCCTCGCCCGCCGCATCCAGCACGGCCAGAAGCCCGCAGTCACTCCACGCCATTTCCTACCTCCTCTCTCGCTCAGCAGCCAAGGCGCCAGGTTCGCAATTTTTAAAACCACAAGTGAACAACGCCGTCGGGAAATCGGCCCAATGGAGGCGGTGAATCTCGGAGAATAGGGTGTCAGGCCCGCTAATGATATGCCTACTGTACTTTCACTCCATGCGTGTTTATGCCATTTTTGGTGGGTCGGACTATCCCGATTTGGCGTAAAACCAGTGCCTACCCCAATTCTGGCGTCGGAAGCTATTCTCTGCCCAATTGCGTTTCGTGATTTTGGTGTTGACAAGCAGAGAATCCCGCCCATCGATTTGTTCCTCGCTCTCTCTCTAATCTCCTCCAGCCCCACAACACTCCCAAGTCTGCTCTCTTGAGCATCCCCAATTTTAATCACTTGCCATTGATGGCCATGCCTTCAGCTGCTAAAGCCCTAAGTTCTGGAATGTTATCCCTAAACCTCTCCACCTCTCGCCTCCATTAAGGCACTTTTTAAAACCTCCCCCTTTGACCAAGCTTTTGCTTCGTGGCCCTGGTATCCATTTACGTGGTTCCCTGTCAAATCTTGTTTCACCGTGCACTTGTAAAGCAGCACCACATATTTTATTCTGTTGTAAGTTTTGGATAAATACAAGTTGTTCTTGTGGATATTGACAATTTCACAGTTATGATAAGATTTAGTTTTATTTTGCATTTTCTCTCGATTTTTTTGTAACACTACTTCGGGCCAATGTGGTCTAACCTAGGTTCGACGCTTAATATAATTTACCCAGTATGTTAACTCTCTCCTCCAGGAAAGAAGCTCAGTGTTTCCTCAACTTCTTATTATCCTGTGTCGCTACTTTTAATGATTTGGAGTCCCAATACTTCTGCTCCTTCACCAGTCACCCTCTTTGCTCCTGTGACTTTTTTCACCCACATACAAATAGACACAAGAATTCCTGAAAGAATTTTGGATTTTATTTTGATTCTTGTGATTTACAAATATAATAAGTCCCCAGATCATTGAACAGACAGTGGTCTAAATACAACAGTCTTGGAAAAGACAATCTTTAAAATATACATGAATGGAAGTAACATTAAGAAAACAATAGAAAATGAAAAGTCATAACTTCAATCACGGATACATTTGAAATACAAATATGATTAGTATTAAGATCATTTGTTAAAACATCGAACCTATTCAGGTCAGGTAGAGATCCATTTCACAATTATCACTTTCTCACTTCATGTGAAATGGCGGCGGCTGATTCTTTCCAATTGGTCCAGATATTCCGAGTGCCAGGTAGATTTTCTCATTCCTGCACAGCTTTATAAAGCAAGTCTGCAGATAGGTGAATCGCCGACTAATTGCTAAACCAATTTCATTACAATACATTATATAAACAGCCGCTAAATATCGGTTGTTTTATAAAATCTTCCCATCTCCAACAGTATCTGCCTTTAACAAATACCTTTACTTTGCAACTCTGGCCAGATTTCCAAACTCGGTACCGGAGGTTGTGTTGGTTGCAAGCGCACTGACTTCAAATCCTTCCTGATATTGATAACTTCGGTAACAGACACGTACGGTTAAATAGTCACTGAACTTTTAAAAAAACTAATCATTCAGCGAATTTCTTAACAGGCCCTTTATAGTAAATTGCTATAATTCTTCGATTGACAAATAATGTTGGCGTGTCTCTAGAATTAGTTCGGATCTATTCCATTCCAAGTTACACATAGTTCTTGTTGCTTGGAGCTGTAGATCTCGCCGCGGAATACTTTGCCGAGTAGTTATTCTCATCTTTGGGAGGGCAGGTACAGCAGAGCAGAGCCCCTCCGAGGATCAGCAGACCCGAGGTCCCCCAGCCGATGTACAAAGAAGCTCCAAGTTCCCTCCTCTGGGCGTCCGTCACCAGCGGGTTGTAGAAATCCTTGATGATGGTGTTTGCTGACCAGGACACTGGGATCAGGGTCAAAACTCCAGCCAGGATGAAGGTAATTCCCGCTATAATTGTGACCTTGGCCTTTGTTGCCTCGTTTTCTATGCAGTTGGTGCATTTACCTCCAACAATGGAGACGAGGATGCCGATGATCCCCACCACGAGTGAGATAACCGTTAGAGCTCTGGAAGCCTGCAGATCTTGGGAGAGGGCTAACAGGGAGTCGTACACCTTACATTGCATCTGCCCAGTGCTCTGAACGATGCAGTTCATCCAGAGACCTTCCCAAATGATCTGCGCCACCACGATGTTGTTTCCGATGAAAGCGGTCACTCTCCACATGGGCAGGACGCAGGTGAGAAGAGCGCCCAGCCAGCCGAATACACACAGAGCTATGCCCAGAATCTGGAGTCCCATTGATGCCATTCTTGTGGGAGCAATCCGCGACGTTACAGGAGAAACGATTTAGTCTGCTTTCACAATCCCGAGCAAGCTGAGGACGAGCAGTAAAAGTGATGCCACTTCTCGCACCCGAATAGTGGGCGGGTATTCGCTTCGGTTCTCAGTTTACTACATACCTGTTGAACCAGATTCCAGCCCAGTTACAGGTACTCGTGGTCACTGATGAGGCACATGAATGGGATGGTCAACAAATAACTGCGTGCTTTTTGGCACCTGTGTTTGCAGCTCAGCAGATTTTCGTTTTCCTCTTGTAAAGAAACCAATCTTTATTAGAAAATGATATTGCCCAGTGTAGCTTTAAGTAATCTGTCATTTGGAGGGCAAGGGAACGTGACTTCCTCCGGTAACTCTTTTATTTTACAAACAGTGACGGGTTATGTAAAACAAATCTTCCGATTCCTTTTCTGCTCTCTGTTCCTGCTGTCATTCTTATGATGTGAGGAGCTGACTAAAAGATAAACTTTGATACTTTCTTTATCTGATCTAGGAACCCTATGGGAAGGTAATGAATTGTTTCCAAAAGAGCATCAACAGACACCTGCTGCAAGAAGGAAGAACTCAGTATCTAGAGCAAAGGGTCAGTTCAAACCAAGATCAATATTAAATAATTAAAATGACAACCTGTCAATCCAATCTACAGGGATGTGATTGGCACAATTACAGTAAAAAATATCACTGGCATATAGCATTATATTTGTGCCTGTTCTTTCACCTCACAATATTTGCTGTACCCCTTTACTGTCTCTATTATCCAGCTGGATGAGTCAACTTAAGCCTCCATCCATTCTTCTCCATCCAGTCTTAGCCAGAGAATCACTTGCATTGGCTTTTCTTCCTGCTCCTGCAACATTACCTCTGGTGTCTGTAACCACCTAAATTGGCCAACTCCCGATTTAAAATGGCGAACGGCAAAGGCTGATGGGAAAGTCAGCCAACAAGACACAAACCAGCGGCTGCAGGTTTGCTGTGTATTCACCTCTGCAAAAACCAGACAACATCGATACCAGCGACCATCAGCATAACAAAGTAGCAGCCATCTGCATACTGATGAGCAATCCCCGGGAACAATAAGTAACATTTTGACACACAAAGCAAAGCCAGACTCCTCGGCGCCAGCAGGAGCCAACACAAAGGAGGTGAACAAGCACATCAAGACCGCACATCGATCAGGGAACCGCTCCAGTATTGGAGAAAATCGAACCAAGCGATTGGGACAAAGTCCAATCACTTGGGACCAGGTACAGGGTCTGCCCCGAAAGGCGGGAAGCCCCTGGGGACTATAAGAGTTAAGCCCCAAGTTCAAATCGTTCTCTCTTCACTCTTCAGCAGCTCCTCTTCACTCTCTTCTTCCTGCCCGGGTCACCCAGCAACACAAACCAACATTGACCGTGACCAGTGCAGTGAAGACCGACAATCGTAAGTGTTAATTCAACGCTCGCTACGAGATGGGCGCTCCTAGCTACCAATCCGTACCAACTTCGAATCCCGCAGACTCAGAACCCAAACGAAAGGCCATTCGTTCCCCGGACCTGGTGGGCCAGTCCAAAATTAAGTATAGGCCTGTTAGTTGTAGAAGTAGCTTAGGCGTAGGATTTGTGCATGAGTAACGATTACTGTGTATAATAAATGTGCTTTGATTTAAATCTTACTAATCGGTGTGTTGAGTTATTGATCATTACTTGAACTTGAACCTCGTGGCGGTATCATAAAGATACCTGGCGACTCTAGAGCAAAGGTTATAAAACAGAGCCAATTGAACCAACCAAAAGTTAGCAACATATTACTGGCGACATCCTGATGGGACCCGATCTAGAAGTGGCTTAACCACTCCGGGAGAACCCAAAATTTGAATTAGAAATCCAATTGGGAACAGAAAAACCACAAGTGTTCAAGCAGTCCTGATCAATCCTCATAATACGGAAGTGTGTGTCTGCATGCGTAACTAACAGGGCGATAAGGTAAACTGATAGATTTTTTGTTGCGACAAAACTGTCGGGAGTTTGTATTCTGGAAAATAGCGAAAGCCGTACCCGTAATTACAGCACCGCCTTAATACCACTTGTTCCAAATTTCAAGAGAAATATTCAGAGAGGAAAGATGGCAATGCAGGCAATGCAACGCCTCATGAACCCCGAAGAATTCGTGGTCGCAGCGACCAGCAGTAGAGTAGAACAGTGTCCCGTTTGGGAAGAGGAAATCAGAAAGTACCTCAAAGGGAAAGGATAGCCCCTTTGGAGCGAATTCTGTGACAATGAGGAAACAGGTCCCGGGAGTATAGGACATACTTGGTGGGAGAACCTGAGTGAAATCCATAAGAAAAGCTTGGGAAAAGCTCGCAAGCCGATGGCAATCGTGTCCTGTTTGGCACAATTGCGAGGCACAGAAGAGGTCATTCAGACGCTCCGTAGAGAGATAGAGGAGGCACATCGAATGAGTAAGGTCGATGTGGGCGAGATAGAGAAAGAAAACGTAGAATTAAGAAGGAAGTTAGCAGCAAAAGACAGAGAGGTGGATGATGCCAAGAGGGCACACCAGTCTTGTCTGGCGCACTTAAGCAGCTTCCAATCCCAGTACGAAAAGGCCTATCAGGATACACAACGTGCAGTCCTGGTACGAGAGAAAACAGAGAAGCAGGTAGAGGCATTACAAAGGCAGTATAGCGACCTGAGGCAGCATTAAGAGCACTCCATACTGCCACCACGGAGCAAAGACAAAGCTCATTAGACCACGCAAAGTGCCAGAAGCAGATTGCAGAACTGCAATCTCTGCTTTCAGTTCAAAAAGGATTCCAGGAAACCTTTGGATCACAGTTAGATGAGGAAGACGGCCCTGATTGGGAAGAATTGAGTGAGACAGCGCAGAGATATGTTCAGGGAACATGTGTGCAGGGAAAGCCCCAGAAGAGAAAAGCGCCCCAACCTCCCACAGAGCAGATAGTTCAGGCTCCAATGAACCCAGTCACCACCCACCGCACAGCCACATCGGACGACACGGAATTTCTGTACACCACCCCCTTAACAGTGACCCAATTATGGGACGCGTGCGATAAAATCAAACCGTTCCTCCCCACCTCAGACCCCCACCACTTCTTTGCCAGAGTAAAACAGCAGGCTACCATGTACGGCCTGGATGAGCGAGAGCAAGTAAAGGTCACAGTTTTCAGTTTAGACCCTTCGGTCGTAGCAGCCCTTCCCGACCCACAGAATGTAGGAGAAGGCACCCTTGCAGAAATGCATACCGCGATCCTAGACGCGATCGGGTATAACAGGGGTGACCCCGTAGATGGCCTCAATAAGTGCAGGCAAAAGAAAACCGAGCACCCCACAGCGTTTGCTGGTCGCTTGTGGATCCATTTCGCAGCAGTTTTTGGAAATTTAGACTGCGCCCATTTGTCCCAAGACAGTATGACCAAATGGACCCGCACCCTTATCTCCCATGCCACAGAGGCAGGACAAAAAGCCTGTACGAATTATGACCCCTCAGAGGAAGCCCACAATGAGAAATGGGTTGTAAAAAGATTGTCCCGCGCCTGGGAGCAATCTGTTCAAAACAAACCCACAAATAAAAATCCCGAAGAACAGCAGGCAGAAGCAGACATACACACAGTTAAGGCACACCAGAACCCCGCATGGGTAAATGAAGGCAAGAACAGCCCCCCACAAAAGCTACAGGAGTGTTACAACTGTGGACAGTTAGGACACTTTTCAAGAGAATGCAATGCCCCACGAAAGCCACAGAGAGCCCAGCAGGCAGGCACTCTGAATAAGAATAGGACAGAGCCCATACATAGTGTGAGCACCCGTTCAGACCAGACGGATCTGAACGGAACGGACTGACGGTGTTTGGGCTCCCCCAGTTGGGTCTGCAACACCCTTTGGGATGGGTCCGGCCGACCAGTAGTTGCAGCAAAGATTCGGGGACAGCCCATCGAGTTTCTCTGGGACACAGGAGGGTCCTGCACCACAATCAATTCCTCCACCATGTTTCAAAAGGACACGTGGCCCACTACAGCCACCATCACCCTCAGCGGCTTTACAGGCCACTCACAGCAGGGACACATCACAGCTCCTGTACCCATTCAAATCGGCAACATCACCACCAAGCACCCCATAGTCTTAGTCGATCTACCCCACACAGCAGAACACATTTTAGGCATAGATTTTATGAATTCCCACAACCTATCCTTCGATCCAGTCAATCAATGTGTTTGGAGAGTGGCAAAATCCACAAGAGCCCCCGCAATGCTCACCATAGGAGAATATGCAAACAAGATTAGCGCAGTCGGCGAATTCTGGTTTGACCCGACCACAATTAGCACAGACAAGCAGGTTAGGGCAGTTCTGCAGAAGCACAGGACAGCATTCGCGACCCACAAACACGACTGTGGCCGGATGACTGGTTCCGTTCAAATCACAGGACCTGACCCTAGACCCCAAAAGCAATACGGATTTCCCCAAGAGGCAGAGGGAGAAATCGCAAAAGTTATCGACAGCTTATTAGAGCAGGGCATACTCAGATCAGTAGCCTCCACTAATAATGCCCCGATTTGGCAAGTGAGAAAGCCCGATGGATCATGGCGACTGACCATCGATCACCGGGAACTCAACAAAGTCACCCCCGCAGCAGCCCCCACGGTAGCCACAAGTCCCAAGACCATGCTCAAACAGGGACTCAACTCACAATACTTTACGGTTTTGGACGTCAGTAATGGATTCTGGTCCATTCCATTGGCAAAAGCGTGCCAATACAAATTTGCCTTCACTTTTAAAAATCAGCAGTACACGTGGACATGCCTTCCACAAGGATTCCACAACTCCCCCTGCATTTCCACCGACAGCTAGCAAATGGTTTGTCAAAGTTTTCTCGCCCCGAATGTCTGGTCCAGTATGTGGACGACCTATTACTGCAGACAGACACCAAGGAAGAGCACATCGAGCTTCTGTCCGAACTCCTGGAAATCCTACATTCAATTGGTTGCAAAGTTAAACCCCAAAAAGGCCCAGATTTTGGAAAACAAAGTGATCTTTTTGGGTACAATTATCACACATGGTAAACGCGAGATCGAGCACAAAAGGATTGACTCGATTGCCAAATTACCCCTTCCCCAGAACATTTCAGCCCTCCGGTCGTTTTTAGGACTGGTTGGCTACTGCCGAAACCACATTGACGGTTTCGCCAGCAAGGCAGCGCCCCTCTCAGACCTCCTAAAGAAAGAAGCCCTCTGGGAATGGCTTCTGCAGCATACGGATGCTGTGGACTCGTTGAAAAGAGCACTCATAGCAGCGCCCGCACGACAAGTTCCAGACCCGCTTTCCCCCTATGCGATAGAGGTAGCAAGCACAGACCGCACACTTTCGGCCGTGCTCCTCCAGGAACGGCACGAACAGTTAAGGCCCGTGGCTTACGCCTTAAGAGTCTTAGATGCTGTGGAGCAGGGATTTTCAGCCTGTGAAAGGCACCTGCTCGCAGTTTTTTGGGCAGTACAATATTTTTCATACATAACCGGACTGAACCCCATCACAATCCTGACGGAACACACCCCCACCCAATTTTTACTGGACGGATGACTTAAGGACGGTACAATCTGTCAAATTAGAGCAGCTAGATGGACCCTTCTTTTGCAGGGATGGGACATTACTGTTAAACGGACCAAGACCCACACTTTCTTAGCAGATAATCTACAGTACCAGGCACCCTCCATGAATGTGAAATCATCTCACCACACCACAATACAGGCCCCTTTATTGCAAAAACATCCCCCAGAAAGATAAGTAGTCCAACCCAGAGCCCCAAGCACACAGACACGTGCAAACCCATAAGAATATATGTGGATGGATCTTCCACAATATTAGAAGGGAAGCACATAACAGGATGTGGCATTTGTGTTGAGGACGCGCAGGGACGCGCCCTAGAAGAAATCGCAATAAAACTTCCAGGACACTTAGGCGCGCAGGCGGCAGAACTAACAGCCGTGGCGTACATTGTAGAACACCCAGATTCCTTCCCCAGCCCAGCAGACATATACTCGGACAGCCTCTATGTCTGCAACAGCCTTACAGAATTCCTACCCCTGTGGAAAGCAAGAGGATTTGTTTCCGCAGATGGAAAACCCCTCCGCTCAGCCCCATTGCTCCGTCACATCTTAGAAAAAGCACAGAACAGGACATTTGGAATAGTTAAAGTTCGTAGTCACCATCGTTCCTCCCCCCCGGAAATGTAAAAGCCGACGCACTGGCAAAAGCAGGTTCCAGGCACGGATATTTTTGGACACCCCCCAAAAGCGCACCAGTGAATGCAGTTCAGGTTCGCAGACTGATATCGAGGATTTAGTGCAGGCCCAGAAGCAGGATAACAATCACAGGGAGATTTTAAAAGGAAAATTTACGGTACCTTACGATAGGTTTACAAATGCACTGACCACACATGACGGTGTGGTGTTAAAAGACACCCTTCATGTGTTTCCTGAACAGGACAGGAATCAGCTCATTTGTTTGTTCCATGACGGTCATGGTCATCATGGAATTGATCCCACTACAGCCCACCTCAGGCAGCTCTGTTGGTGGCCAAGTTTAAAAGAAGAGGTAACGCACTATGTTGAGAATTGCCTTATTTGTGCACAGAACAATCCGGACAGATACGCCAAGAAAGCTCAACTTAGTCACACCCGCCTCGTTAATGGCCCCTGGACTAACCTCCAGATTGATTTTATAGGACCACTGCCCCCTTGCAGGAATGGTTATAAGTATGTACTCGTTGTGATAGACACATTTACAAAATGGGTAGAGGCATTCCCATCCAGAACGAACACGGCAAAGACCACAGCCAAGATCTTAACCCACCACATCTTTACGAGATGGGGACTCCCCCGCAGCATTGAATCCGACCAAGGTTCCCATTTTACGGGACGTGCCATGAAGAACGTCCTCACGATATTTGGCATTACCCAAAAATTCCACATTGCATACCACCCACAGCCAAGTGGTATCGTGGAGCGCCTGAATCGGACCCTAAAATCCACCCTCAGAAAAATTGTCCAGCAAAACAACACCACTTGGGACTCTGTCCTCCCTTTGGCACTGATGTTTTTGCGAAATACGGTTTCAACATCTACAGGTTACACCCCACACACCCTCATGACCGGACGCCACATGAAAGGCACAGAATTTTTATTGGGATTAGATTTGACCAGGCCCGAGGTGATGACCCTCACACACGAGAAAGCAGTAGAGCAATTATTGGAGAATGTTAAAACGGCTCAGCTAGCAGCCGCGGTACGATTAGGCACACAAAAGAAACAGAGCGAGGCCTGTTTCGATAAGACAGTACATGCGACTGATTTCAGTGTAGGACAGCAAGTCATGCTCTCCATATACAACCCCAGCACATTCCGGTCACCTAAATATTTGGGTCCGTACTCCATTGCGGACAAAGTAAGCCCTTCCGTCTACAAAATAAAGTTCCCCAACGGAAAGACTGCTTGGTTCCATATTAACCAGCTTAAGGCATATAGAACACAGTCGAACCACACACACCACGTCATGCTCGACGCAGCACACCACACCTCACCCACAGCCAACGTAACCCCCCCCCCGCCAACACGCCCACCACATCCACGGACTCAACCCCAACTCCACCCCCGAACTATACACTCTGCCCCGGAATGCCCACAGACTGCAGCAGTAGCGACAGCGACTGTGACACTGACAATAGCCACAGCATGCCACCCTCCTATCCCCATACATCAGGCCCCACACCCAGCGAATCTGACCACGATTCGAGTGATCCCTTCCCCATCACTTTCCTCAACAAACCCCAACACCGACTACTGCCCTACAATTACAACCCCGATTCCGTCCCCACTGAACTAGACACCACCTTTTGGCACCGAGATAACTCATACAGACTCGTCCAGAACGAGGAGATGGATCCCAAAGCGCACCATGCAGCCCTATCCGCCCTTATACACTCGAGAGTTTGACATCTGGGAGAAGATGATGACTTTGAGTCTGACTCCCAAAGCGAGAACCCCTTTGCGACCCTGTTCGCAACTGATAACTGAGGTGTCCAGATGATGTTTTAAAAAGGAACCGCTTGGGAGAAACGGTGTCTTTTCTGATGGAACCTGCAGCATGTTTAATGTTGTCTGTAGTGGTATTGTTAAATGTTGTTTGGAAGATCAGAAATTTTTTTTCCATGGCCCCACGCCTTATTCTTCGGCCAAAACCTTTGAGAACTTGCCCGCACGCTCATCGGCAGAAACCGCTGAGAGCTTGCCAGACCCCTGTTCATAACTGCTCTTCTGGTTTAAAGGTAAAACCAATACGACAACCCCCCACGATGACTACATTTTTGCCCGTTCTTGTCGGTTGCTCAGGCAGTGGAGAAACGGCATTGGGACCCGCCCTGCCTGGGAACCCCCTCCTCTGGTCAGCTACGCTCGAGTAGAGAACACACGGCATTGGTCGCGGTCCTACCCGGGGATTCCATCCAAATCTTACCCGTCGTGGCCCATACGCACCTCATTTCGGCACTTCAGGTGACCCTTAGGTTGCCATCCCTATGCTATTTACATCCTCAAACATTTGGATGGTAAATCACACAGCCTGCGAGACAGCTCGCACTGTTCCAGTATTTTTAAGTGTGTCCTATCCTGAATATTCGGTTTAAAAAAAAATGAGGGAGTCACACATGGTGACAAATTGTAAAGGGAGAATTGGCACTGAAGGACAGACATACTACCAGATGAGATATTAAACCAAGATAGTAACAGACACTATGCTTGATACCACAGGACTCCAGAAGCTCCAGCGAAGAGAAGAGAAGAGAAAGAAAAAGAACCATGAGGACATCCTCTGTGTTGCTCATCACCCTAATGAACATTTGGTTGCACGCAAACGCGAATCCCCTGACCCCAACACCCCCCGCCCCCCAGCCGTTAATGATTCACTTCCCCATAGCACCCAGAGCCCAGTCACAAGCGACACCACACCATCTTGGTGTGACAGGTTTATAACCTGTTACTCCCTGTCCAACTTAATAAAATCCCTATTAGTGTTGGCGATACTCTGCAGATCGTGCAGACTATTCGCCTGAGGAAATGACGAAGGAGAGCCTACCGCGCTCGCACTCCGATATACAGGATAAGATACCCTATTTACGGTTATGACCAGAGACACGACCCCCGCGATCTATAATAAAGGACATTCGTTTGCGTTCTTTTTGTGAATAAAGAAATGTGTTTCATGAGTGATTGTACAATCCTGAGCTTGACTGCCAAGCCAGGAAAAATGTGAATAATGCTGCTATGATTTTGTTTGTATCATTAAGGAAGTTAGTATGATTGAATGTTTGAGTAAGTGTAGTTTAGTGAGGACAGTTAGAGGTACCGTTTTTCTTATTTTGTAATACATGTCCCTGTTTTGACATAGCGCCACTTAGAATGTTAGTTAAAATTTTCTTGCATAGTTATGGTCAGTGTAGAGGCCATAGAAGAGTGCTCGCCGGGTCAGGGAATGAAGACAACGCAGTTATGTGATCCTTCATGCTTCGCATTAGGATCACAAGGAGGGTGTGTAGCCACCTGAGTTGGCCACTTCCCGACATAAAATGGAGAACCGCAAAGGCTGAAGGAAAATTCAGCCAACACAGGCAAAAACTAGCAGGTGCAAGTTTACTGTGTATTGGACTCTGCAGAAACCCAGACAGCATCGATACAAGCAGCCATCTGCACAGTAATGTAGCAGCCATCTACATAGTAATGAGCGATCCCCGGGAACAATCGAAACATTTTAAGGTAAACAAAGCCAAGCCAGACTCCTCGGTGCCAGCAGGAGCCAACACAAAAGAGGTTAACGGACACTTAAAGACCGCCCAACGATCAGGGAAAAGCTCCAATATTGGAGAAATCGAACCAAGTGATTGGAACGAAGTCCAATCACTTGAAACCAGGTATGGGGTCCGCCCCGAAGGGCAGGAAGCCCCTGGGGACTATAAAGTAAAGCCCCCAAGTTCAAATCGTTCTTCTTGACAGGGTCACTCAGCAACGCGAAGCAACCCCTGAGAGTGAACTGTCCAGCGGCCTCCAAGCAAGTAAGTCTCAAGTCAATGCTCGCTACGAGATAGGTGCTCCTAGCTACCAGTCCATACCAGCTCTGAATCCCGCAGACTCAGGACCTGAACGAAAGGCCATTTGTTCCCCTGTACCAGGTGGGCCAGTCCAAAGCTAAGTATAGGCCTATTAGTGATAGAAATAGCCTAGAAAGTAGAGTTTATGCATGAGTAGTGATTTACTGTGTATAATAAATGTGCTTTGATTTGAATCTTACTAATTGGTGTGTTGAGTTATTGATCATTACTTGAACTTGAACCTCGTGGCGGTATCATAAAGATACCTGGCGACTCTAGAGCAAAGGTTATAAAACAGAGCCAATTGAACCAACGAAAAGTTAGCAACACAGGAATGGTTGTTCGATGTTCCGGGGTTTAGATGTTTTTAGAAGAATAGGGAGGGAGTTTAAAGAGGAGGGGGAGTGGCACTGTTAATTAGGGAGTGCATCACAGCTGCAGAAAAGGAGGTAGTTCAGGAGGACTTGTCTGCTGAGTCAGTATGAGTAGAAGTCAGAAACAAGAAAGGAGCAGTCACTTTATTGGGGGTTTTCTATAGACCCCCCCCCCCCCCCAATAACAGCAGAGGGATAGAGGAACATATTGGGCAGCAGATCTTGGAAAGGTGCAGAAGTAACAGAGTTGTTGTCATGGGTGACTTCAACTTCCCTAATATTGACTGGAACCTCCTTACTGCAAATGGTTTGGATGGAGCAGATTTTGTCAGGTGTGTACAAGAAGGATTTCTGACTCAATATGTAGATAGGCCGACTAGGGGGGAGGCCATATTGGACTTGGTGCTCGGCAACAAACCAGGCCAGGTGTCAGATGTCTCGGTGGGAGAGCATTTCGGTGACAGTGACCACAACTCCTTGACCTTTACCATAGTCATGGAGAGGGATAGGAACAGACAGTATGGGAAGGTATTTAATTGCGGGAGGGGAAATTATACTGCTATTAGACAGGAGCTGAGGAGCAGAAAGTGGGAACAATTGTTCTTGGGGAAATGGACAACAGTAATGTGGGGGTTGTTTAAGGAGCACTTGCTGCGAGTGCTGGATGGTTTTGTCCCACAGAGACAAGGAAGGAATATAAGGTGAATGAGCCTTGAATGACAAGAGAAGTGGAGCTTCTAGTCAAGAGGAAGAAGGAAGCTTACGTAAGGTTGAGGAAGCAAGGATCTGGCACAGCTCTAGAGGGTTACAAGGTAGCCAGGAAGGAACTCAAAAATGGACTGAGGAGAGCTAGAAGGGGGCATGAAAAAGGCCTGGTGGGAAGGATTATGGAAAACCCCAAGGCGTACACTTATGTGAGAAATAAGAGGATGATCAGAGTGAGAGTAGGGCCGATCAGGAATAGTGGAGGGAACTTGTGCCCAGAGTCTGAGGAGATGGGAGAGGCCCTAAATGAATATTTTGCTTCAGTATTCACTAGTGAGAGGGACCCTGTTGCTCATGAGAACAGTGTGAACCAAGTTAATAGACTTGAACAGGTTGATATTAAGAAGGAGTATGTGCTGGAAATTTTGAAAAGCATCAGGATAGATAAGTCCCCTGGGCCTGACAGGATATACCCAAGGTTACTACGGGAAGCGAGGGAGGAGATTGTTGCGCCATTGGCAATGATCTTTGCGTCCTCACTCTCCACTGGAGTAGTACCGGATGATTGGAGGGAGGCGAATCTTGTTCCCCTGTTCAAGAAAGGGAATAGGGAAATCCCTGGGAATTACAGACCCATCAATCAGTCTTACGTCTGTGGTGAGCAAAATATTGGAAAGGAATCTGAGAGATGGGATTGATGATTATTTAGAAAAACATAGTTTGATTAAAGATAGTCAGCATGGCATTGTGAGGGGCAGGTCATACCTCACAGGCCTCATTGAATTCTTTGAGGATGTGGCGAGACACATTGATGAAGGTCGGGCAGTGGATGTGGTGTACATGGATTTCAGTAAGGCATTTGATAAGGTTCCTCATGGTAGGCTCATTCAGAAAGTTAGGGGGCATGGGATACAGGGAAAGTTGGCTGTCTGGATACAGAATTGTCTGCCGAAAGAAGACAGCGAGTGGTAGTGGATGGAAAGTATTCCACCTGGAGGCCGGTGACCATGGTGTCCTGCAGGGATCTGTTCTGGGACCTTTGCTCTTTGTGGTTTTTATAAATGACTTGGATGAGGAAGTGAAAGGATGGGTTAGTAAATTTGCCGATGACACGAAGGTTGGGGGAGTTGTAGATTGTGTCGAGGGCTGTTGCAGGTTACAACAGGACATTGACAGGATGCAGAGCTGGGCTGAGAAGTGGCAGATGGAGTTCAACCTAGATAAATGTGAAGTGATTCATTTTGGAAGGTCGAATTTGAATGCTGAATACACGGCTAAAGGCAGGATTCTTGGAAGTGTGGAGGAACAGATGGATCTTGGGGTCCATGTACATAGATCCCTCAAAGTTGCCACCCAGGTTGATAGGGTTGTTAAGAAGGCGTATGGTGTGTTGGCTTTCATTAACAGAGGGATTGAGTTTAAGAGCCGTGAGGTTTTGCTGCAGCTTTATAAAACCCTAGTTAGACCACACTTGGAATATTGTGTCGAGTTCTGGTCGCCTCATTATGGATACTTTGGAGAGGGTACAGAGGAGATTTACCAGGATGCTGCCTGGACTGGAGGGCATGTCTTATGAATAAAGGTTGAGGGAGCTAGGGTTTTTCTCACTGGAGCGAAGAAGGAAGATGGGTGACTTGATAGAGGTGTACAAGGTGATGCGAGGCATGGATAGAGTGGATAGACAGAGACTTTTCCCCAGGGCGGAAATGGCTGTCACGGGGGGACATAATTTTAAGGTGATTGGAGGAAGGTATAGGGGAGATCTCAGAGGTAGGTTCTTTACACAGAGAGTGGTGGGTGCGTGGAATGCACTGCCAGCAGAGGTGGTGGAGTCAGAGTCATTGGGGACTTTTAAACGACTTTTGGACAGGCACATGGACAGCAGTAAATTGAAGGGGTGTAGGTTAAGTTGATCTTAGATTAGGATAAATGGTCGGCATAACATCGTGGGCCAAAGGGCCTGTACTGTGCTGTACTGTTCTATGTTCTATATTCTATAAATAGTGCGGTACTTCAAGGGTCATTAAGCTATTTACAATCTATACCAATGCCTTCGATGAGGGGACTGACTGTATTCAAGTTCACTTATTATATAAAGCTTGGTGGAAAAGTCAAGGAAGATGCAAAGAGATTGCAAAGGGATATGTAAAGCGGTTGAATGAGACGGCAAGAGCATGGGTTATAAGTGGGATATACGTGGTTATCCATTTTGGTAGGAAACATACAAAAGGAGAATGTTTTTAAGATGTTGAGAGACTGGGATATTCAGAGGAATCAGTGAGTCATTGTGTAGGAATCACAGAATGTTAGCATGCAGGTACAGAGGAACATAGGAAGTACAAATAGGAGTAGGCCATTTGGCACATTGAGACTACTCCATATTCAAACAGATCGTGGCTGTCCATCCAACTCTACATCATTTTCCCCATATCCTTTGATGTCATTAGTATCCAGAAACCTATCGATTTCTGTATTGAATATGCTCATTGATTGAACTTACACAGCCCTCTGGGGTAAAGATTTCCAAAGATTCACCACCCTCTGAATGAAGTAATTCCTCTTCAACTCAGTCTTAAACAGCCTGCACCTTATTATGAGACTGTGCGCCCTGGTCCTAGATTCACCAGAAAGGGGAAACATCCTATCCACACTTCCCTCTCATGCACTCAAAGAATTTTGTATGCTTTGAGGCCAGAACAAGGACCACCCCAACCTGTCATCGAGCTGCAATATGCAGACATCGCCTGTGTGTACGCACATTCAGAGGCCGAGCGACAAACTATCGTCAATGCATTCATCAAGAGAGAATATGAGAGAATGGGCCTCAGACTAAACATCCAGAAAACAAAGGTTCATGACCAGCCCACTCCTGCCACACAGAACTGCCCCAAAGGGGCAGCACGGTAGCATTGTGGTTAACACAATTGCTTCACAGCTCCAGGGTCCCAGGTTCGATTCCGGCTTGGGTCTCTGTCTGTGCGGAGTCTGCACATCCTCCCCGTGTGTGCGTGGGTTTCCTCCGGGTGCTCCGGTTTCCTCCCACAGTCCAAAGATGTGCAGGTTAGGTGGATTGGCCATGATAAATTGCCCATAGTGTCCAAAATTGCCCTTAGTGTTGGGTGGGGTTACTGGGTTATGGGGATAGGGTGGGGTGTTGACCTTGGGCAGGGTGCTCTTTCCAAGAGCCGGTGCAGACTCGATGGGCCAAATGGCCTCCTTCTGCACTGTAAATTCTATGATGACAACCATTAAGATGCCGGTGAGCCCTTGCAAAATGTGGATCGTTTCCCATACCTCGGAGCCTCCTCATGGTGCGAGCAGACATTGACAACAAAAGCCAACATCGACTCCAATGCACCAGTGCAGTCTTGCCTGAGGGGCAGAGTATTCAAAGACCAAGATCTCAAACCCAGCACCAAGCTCACGGTCTACAGAACAGCCATGGTCCCCGCCCTCCTGTATGCATCAGAAACATGAACAACAGACAGCTCAAATCCTTGGAGAGATATCACTAACAGTGCCTCCGCAAAATCCTGCAAATCCACTGGCAGGATTGGCATACCAATGTGAGCATCCTCCCCCAGGCCAATATCCCAATATCACACTGGACCAACTGTGATAGGCGGGCCATTTTGCCCGCATGCCCAACGCAAGACTCCCAAAACAAGTGCTGTAGTCCAAGCTCCACAATGGCAAGCAATCACTAGGAGGACAGAGGAAACGTTACAAGGACACTCTGAAAGCCTCCTTAAATAAATGCAACATTCCCACCAGCATGTGGAAATAGCTTGCCTTCGAACGCACAAGCTGAAGCAAAAGCATTTGGGCAGATGACAATCACCTCAAGTGTGGTAGAGCACGCGGAGGACAATCATAAACAGCAGAAGGAAAGTGCAGAACCCAGAGCATCCCACCCACCCACCTCAGCAAGCATCACCTGCCAAACCTGTGGCAGAGTTTGTGGATCGAGGATCGGACTTTTCAGCCACCAGAGAACCTACCTCCCTGGAGTGGAAGCAAATCGTCCTCGACATTGAGGGACTGCCAAGAGAGACACACTGCTGCCACTGTATGTTGGTGGTGGAGGAAATGAATGCTTGGGGGTGGGGTACCAATCAAACAGGCTGTTTTGACCTGGATGGGGTCAAACTTCTTGAGTGCTGCACTTATCCAGGCAAGTGGAGAGTATTCCATCACATTCTTGACTTGTGCCTTATAGATGGTGGACAGGTCTTGGGCAATCATAAGGTAAGTTTCCCCTGCAGGACTCCTAGCCTTTGACCTGCTCTTGTAGCCACAGTATTTACATGGCTCGGCCTGTTTAGTTTCTGGTCAATGGTGATGGCAAAAATATTGATAGTAGGGGATTCAACGATAGTCATGCCATTGAATGTAAAGAGGCAATCAGAAATCTGATGCCCTCCCTGCAACACCTATTTTTCAGCTAGAAGTTCAATCCCTGAATCCTCCTATTCCTATGTTCATGAGTAACTGGCACTGAGAGTATTCCTGAGAGGATTGCTCTTGAGGTCCTGATCTCTTGTAACTCCCTAAAATATGCTTTCAGGACCTCATCCCTCTTCCTACCTATGTCGTTGATACCAATGCGGACCACAACCTCTGATGTTCACACCCCAAGAAGAATGCCCCACAGCTGCAATGTGACTTCCTTTACCCTAGCACCAGGGAGGCAACATACTATCCTGGAGTCCTGTCTACAGCCAGAAAAACTCCCATTTGTTCCCCTAACTAATGAATCTTGTATCATTATTCCACTCTTCTTTCTCCTTTCCAATGCAGCTGAGTCACTTGTATTGCCATAGGCCTGGCTCTTGCTGCACTCCTCTGAGGAACTACTACATTCCAAAATGGAAAATTGGTTAACAAGCAAGAACGACTCAGGGGAGGCCTGCATTATCTGCCTAGTTCTCTGGACTGCCTGGTGGTCATCCATTCCCTCTCTACCTACATGCGCCTAACCTACGGTGTGATCACCTCCCTAAACGTGCTATCCAAATAGTTTTCTGTCTCGTGAATGCATCACAGTGACTCCAGCCACTGCTCAAGTTCCAAAACCCAGAACTCAAGCTTTTGCCGCTAATGAAACTTCCTGCAGATGACACATGGTCTAGGACATATGGTTCATTCATAACTTTCCACATGACAGAGGAGTCGTAGTCCACTCGGCCAAGCTGCCCTGCCATACCTAACTTTACAAATTATTTTTTGTAAGTAGAAAAATTTACCAGTTACTCACCAGTCAGCTTCTTCCACTGCACTGGTGTAAGGAGATGAGAAAGGTAGAAAAGAAAGGAGCAACTTCTTCCTGCTCCGCCAAACTCACTCACCAAATTCCGGGTGTCTCACTCAGTTCCAGCTGCATTCTGTTTGCAAAGTGCACTCAGATCCCTGTATTTATATTGTCTGAAACTTAGAAGAGAAGATACAGCAAGCAGTTAGAAAGGAAAATGGCATTGGATAATAAGAGTAAACATATCAGACTACAATTATATAGAGATATATTGAGATTTGTTTTCCTTGCCTAAGGAAGGATATCGCCTTATAGAGGGTGAAACAAAAGTTCATTACACCAATTTCAGGAATGGGAGGATTGTCTTCTGAGGAGATATTGATTAGTCTAAGGCTATATTTTCGAGAATTTGAAGAATGAGAGGTGATCTCATTGAAAGATTAAATTGCTTAAAGGCTTTAACAGGGTAGATGCTGGGAGGGTGCTGGGAGGGCCTCGGGAGTGTAGAACCTAAGGGTTACAGTATCAGAATAAGTGTTGGGTATTTAGGACTGAGGTGAGCGGAAAGTTCTCCAGTAAAATGTTTGTAAATCTTTGGAATTTTCTACAGCAGAGAGAGCAATGAATGTGCAATTGTTGATTTTATTCAACACAAGATTTTTGGATTCGAAAGGAAATGAGGTATATGGGGATAGTGTGAGAAGGTCGAGTCTAAATCAGGGTGGGTTTCGGGCGGGTGTCAGGAGGGCGCGGAGCGATTGATCGTGCTGTTCCCACGGTGGTCCCGACCTTGGAAGAAGTGCCCAATGGTCGCTATTCTCTTTTACATTGAGAATGGCGGTAAGGGCAGCACGGTGGCACTGCTTTCTATGGCGCTGTGGACCCGGGTTCAATCCCGGTCCTGGATCACTGTCTGTGTGGAGTTTGCGCATTCTCCCCATGTCTGCATGGGTTTCACCCCCCCGAACCCGAAGATGTGCAGTGTAGGTGGATTGGCCACGCTAAATTGCCCCTTAATTGGAAAAAAAATAATTGGGTACTCTAAATTTATTTTTAAAAAAGAGAATGGTGCCAAGTTTGAAAATGTCCACGACTCCGGCGGAGAGGGTGATGGGGGGAGGTCAGCGGGGTGGAGAGAGAAACATAGTTGTCCCCGGCTCAGGGCTCACCCCCCGGTTTGTGTGGAGATGGCCAAATGTCGGCCTTGACCGGGAGGTTTGTACCGAGTGCCCGGGGTGAGTGAGACCCGGCGATTGAGGGTACAGTGAGGCCACTCCAACCCAGGGTCGGCAGGTACATCACCCCCCCCGTGAGTATTGGGATCCGATTTGTGGTGTACCTGCACCCGAGGCTCAGTGTGCTGTTCCAACCCCACATCCCGGGCCCCGCTCCTCTCGGTGATTTATCTCAGCAAATGAGGGTTGTGTGGGCCCGAGAGTTCATTTACTCAGACACACCCTGGTGACTGAGCGCATACCATTGAAGCCTGCATTTTCCCAACATTATGAAAGTTTTGTCCATGGCTTTTTACATTTTATTTTAGTATCTGAAGTCGCATTTTGAAATTAGTGCCTGGCTCTATTGAGAAGGATTCCTCTCTTATGCTATAAACCGAACTTTGATGCAAAACTACATCTACACTGAAAAGTATACAGCTTATTTTGGTATTCACACAGGAGAGCATAATGTCGGGAGAATGCAGGCTTCAACGGTATGCCTTCTCGAGCATTCAACTTTTGTGTCAAATCTCAAAATTGCTTTCTGAAAAAAATTAGCATTTTTGCATTTTGATGTGAATTGCAATGAAATTACATTCTGGAAAAATAATGAATTTGTAAAGCTCGATTGTGATACCAACTGAAATAATGCTCTTTGCTTTTTCTTATGTTGGGATCTCTGGTGCCTACCTGTCCAAAATAAAATACTTATTTCAAACAAGAAAAAGAGAATGGCGGTCACTGCTGCCTTTTAAATGAAAGTAAATTCGGCTGTGTGGAGTTTTCCGGCCAGAGGCTGTAGGAGAAGCAGGTCACGCGCCCTGCACGCATACTTGACATAAAGTGCCCTCCAGGTACGTGCTTTTGGCATCAAATCACAGAGCAGTGTTGCTTCCATTTTCCAGCTGCTGCCAAGCAAGGCAAGTGAACTGTGAAGTTGAATGATTTTCTTAAACGTAAGAGATGGCCAGGGAATCAAATAGGCAGTTTACCTATTGGACAGGATCTCACAAGAGAATCTGCTCGTGAGAGCTGCGAAGGAGAATCCAGAGCAAGACAGAGCAGTGCTAGTATTCACTCTGCACAGAGCTCCAGGGCCTCTGGTTAACAGCCTGCAAAGAAGAACATATTCTTGGGAATAAAACAGTACAAAGATGATTTCTTGAGGTATGGTTTTGTCAATTGTGCCAGTGCAAGTCAGGATGCAAAGCCCACGTGTGTTATATGCAGGGAAGTACTGACAAATAAGAGAAGTTTCAGATTTTGAAAGAGAACTCGTGGGTGAAAAAGTATTTTTGAGGTTGAGACCCTAGAGTCAGTTATTAACTTAGAACTCCAAATTAAAAGAGTATGCTACTGTAGCTGATCAGTAATAGCACATTAAAAACACGCCAAAAGCCCATGGGGCTGTCAGCATTCCGGTGTAGCATCCCCCAGGTGTATCCACTGCTGAGTAAAATATGCATATTGTTGTGATTGCCGTTCACGATGACCTACATGTGCGAGGTTGGAATTTTCGATTGGTGATGAACACGGCACAAAGGAACTGGCTAAAGTCTGCACCTGATATACACATTGCCTTCTCTTTTGAACCTGATTCAAGTGAGTTTGTGAGGACCAAGTAAGCCTCCTCTATCACATTAAAGAGAAGCAAACATTTCATTTGTTGCAAAGGTCGGTGGCGTGGGTCGCTTAGGTCAGCCAGTGTGGGTCATGAAGGCCATCCGCCATAGGTCCCGAAGGTTGGCCGGTTGGTTGAGGTATGTCCTGGGGAAATTTCTTTTAAAACACTGGTCTAGATAGATGATCAATTATGCTGTTAATGAATGGGAGAGTAGGTCCAAAGGGCTTACTGCTGCACCAATTCTAATAGATTCTTATGTTAATTATACAACCTACTTCTACGTGTGACACTATCCGACTCTGCCGCTGTCTCAGCTGAAATGCTACTGAAACCATCACCCTTTGTTACTTCTAGACTTGACTATTCCAATGCACTCCTAGTCAGTCTCCCACCTTCCACCCTGAATTGTCTTGAACATGTCAAAAATTCTGCTGCCCATATCCTAACTATCCCTAAGTTCCAATGTGGTAAATGCTCAATTTTAAAATTTGCATCCCTGGTTTCAAGTTTCTCATGGCCTTACTGCTCCCTATTTGAGTTACTCTACCAGCTCTCCAGGATGAATCCTTCAATTCTGGCCTCATGCTATTCCAATTTTAATTGCTCCATGATTGAAGGGCAGCCTTGCCATCAGCTAACTAGGCCCTGAACTCTTGAATTCTCTCCCTAAGCCGCTGTACCTTCCTCTCCTTAGTAAAGACTCAAAACAGATTGTTTCACCAAGCTTTTGGTCACCTGTCTTCACAGCCACTTTGTGGCTCGGTGTACAAATTTTGTTTGCTAACACTTCTGGGAAGATTCTGCTACATTGACTGCAAGACGACATGAATGCAAGTTGTTGTAGCAGCTGTTCAGCCTGAATGGTGATGAGTCAAAATTTTGCAATAAAAACTTGTCATATAGTAGTATCTTTAATAAAATATATGTCCCTAAAGTGCTTTGCCAGTGTAATGAAACACAGTTTGACATCCAGCTTATAGGAAGGCACTGGTCCAAAGGCTTGGTCAAAGCTTTGTCAAAGAATTTACCAAATTTACAGTGCAGAAGGAGGCCATTCGGCCCATCGAGTCTGCGGCGGCCCTTGGAAACAGCACCCTACTGAATCCCATGCCTCCACCCTATCCTAGTAACCCAGTAACCCCACCTAACGTTTTGGACTCTATGGGGCAATTTAGCATGGCAATCCACCTAACCTGCAAATCTTTGGGCTGTGGAAGGAAACCAAAGCACCTCCGGAGGAAACCCATGCAGACACGGGGAGAAAGTGCAAACTCCACACAGCCAGTTACCCGAGGCCGAAATTAAACCTGGGTCACGAGCTAGATTTTAAGGAACATCTTAAAGAAGGAAAGAGAAATAGGGATGCAGAGAGATTTAGGGATGGAATTCCGAAGCTTAGAGACTTGACAGCTGTCAAAGCTGAAGCGATTACAATCAACCTAAAAAATTACTGTCTCAATTCCATAGTGCACTTACCAGAATAATACCAATTGGTAATTGTTGGCTACTCTAATTATCCCACAGACTTTGGCCACGGTTGGATGCAAGTTAGTTTTCACATTTTCTGGTTCAAGCTGTTAGTATAAACCAAACAGTAGATAAGAGCTTCCCACAGAGAGGAAAATAACTAAAATGACATCCTCAGATTGCTCTCATGCGCCTCCTAACAGTGTTGAAGTGACAGGGACAGACTGGATGTCAGTCCTCAGACAAAGAGTTAAATTTATCATATGTAACTTTGAAGAACTGAGCAAAATCTGAGCCAAAATCAGTTAATTAACCCCTTTCTCAAGTTCTGTGAACAAAGATCACCTTCAGTGCCTGAAAGAAATGGAAACCCGGCTTGTGCACCTTGTTGATTTCCTTCAGCTTGCATCGATGAATGTTTCTGTTGCAAAGGTCTGGGGCTGGATTCTCCACCCCACTCCATTTCTGTTTCAGTACGCCGGCGGGTTGCTCCGTTACGCCGGCTGGTCAATGGGGTTTTCCATTGTGGGGAGCCCTACCACCCCCCCCCCCCCCAGCTGCCTGCAAAACGGAGCATTCTGCTGGTGGAGAATCCAGCCCCTGACTTTCCGTACAAATTTCTGTGATATAAGCCTCAGAGACGTTCTACTAATTCAGAAGGATGTGTAACTGAGTATCACGTAGCCTTGCATTGAACTTACCGCATAGAAACAGACCATGCAGTCCATCATATTTATGTTCCACATGGCCCTCCTCCCAACCTTCTTCACCATTGGCATATTCTTCTATTTCTTCCTCCCTCATGTACATATCCTGCTTTGCCTTTAATGCACCTATGCTATCTACCTCAACTATTCCTTGTGGTACCCAGTTCCATATTCTAACTTATTTGCAGAAAAAAGGTTTCTCCTGAATTCCCCATTGGATTTATAAATTGGTATCTTGTACATCTGACATCTAATTTTGCTCTCCCTGGACGTGGAAGAATTTATTCTACATCTACCCTTTCAAACCCTTCCATATCTTAAAGACGTCTAACAGGGTGCTCCTCAGTCTGAATTTTTCCAGAGAAAAGAGTTGAATCTTTTAATTATTCCTGGTAAATTTAAACTCTCAATTCTGGTATCATTTTACTGAATTTTTATTTTCATTTTCTGCAGTGTGTCTGCATTATTTCTTTTGGAGGCCAGACTGGGGAATGGAAGCAAATTTGTTTCCCGATAAGGACATAGAATCTCTACAGTACAGAAGGAGGCCATTCAGCCCATCAAGACTGCATCGCCCTCTTAAATGGCGCACTACCTAGGCTCACTCCCCTGCCCTAACCCTGTAATCCACCTAAACTGCGCAACTTTGGACACTAAGGAGCAATTTTAGCATGGCCAATTCACCTAACCTGCCCATCTTTGGACTGTGGGAGGAAACTGGAGTACTGGAGGAACCCACACAGACACGGGGAGAATGTGCAAACTACACACAGACAGTCATCCAACTCCGGAATTGAACCCAACACTGTGAGGCAGCAATGCTAATCTCTGTGCCACTGTGCCGCCCACAGGTAATGGCTTTTTATGACAACCGATTAGTTTCATGGTCATTATTATGCCTGTTCCTTCTTGTTTATTCCATTATTTCCCCTTTCTTTTATTTTGCTGTTACATTTTTTTTGATCCATGGATGTTAATGGACCTGTGACCTTAAGACAAAGCCGCCTGCAAGAAGCAGCCTTTAATTCAAACAAGCGGGTACCAGAAGGCTGTGCTGTTTTGGACTGTGTTTGGAGATTGGCTGGCCACAGTGATGATTTGATTTCATTGATGTGGCTGGTGGCCAATGTAAGGGCCCAAAGACTGTGCTCTGCCCACCAGGTGGTGATTGGATCTGATCCCACTTGAATATCCTCAGAGCCATGGGTTCCCATTTTAATTCACTTTTGAATCTGCAGCTGGAATGGAGGGTTGGGCAGCACGGTAGCACAGTGGTTAGCTATGATCAACCAGCGTGCGGCAGAAGCACCATATTAAGAGACTCTTCGGTAGGATTCTCCGTTTCTGCGACTGTGTTGACACGAATGCAGAATTTGTGGACTTACACGACAGCAAAACTGGTGCCATACCAAGACCGATTCCGTTACTGTTAAGGGGCTATCACCGGCGCCATGTGGAACACAATCGATTCTTTTTTTATATAAATTCAGTGCACCCAATAATTTTTTTCCAATTTCAGGGTAATTTAGCATGGCCAATGCACCACACCTGCACATCTTTGGCTTGTGGAGGGTGAGATCCACACAGACAGAGGGAGAATGTGCAAACTCCACGCAGAGATCGTACCCGGGTCCTCAATGCCATAGGCAGCAGTGCTAACCACTGCGCTGCCATGTCACCCTGGAACACAATCGATTTTCATGAGAAACGGTGACAGATTCACTGGTTCCACGACTGACAATCAGGAGGCTAACAAGCTGCAGCCGCATATACACACTTGACTCCCCACACACACCATCCTAGCCAACAAGATGGCAGCAAGGAGAGCGGCACCCCGCTTCACCTTGCCAAGTTGGAGACCTTCCTGGATGTGATGGAGGAGAGGCGCTTGACCCTGTACCCTGGCTGGGAAGAAGGCTGCCAGCCGCCGTCATTCATCATGCTTGGGCGCAGGTGGCAGAGGCGGTCAGCGCTGTGGGAAACGTAGTCTGGACCATCCAGCAGTGCCGGAACAAACTGCACGACCACCTCAGGGCGGCCAGGATGAGTAGGCAGCCCCTGGCACTAACACCCATCCAACACACCCATAATCCTACCCACCCCCCCCCCCCCCAACCCGGAGGGCAGCCAAACCCAAAACCCTGCCCCACATGCTGACACCCATACCAACTGCCATAGCCGGGTGCCCTGGTCACTGAGGCCAACAGCTGCCCACCCCCTGAGCTGCATGAGTCGGACTGTTTAACACTGTCGTCTTCTGCGTATTCTCCCATCCTCCCCCAGGAGAAGGCCATGCACAATTCCCAGAGCAGGAGATGACAGGAGGGGATTGCTGGACCTCAGGCCCCTCACCATGGCTGAGCAGAGGCCCTGGACGTGATCAGGGTCCTGAAGAAAGGGACGTTGCTGAGGTGGTGCTGGGCCCCAGGTGAGGAAATGAGACCCCGTTTAGTTACGTTTCCCCATGACATGTATGTCAATCCCTTCACCCCCACATCACCCTAACCTCAATACCACCCTACCTCCCACTCTACCCTCACCCCTACACGACCCTCACCACAACACCACCCTCACACCCACACCTCCCTGATACCTCCCCCGCCCTACGGTCTAATCATGCGTCTTGTCTTGTGTCTTGCAGGACCTGCTGGGGATGGGATGGGTCCATCAGGCATCCCCTGCACCCAGCCAATGCCACAGGCAGAACCCCCCCCCCCCCCCCATGAGCCGAGCACCAACGCTGAAAGCAGCTCGGACACCAGCCCTCTGCCCGAGACTCAGGACACTCTGGAGCTCGGGTCAGAGGATGACTGATTTTCCATTACAACTATGTCCAACACCCTCCACCATCCCAGAGACTCTCATCTCGGTTGGGCATGTTAGTGAAGAGGCTCTTGGGGCACTCTCTGGTGCGCACGACACAGCTGATCCTGGACAGCAGGTGGAGGTAGGAACACCCGAGTAGGCGGACGATCAGAGGGCAGGCCAACCCGAGGAACTAGCTGTCGTCTAGACTGGTCTCGAGCTTCAGAAACAGACTGACCCATCTATAGCGGAGATGCAGTCACAGAGCCAGGGACTATATGAGGGGTTGTCGGAGATCATCCAGTAGCTGCAGGCACAGTTGGAGAAGTGTAACCGCGTGCAGGAGGTGGTGCCGACCATGCGTGCCACCCATGCCAACACCGCGGTGGAGCCATTGTGGACGACGATGTTGGCTATGAATCAACATGTCCCACATTCTCCCCGTGTTTGCGTGGGTTTCACCACCACAACCCAAAGATGTGCAGGGTAGGTGGAATGGCCACGCTAAATTGCCCTCAATTGGAAAAAGTGAATTGGGTACTCTAAAAATTAAAAACAAAGTGAAGTAGCATGTCCAAGGCCTGGGGCATTCCGTGCAGGCGCTGGCCGAGGCCCAGGACAGGTCCCAAAGCCACCTGGAAATCGCAACAGCGCTCCTGCTGTCCAGTCACTGCAGGCCACGGCTGGAAACGTTGGTAGCATTGCCCAGGCGCTGGCTGACGTGGCGCCGACACAGAGGGAGGTGGCTCAGCCCCAGAGGGAGATGGCACAGTCACTGCTTGATGTGACACATGCCCAGAAGGTGGTGGCACAGTCGCAGGGTGATGTGGCGCAGTCCCAGACGGCAATGGTCCACTCTCTGTGCTCTATGGTCGTGAGCATGCGGACCCTGGTCGAGACCAGAGTGGCCTCTAGGACTGATCGCACCCCATCCCATGGAGTAGCCTGGTGGCCATCGGGCACCCCGAGGGAGGAGGAGGTGATGGGGCCAGTGCCGATGACTCCCGCAGGGGAGGTGCCAGAACACCGCAGCACCACGGACTCCTCTCCTCCTGTCCCTGGTGCATCTGGTGGGCAGCGGAGAGAACGGGGCGGCAGCATGCCACTCGGCACACCCGAGCAACAGCCGGGCCCATCCAGGCTCGGTTGCCCCAGAAGACGCCCGCCAAGGGGACCCAGGGCGCAGGGCAGGAATCACTCCAATCCTGTTGTACCATCTGGGGAACCACCTATATGTAGCATTCGGGCCCTTAAGGCCAGGAAGCTAGACACTAGTTAAGTTGGGGCTAGGGCACAATCTGTATATATTCGTTCACATTGAACATCTGTTACCACCGTTATAACCTGCCTCGGTGCTCTGTCCGATGGGTACAAGGGGTGAAGGAGTGGGCTAGTCTGGGCTGGATGGGAGGGGGCCTGGGCTCCACAATGCTGCCCCCCCCCCCCCCCCCCCCACCGCTGACCATCCCCACCACCACCACCCCAGAGATTCAATGGGACTGTGTGATGGACTGTCCAGCTCGCATGCAGGGATCGCCCAGGTGGACAGTGGAAAGTGCTATTGTGGGCAGGAGTCAGACATTGCCAAATGATGTGGAGCACCAGAGCTCATCGCAGAGCGGGTTGTCAACATTCTCCACCCCATGGACCAGAACCGCTGTTACTACCAACCCAAGACCCCCACCTCGTAGTGCAACAGGTATGTATCATGGAGTAAGGTGCAAGCGGGGGGTGACTGGGGCGGGTAGTGAGAGGGTATGGGGGTGGGATGTGGTGTCCATGCTCCGCCAGTCCCCCCCTTCCACCACCCCTCCTCCCAATCGGTGAACCTGGAGGCGATCAAAGCGTCCCATGCGCGTTGCCTGCCGCACACATCGTGCGGCCTCCTGTACCTGCCTGAGCTCCATGTCTTGTCCACCCTTGCCCTCTTCCACATGCTCCTCATTGGACGAGGCCCGGTGCTCCTCCTCCTCCTCCTCCAGCACCTCACCGCTCTGCTGCGTGATGTTGTGGAGGACACAGCAGGCCACCACGATGCGGGAGACCCTCCCAACGACATACTGGAGGGTCCTTCCAGTGCACTCCAGGCACCTGAACCGTATCTTCAGGAGGTCAAAGCAGCACTCGATCACACTCCTGCTGCTTCACGGCCTATCACCTGCAGGTGCTCGTAGGGCAACATGCATCCCGTCGATCACCCCCTGGACCCGGGACATCTCAGCAATGGCGGCGAATCCCATTGCCCGGGCGTCCTGGTAGGCTCGGTCCACATTGAAATGGGTGTATTGTGCCTTCCGGGTATATAGGTGATGGTGCGGTTGCACCTGTGCACTGAGCTCTGTGAGATCCCGGACAATTCCCCACTCGCCGCTTGGAATGACCCCGTGGCATAAAGGTTCAGACGACCGTCACCTTGACGGCCACTGGGAGCGGGTGTTCTCCACCAATCCCCCGTGGTGCCAGGTGTGCAATGATCTGGCAGCTATGTCGCACTCTCTCCCTGCTCAGCCGGAGTCTTTGACGACATTCCCTGGTCCGGCAGGTCCTTAAATGACAGACGCTCTTGGTACACAGAGGAAGTACCACGTGTCCATGACTGGAAAGAGAAAAGCAGTGACCTCTGTTTAAACTTCTCAGATCCTTTAGCTGCAAGCCATTCATCCATTTCTCTAAGTGGGCTGTGATTGACAGCTTCCACAAACACAGCTGTCAGCCTTGCTTCATTCGCCTCCCTTCATGGATGTGTTACAATGCCTGGTCAGTTCTCACCAGTGGCTAAGTGACTGGACCACAACCATAACTCAATAATTTTTCAAGGCAGTTCGGAAAAGGTCAATTCATTCCAGGAGTGAAAATGTGAGAAATAGGGCTTGGTTATTTTATACACAAACATTATTAAAACAAAAGAAAAACATTATTTAAACTTTTCAACTTTAACCCTAACAATAACAGATTACATATCATATCTTAACCTTAACGCACTACTTTCCATTAAATAGCCCTTCACATGAACATAAAAAGCAAGAGGGTAGCCAGGGAAAGGGTTGGCCCACTGAAAGACTGGGGAGGGAATCTATGTGTGGAGCCAGAGGAAATGGGCGAGGTACAAAATGAAAACTTTGCATCAGTATTCACCAAAGGGAAGGAATGGTGGATCGAAAGAGAAAATACTGGAAAATCTCAGCAGGTCTGGCAGCATCTGTAGGGAGAGAAAAGAACTAACGTTTCGAGTCCGATGACTCTTTGTCAAAGTCATCGGACTCGAAATGTTAGCTCTTTTCTCTCCTTACAGATGCTGAAGGACCTGCCGAGATTTTTCAGCATTTTCTCTTTCGTTTCAGATTCCAGCATCCGCAGTAATTTGCTTTGATCCAATATTATAGGAATTGGTGGATGTTGAGTCTGGAGAAGGATGTGTAGATAGCCTGGTTTACATTGAGATCCAAAAAGACGAGGTGTTGGGCGTCTTGAAAAATATTATGGTGGAGAAATCCCCAGGACATGATGGGATTTACCCCAGAATACTGAAGGAGGCTAGAGAGGAAATTGCTGAGGCCTTGACAGTAATCCTTGGATCCTCACTGTCTTCAGGTGATATCCCGGAGGACTGGAGAATAGCCAATGTTGTTCCTTTGTTTCAGAAGGGAAGCAAGGATAATACAGGGAACTACAGGCCGGTGAGCCTTAAGTCAGTGGTAGGGAAATTACTGGAGAGAATTCTTCGAAACAAGATCTACTCCCATTTGGAAGCAAGTGGACATATTAGCGAGAGGCAGCACGGTTTTGTGAAGAGGAGGTTGTGTCTCACTAACTTGATAGAGTTTTTTGAGAAGCTCACAAAGATGGTTGATGCAGGTAGGGCAGTGGATTTTGCCTATATGGACTTCAGTAAGGCCTTTGGCAAGATCCCTCATGGCAGACTGGTACAAAAGGTGAAGTCACACGGGATCAGAGGTGAGCTGGCAAGATGGATACAGAACAGGCCAGGCCATAGAAGGCAGAGAGTAGCAATGGAAGGGTGCTTTTCTGGGGCGGGATTCTCCGACCCCCCGCCGGCCGAAGTCCCGCTGCTGGAATGCCTGTCCCGCCGGCGAGGATCAAACCACCTCTCTTCCTGGCGGGTCGAGGCGGCGCGGGTGGGCTCCGCGGTCCTGGGGGGTGCCCCCACGGTGGCCTGGCCCGCGATCGGGGTCCACCGATCTGCAGGCAGGCCTGTGCCGTGGGGGCACTCTTTTCCCTCCGCCTCGGCCACAGTCTTCACCATGGCCGAAGCGGAAGAGACACCCTCCCTGCGCATGCACGGGGATGGCGTCAGCAGCCGCTGACGCTCCTGCGCATGCGTGGACTTCTGCCACCCGGCAAAGTCCTTTCGGCCCCGGCTGGCTTGCCGCCAAAGGCCTTTCCCGCCGGCTGGAGGCGCGCCAACCACTCCGGCGTGGGGCTAGCCCTTCAAGGTGAGGGCTTGGCCACTAAAGGTGCGGAGAAATCCACACCTTTGGGGCGGCTCAACGCCGGAGTTGTTCACGCCACTCCATCCCGCCAGGACCCCCCGCCCCGCCGGTAGGGGAGAATCCCACCCCTGATTGGAGGGCTGTGACTAGTGGTGTTCCGCAGGGCTTAGTGCTGGGACCTTTGGTGTTCATAGTATGTATAAATGATTTGGAGGAAAATGTAACTGGTCTGATTAGTAAGTTTGCGGATGACACTAGGTTGGTGGAACTGCGGATAGCGATGAGGACTGTCAGAGGATACAGCAGGATTTAGATTGTTTGGAGACTTGGGCGGAGAGATGGCAGGTGGAGTTTAATCCAGACAAATGTGAGGTAATACATTTTGGACGGTCTAATGCAGGTAGGGAATATATAGTGAATGGTAGAACCCTCAAGAGTATTGACAGTCAGAGAGATCTAGGTGTACAGGTCCACAGGTCACTGAAAGGGGCAACATAGGTGGAGAAGCTAGTCAAGAATGCCTATGGCATTTGCCAGGGTATTGAGTAAAAAATTGGCAAGTCATGTTGCAACTGTATAGACCTTAGTTAGGCCACACTTGGAGTAAAGTGTTCAATTCTGGTCGTCACACTACCAGAAGGATGTGGAGACTTTAGAGAGGGTGCAGAAGAGATTTACCAGGATGTTGCCTGGTATGGAGGGCATTAGCTATGAGGAAAGTTTGAATAAACTCGGTTTGTTCTCATTGGAACAACAGAGGTTGAGGGGCGACCTGATAGAGGTCTACAAAATTATGAGGGGCATAGACAGAGTGAATGGTCAGAGACTTTTCCCCAGGGTAAAGGGGTCAATTTCTAGGGGACATAGGTTTAAGGTGCGAGGGGTAAGGTTTAGAGGAGATGTAGGAGGCAAGTTTTTTACACAGAGGGTAGTGGGTGCCTGGAACTCGCTACCGGAGGAGGTGGTGGAAGCAGGGACGATAGTGACGTTTAAGGGGCATAGAACAAAGAACAAAGAAAATTACAGCACAGGAACAGGCCCGTCGGCAGTCCAAACCTGCGCCAACCATGCTGCCCGTCTAAACTAAAATCTTCTACACTTCCGGGGTCCGTATTCCTCTATTCCCATCCTATTCATGTATTTGTCAAGATGCCCCTTAAACGTCACTATCGGCCCTGCTTCCACCACCTCCTCCGGCAGCGAGTTCCAGGCACCCACTACCCTATGTGTGCCTCATACATCTCCTCTAAACCTTGCGCCTTGCACCTTAAACCTATGCCCCCTAGTAATTGACCCCTCTGACCTGGGAAAAAGCCTCTGACTATCCACTCTGTCTATGCCCCTCATAATTTTGTAGACCTCTATCAGGTCGCCCCTCAGCCTCCATCATTCCAGTGAGAACAAACCGAGTTTATTCAACCTCTCCTCATAGCTAATGCCCTCCATACCAGGCAACATCCTGGTAAATCTCTTCTGCACCTTCTCTAAAGTCTCCACCTCCTTCTGGTAGTGTGGTCAATAGAATTGAACACTATACTCCAAGTGTGGCCTAACTGAGGTTCTATACAGCTGCAATATGACTTGCCAATTTTTATACTTAATGCCCCGGCCAATGAAGGCAAGCATGCCATATGCCTTCTTGACTACCTTCTCCACCTGTCTTGCGCCTTTCAGTGACCTGTGGACCTGTATACCTAGATCTCTCTGACTGTCAATGCTCTTGAGGGTTCTACCATTCACTGTATATTCCCTACCTGCATTAGACCTTCCAAAATGCATTACCTCATATTTGTCCAGATTAAACTCCATCTGCCAACTCTCCGCCCAAGTCTCCAAACGATCTAAATCCTGCTGCATCCTTTGACATTCCTCATCGCTATCCGCAATTCCACCAACCTTTCTGCCGTCTGCAAACTTACTAATCAGACCTGTTACATTTTCCTCCAAATCATTTATATATACTATGAACGGCAAAGGTCACAGCACCCTTCCCCGCGGAACACCACTAGTCACAGCCCTCCAATCAGAAAAGCATCCTTCCATTGCTACTCTCTGCCTTCTATGACCTAGCCAGGTCTACATCCATCGTGCCAGCTCACCTCTGATCCCGTGTGACTTCACCATTTGTACCAGTCTGCCATGAGGGACCTTGTCAAAGGCCTTACTGAAGTCCATAATAGACAACATCCACTGCCCTACCTGCATCAATCATCTTTGTGACCTCCTCAAAAACCTCCATCAAGTTAGTGAGACACGACCTCCCCTTCACAAAACCGTGCTGCCTCTCGCTAATACATCTTGCCAAATACATGAATAGGATGGGAATAGAGGGATACAGACCCCGGAAGTGCAGAAGATTTTAATTTAGACAGGCAGCATGGTCGGCGCAGGCTTGGAGGGCCGAAGGGCCTGTTCCTGTGCTGTACTTTACTTTGTTCTTTGTTTATACAGCTCTCAGTTCCACTTACATAGACAGGCAAAGATGAAACTGTATCTACAATGTAATTCTAAGCTGTAAGTAAAGTTCCTTTCGAATCCTTTTTGAAAGTCTGTATCTGGAGCAGCTTTTTCATGACCCCTCTGGGGGACTTCTCAAATCCTTCTACTGATCTGTTCGAAGCAGGATTCATTATCTCTCTCTCTGAGCTCCACCCAATCCCTAAAACAAAGGTTCTCTTCTGGAGTTCCAGACTTGAACCCATCATTGTTACCTTGGCTGTTTGATTTCCCATTCCAGTTTATGCAAAAGAATACAGCCATGCTATTGATATGCAACTAACCTCCCACTGACAGACAAAAGACCATCAGACTCTGTGATGGGCTGATAAATGGTCAGCCAGGAGTGTCTTGAAAGACAATGGATCAGGGTGATTCATCCTTGCTGAACAGGGCCATCCTATGTATTCCCACTAACACGTTTAAGTCTGAATAGGACAATGTAACTCTTGCCAAGTGTGGGCGTATCCCTCTGACTCTGTGTTAGCAGATTTTTTTCCCTTAGTCTGTTTAACCCCTAAATTGCCTGCTACATCTTTGATCTCATTTCTGGACCCAATTACCCAATATCTCTTTCACTTAACAGATGAGTACCTCTGAAGTGCTGTAACCACAATGTTTACAAACATTGTAGGTCTGGTTTAGCTCAGTTGGCTAGATAGCTGGTTCATGTTGCACAGCTACGTCAGCAGCGCAGGTTAAATTTCCGTACTGCCGGAGGTTATTAATGAAGGCTCGCGTCCTCAACCTTGCCCTTCGCCTGAGATGTGGTGATCCTCGTGTTAAATCACCACCAGTCACCTCCCGCTCTCAAAGCAACCGATGGTCATCTGGGAATATGGCAAAGTTACCTTTTACCTTTATAAACATCAACCACTTCAAATATAGTTAAGTCCATTCAAATCACCCCTCTTCACACTTGAGTGATTTTGAAGTTCTGAGCTGGAAATTGACAGCATGGGGTCCACCGTGTCAGGGCCACGCTGGAAAATACCTGCACCAAACGACGCCCTCGTGTATCTCGGCTGAGGGTGTGGAGAATCGGACTTTCAGCCCGTTAATCGGATACAAATGACCCATTTGTATGCTCCCACCTGAGCGGGGCAGATAGCTCGCTGCTGCCTCCAGCGGGAGCCTGAGCATCGGAACAGCCGCTGATTCCATTTTAGCTCAATTCTGAGCTGGAACGGGAATTCCGCTACCGGCTGAGGGGAGCAAAAAACCAAGCCCTCTGAAAACAGTCGCGAAACATCTGTAATTTTGTAAAACCTTACAATCTCCAACTGAACTCCCTTTAACAACCACCATTACTTTCAAACACTGGTCAGACTTCCAAACCTCAGGTAGTGTTAGTTGCAAGCGCACTGACTTCAAATCCTTAAAATATCAATAACCTAACAGGCTCAGCAGTTGTTTCTGAATTTTTAAAATCATCATAGAGTGAATTTCTTATCAAACGATTTCTGATAAATTGCTTTAATTCTTCAACTGGCAAATAACACAGAAAACGTGGAGTGTTGGTGTAACCTTGGGCGGGATTCTCCGACCCCCCGCCGGGTCGGAGAATCGCCAGGGGCTGGCGTGAATCCCGCCCCCGCCGGTTGCCAAATTCTCTGGCACCGGATATTCGGCAGGAGCGGGAATCGCGCCGCGCCGGTCGGCGAGCCCCCCGCGGCGATTCTCCGGCCCGCGATGGGCCGAAGTCCCACTGCTGGAATGCCTGTCCCGCCGGCAAGGATCAAACCACCTCTCTTCCCGGCGGGACTAGGCGGCGCGGGCGGGCTCCGGGTTCCTGCGGGAGGGGGGGGGGCGCGGGGCGATCTAGCCAAGGGGGGGGGGTGTCCCCATGGTGGCCTGGCCCGCGATCGGGGCCCACCGATCCGCGGGCGGGCCTGTGCCGTGGGGGCACTCTTTTCCCTCCGCCTCGACCACAGTCTTCACCATGGCTGACATGGAAGAGGCACCCCCCCACTGCGCATGCGCGGGGATGACGTCAGAGGCCGCTGACGTTCCCGCGCATGCGCGGACTTCCGCCACCCGGTGAAATCCTTTCGGTCCTGTCTGGCGTGGCGCCAAAGGCCTTTCCCGCCGGCTGGCAGCACGCCAACCACTCCAGCGCGAGGCTAGCCCCTCAAGGTGAGGGCTTGGCCCCTAAAGGTGCAGATTTCTCCGCACCTTTGGGGCGGCCCGACGCCGGAGTGGTTCACGCCACTCCATCCCGCCGGAACCCGCCCCGCCGGGTAGGGGAGAATCCCGCCCCTTATCTCTGGAAATTATTTTGAATCTATCCCATTCCAAGTCACACATCGGGTGGACTCAAACCAGAATTTGGCAAAGTTTCAGACTCAGACAGAAAACTGTTGTGTAACTCTCCAGTTGCACAGACCAATTTCCTCGCCAAACCATGAGTCTCTTCGACAAAATAAATGGGTTGGCATGGTTTGCAGTGTCACTGGTGAGTTGGGATCTTCCGAGCCAGAAACCAGCTTCAAAGAGATCAGGACGACATCTTTAAATGGCATCCCGATCTGTGCGGCTGCCTAACGGCCCCAGCCCCCATCACGCAGGCATTGGGGGATTCCCCCTCGTCCCCCATGGTAATTTTTTCCGGCATTCCTCTCCGTCTGCACACACATCGCACCAGCCCCCGGACCCCCATGACATCCAGTGCCGGCATTGAACCTCCCTCACCAAAACCACAGAAGTAGAGTCAACACTCCACCTGCAGCCCACATCATGGGCCTCTCACTATGGTCTGGCGCTGCCCCAGCATGTCCCCTTACTCTAGGCTACACTTACCTCTGTGCCCTGGAGGGATCCTCTTGACTGCTTCAGTTCTGTCCAAACCTGTTGTAAGCAGTCATGTTGGCAAGGTATGAATATTTATTAATGAGGCTGATGTGGCGGGGGTGCTGCTAATAATATTTAATTCAATGCAGATGTAGTAAAATGGGTATCATGCACTGTGTGGATGTGAATCATTTTGAGTACCCAATTCATTTTTTCCAATTAAGGGGCAATTTAGCGTGGCCAATTCACCTAGCCTGCACATCTTTGGGTTGTGGGGGGCAGCACGGTGGCACAGAGGGTTAGCCCTGCTCCCTCACGGCACCGAGTTCCCAGGTTCAATCCCGCCTCGGAGTCACTGTCTGTGTGGAGTTTGCACATTCTCCCCATGTTTGTGTGGGTTTCGCCCCCACAAAGACCTTGGTCTTTGTTACCTCGTTTTCTATACAGCTGGTGCATTTACCTCCAGCAATGGAGATGAGGATGCCAATGACTCCCACCACGAGTCAGGTAACAGTCAGAACTCTGGAAATCTGGAGGTCATGAGGGAGGGCTAACAGGGAGTCATGCACCTTACATTGCATCTGCCCTGTGCTCTGAATAATGCTGTTCGTCCAGAGACCTTCCCAAATAATATATGCCACCACTATGTTGTTTCTAATGACAACTGTCACTCTCCACATGGACAGGACACAGGTGAGAAGAGCGCCCCGCCAGCCGAACACTCACAGTACAATGCACAGACTCTGGTATCCCATTGTTGCCACTCTTGTGGTTTTGTGGCTTCAATCAACGACATTTTGGGAGAAAGAATTTAGACTGCTTTCACAATCCCGAGCAGGCTGAGGACAAGTAGTAAAAGCGATGCACTTTTAGCCCCTGAGTAGTGGGCGGGCACTAGCTCTTCTTCTCAGCATCCTTAAACTGAAATCAGGGAGAGCCTGTTGAACCGGATTCCAGCCTAGTTTCAGGTACTTTTGGTAATTGGTGAGGCACATAACTGGGTTGGTCAACAAATATCTGTGTGCTTTTTGGCATATGGTTGCAGCTCAATAAATTTTTCCCTTGTAAAGAAGCCAAGCTTTATTAAAAAATGATATTGCCCAATGTAGCTTTAAGTAATCTGTCATTTGGAGGACAAGGGAACGTAACTTCCTCCGGTAACTCTTTTATTTTACAAATCTTCCGAGGCCTTTTCTGCTCTCTGTTCCTGCTGTCATTCTTATGATGGGAGGAGCTGATTAAAAGATAAACTTTGATACTTTCTTTATCTGATCTAGGAACCCTATGGGAAGGTAATGAATTGTTTCCAAAAGAGCATCAACAGACACCTGCTACATGAAGGAAGAACTCAGTATCTAGAGCAAAGGGTCAGTTCAAACCAAGATCAATATTAAATAATTAAAATGACAACCTGTCAATCCAATCTACAGGGATGTGATTGACACCATCACCTTACAAAATTATCACCGGCATGCAGCATTGTATTTGTGCCTGTTCTTTCACCTCACAATATTTGCTGTACCCCTTTATCGTCTCTATTATCCAGCTGGATGAGTCAACTCAAGCCTCCATCCATTCTTCTCCATCCAGTCTTAGCCAGAGAATCACTTGCATTTGCTTCTCTTCCTGCTCCTGCAACATTACCTCTGGTGTCCCTACAAGTATCTACCTTTGACCCTCCCCCTATATTTAATCTACATTGTCCTTCCGCAACATAACCGGACAGCACAACGTCTGATTTCCCATATTTGCTGATGTTACCCAGCCCTACGTCATTACCATCACTATTATTTCCCTGGCGTCTCTGATTTGTCACACTGCTTGATTGACCGCCAGTACTGGATGAACAGTAATTTCCTTCAACTAAATATTAGAAAGAACAAAGCCATCTTGATCCGCACCAGAAACTCCGTTCCCTAGTCACCAACTCGATCTCCCTCCCTGGCAACTCTCTGTGTCTGAACCAAACTGTTCACAAACCTGGTGTCATGTTTGACCCCAAAATGAGCTGCAAACCATATATCTGCTCTACCATCAAGATTAAACTGAGGAGGTGGCACGGTGACGCAGTGGTTAGCATTGCTGCCTCAAGGCGCCAAGGTCCCGGGTTCGATGTCGGCCCCGAGTCACTGTCCGTGTGGAGTTTACACATTCTCCCCATGTCTGTGTGGGTCTCACCCCCACAATCCAAAGATAATAATAATAATCGCTTATTGTCACAAGTAGGCTTCAATGAAGTTACTGTGAAAAGCCGCTAGTCGCCACATTCCAGCGCCTGTTCGGGGAGGCTGGTACGGGAATTGAACCCGCGCTGCTGACCTTGTTCTGCATTATAAGCCAGCTGTTTAGCCCACTGTGCTAAACCAGCCAGATATGCAGGGTAGGTGAACTGGCCACGCTAAATTGCCCCTTAATTGGAAAAGGTTTTTTAAAAACATTGGACTGAGGAATGGTGAACAAACAGTAAACAGGGGATATGAATAAACAGATCATTTTCAGGTTGGCAGTCGTAACTAGTGCCATACCTGAAAGGTCATTGACCTTTTTACAATCTATACCAATGCCTTAGATGAGAGGACTGAGTCATATATTCAAGTTCACTAGTGATACAAAGTTTCGTGGCAGTCAAGGAGATTGCTAAAGGGATACACAAAGTGGTTGAATGAGCGGGTAAGAGCATTTGATGAAAATGTGGAGATGTATGTAGTTATTCCCTTTGGGAGAAAAAAAAGAAAAGGAGAATGTATTTAATATGTTGAGAGACCGGGAAATCTGATATTCAGAGGAATCAGTGAGTCATTGTGTAGGAATCACAGAATGTTAGCATGCACGTGCAGAGGAACACAGGAAGTACAAATAGGGGTAGGCCATTTGGCACATTGAGACTACTCCATATTCAAATAGATTGTGGCTGTCCATCCAACTCTACACCATTTCCCCCATATTCCTTGATGTCATTAGTATCCAGAAACCTATCGATTTCTGTATTGAATATGCTCAATGATTGAACTTCCATAGCCTTTCGGGGGAAGGAATTCCAAGGATTCACCACCCCAGTCCTGGCTCTAGACTCAGCAGCCAGGGATATATCCTGTCCACACCAATCCTCTCATGCTCTCTCAGAATTTTATAAGTTTCCATGACATGACCTCTCGTTCTTTGAAACTGGAGAATACAGCCCCAGTTTCCTCAATTTCTCCTCATAAAACAATCCCACAAGTCCAAGGATTAGTCTGTTGAACCTCTGTTTCACTCTCTCTATGGCAAGTAGCATTTGGGCGGAGAATCAGTTTTGATGCCAAAATAGTGGAGGGCGCCAGGTTCACGCCAAATCACAATTCTCCGGTGCCTCGACAGCGGTATCAATGCGTTCCACTCCCCATGTACAATAAACACCGTTTGCAAATCATTAGCGGGCCTGACCCGGTATTTTCCCGGGTCTCCATGAATTTCTGTCTCCACGATGGCGAGGTTCACTTGTGCTTTTAAATTTGAGAAACAGGCGTTGCGACTTGTGATTGAGAAGGAGATAGGACATGCAGAGGTGTGACCGTTGGCTGCCGGTCCTGATACTGCAGGGCTAGCGGCCGCCGATCGGTGCAGCGCGATTCCCACCCCCGCCAAGGGGAGTGGGCCTCTGCCAGGGCAGGGGGAGGTGACGGGAGGAAGGGTCGTGGGGCCTGGGTAATTCCCCATGGTACTGGAGCGGTGTACAGGCATAGACCGCCATTGCTGCAGCCAGGGAGTTAGTTAGCTCAACTGACTGAACAGCTGGTTCATGATGCGGAGCAACACCAATACTGTGGGTGGCCTGGTAGCACAGTGGGTAGAACTGTTGCTTCACAGCCCTAGGATCCCAGGTTCGATCACTGTCTGTGCGGAGTCTGCACGTTCTCCCCGTGGCTGCATGTTTCCTCCGGATGCTCCGGTTTCCTCCCACAAGTCCCGAAAGACATAGAGCAGGATTCTCCGATCGCCCACCGGGTCGGAGAATCACCGGGGGGGCGGCGTGAATCCTGTCCCCATCGGCTGCCGAATTCTCCGGCGCCGGAGATTTGGCAGGGGCGGGAATCGCACTGCACCGATCGGCGGCCGCTAGCAGCGGCCCCTCCGGCGAATCTCCGGCCCGCGATGGTGCAAGTTGCCGCCCGTTTTCGGCCGGTCCCGCCGGCGTAAATTAGAGTAGGTACGTACCGACAGGACCTGGCTGCGCGGGCGGCCTCCGGGGTCCTCGGGGAGGCGCGGGGGGATCTAGCCCTGGGAGCTGCCCCCACAGTGGCCTGGCCCACGATCGGGGCCCACCGATCCACGGGCGGGCCTGTGCCGTGGGGGCACTCTATTCCTCCGCGTCAGCTGCTGTGGTCCTACGCGGAGATGATCCCCCCTGTGCATGCGCTGGGATGACGCCAGCACACGCTGGCACTCCCGCGCATGCGCCAACTTGCACTGGCCAGCGGTTGCCCTTCAGCGCCGGTTGGCATGGTGCTAAGCCCCTTCCCCGCCGGCTGGCGCGGCGCAAACCACTCCGGTGCCGGCCTAGCCACTGAAGGTGCGGAATTTGGGGCAGCCCAACGCTGGAGTGGTTCACGCCACTCCTTCGTGCTGGATTACCGCAGAATCCCGCCCATGCTGTTTGGTAATTTGGACATTCTGAATTCTCCCTCTGTGTACCCGAACAGGCACTGGAAAGTGGCGATTAGGGGATTTTCACAGTAACTTTATTGCAGTTTTAGGACCTGCCAGGCCATACATGCCATCAAAGACTCTAGCTGATCAGGGGGACCTTATGGTATATCCACCAGATCTTGGCTAACCTGGCACTGCGTGGGAATGGGGGAGAACGCTCGCTCCTGGTGGCCGTCAAGGTAACGGGCATAGTGGCCAGTATGCGTGTCAGCATGTGGTGCAGGGTGGGGGTTCAGCCGCCTTCCGAGTGTGGGTGGGGTTAAGGGTGTGTGGAACGGGGGTTGGTGTAAGGGGCACAGTGCTGCCTACTCATCTTGGCCGCCCTGATGAGGTTGTGCAGTTTCTTCCTGCACTGCTGGCCGGTCCTGACGATATTGCACATGGCACTGACCACCTTTGTCCAGGCATGGTGAATGGCAGCGGATGCCAGCCACCTTCCCAGGCCAGGGAACTCAAACTCGATGTCCATGAAATAGGATGCCACTCTCTTCACTGTCATCTTGTTGTCCGGGATGTGTGTGTGGGGATTGAAGTTTGTAAATGCGGCTGCAGCTTGTCAGCCTCCTGCATGTCAATGGCGAACCCGATGAATCCTGCACTGTTTCCCATTGGAATCGATTGTGTTCCACGTGGCACCGGTGCTAGCCTCTCAACAGTCACTGAATCAGTCCAGGTGTGGTGCCAGTTTTGCTGTCATGGAACTCCACGAATCCTGCCCCGGCATCAACACTTCGGGCGGAATTCTCCAGCTGCGCGATCCCGGCGACCGGAGAATCCCACCCGTAGTCAATGGACTTTTCCTTTGTCCGCATCTCGCGGGACGGAAGAATCCAATAGTCTCAGGAATGGAGAATCCCAATGTCTGTCAGACTATTGCCATTACTACAATTTTGGTCCAACCAATGTTATATTGAAATTCAACATAATTTATTTGCTTCCTAATCACCTGAATTCAGTGAATTGACTACCTTTAAATGCCCCTGCTAGCCCGAGTACTTTTAATCTGTTGTAGACCTGTACCCCTGCGTCCTTTTCTCTTTGTTTTTTTTTGCATCCGCACATAAATAGAGTAGACACAAAATTGTTACAAAGAAGTTTTTATTTTGGCTCTTGTGATTTACAAATATAATGAGTCCCCAGATCATTGAACAGACAGTGGTCTATATACAACAGTCTTGGAAAAGACGGGTTCAGACAATCTTTAAAATATACATGAATGGAAGTAACATTAAGAAAACAATAGAAAATGAAAAGTCATAACTTCAATCACGGATACATTTGAAATACAAATATGATTAGTATTAAGATCATTTGTTAAAACATCGAACCTATTCAGGTCAGGTAGAGATCCATTTCACAATTATCACTTTCTCACTTCATGTGAAATGGCGGCGGCTGATTCTTTCCAATTGGTCCAGATATTCCGAGTGCCAGGTAGATTTTCTCATTCCTGCACAGCTTTATAAAGCAAGTCTGCAGATAGGTGAATCGCCGACTAATTGCTAAACCAATTTCATTACAATACATTATATAAACAGCCGCTAAATATCGGTTGTTTTATAAAATCTTCCCATCTCCAACAGTATCTGCCTTTAACAAATACCTTTACTTTGCAACTCTGGCCAGATTTCCAAACTCTGTACCGGAGGTTGTGTTGGTTGCAAGCGCACTGACTTCAAATCCTTCCTGATATTGATAACTTCGGTAACAGACACGTACGGTTAAATAGTCACTGAACTTTAAAAAAAAAAAATCATTCAGCGAATTTCTTAACAGGCCCTTTATAGTAAATTGCTATAATTCTTCGATTGACAAATAATGTTGGCGTGTCTCTAGAATTAGTTCGGATCTATTCCATTCCAAGTTACACATAGTTCTTGTTGCTTGTAGCTGTAGATCTCGTCGCGGAATACTTCGCCGAGTAGTTATTCTCGTCTTTGGGAGGGCAGGTACAGCAGAGCAGAGCCCCTCCGAGGATCAGCAGACCCGAGGTCCCCCAGCCGATGTACAAAGAAGCTCCAAGTTCCCTCCTCTGGGCGTCCGTCACCAGCGGGTTGTAGAAATCCTTGATGATGGTGTTTGCTGACCAGGACACTGGGATCAGGGTCAAAACTCCAGCCAGGATGAAGGTAATTCCCGCTATAATTGTGACCTTGGCCTTTGTTGCCTCGTTTTCTATACAGTTGGTGCATTTACCTCCAACAATGGAGACGAGGATGCCGATGATCCCCACCACGAGTGAGATAACCGTTAGAGCTCTGGAAGCCTGCAGATCTTGGGAGAGGGCTAACAGGGAGTCGTACACCTTACATTGCATCTGCCCAGTGCTCTGAACGATGCAGTTCATCCAGAGACCTTCCCAAATGATCTGCGCCACCACGATGTTGTTTCCGATGAAAGCGGTCACTCTCCACATGGGCAGGACGCAGGTGAGAAGAGCGCCCAGCCAGCCGAATACACACAGAGCTATGCCCAGAATCTGGAGTCCCATTGATGCCATTCTTGTTATTTTATGGAAACAAACTGCGACGTTGCAAGAGAAACGATTTAGTCTGCTTTCACAATCCCGAACAAGCTGAGGATGAGCAGTAAAAGTGATGCTACTTATAGCCCCCGAATAATGGGCGGGCATTCGCTTATGTTCTCAGTTTACTAAAGCTGAAACCAGGGGAAACCTGTTGAACCAGATTCCAGCCTAGTTTCAGGTACTTTTGGCACTTGAATGGACGGTCAACAAATATCTGTGTGCTTCTTAGCATCTGTATTCACAGCTCAATAGATGATCTTGCAAATACATGAATCTTTATTAGAAAATGATATTTCCGAGTGTAGCTTAGACTAACATTTAGGGGTAAAAATAAGATAAGCCACAAACAGACCTTCCATGGGCAACTGTCTTTTTAAAAAAAGTTTGAGTACCCAATTCATGTTTTTTTAATGAAGGGACAATTTAGCTTGGCCAATCCACCACCCTGCTCACCTTTTGGGTTTTGGGTTGAAACCCACACAAACACGGGGAAAATGTGCAAACTGCACACGGACAGTGACCCAGAGCCGGGATCCAACCTGGGACCTCGGCGCCGTGAGGCAGCAGTGCTAACCATTGCGCCACCGTGCTGCCCTATGGGCAACTATTTTAGGGCAAATTACATTAATGCGATGAGTACAAATGATACAGGGACACCTTTAAAAATAGCCTTACAAACATTTGCAATACAGACCACCTCTCTTCGGAAAACATTGCTGGAGTCTGCCATTGAGCAACTCGTGGAGGCAAGCACGAAACTTGGTCCAGCAACCTCTGAGGATCATCGATGATCAAACTCACAACTTGCGATGTGCCCAAAGGAAGGCTACAAATGGCCCAGATGCTGAAGTTCCCTCAAGAACCAGCAACAACAGTATGAACTGCCAGTTCTGTGGATGTCTATGCTAATCCCGCATTGGACTCTTCAGTCCTTTTTAAAAAAAGGAGGTAGGCAGAAAGCAGGTAATTATAGGCCAGTTAGCGTAACTTCGGTAGTAGGGAAGATACTGGAATTTCTCATCAAGGAAGAAATAGCAAGGCATCTGAATGGAAATTGTCCCATTGGACAGATGCAGCATGGGTTCATAAAGGGCAGGTTGTGCCTAACTAATTTAGTGGAAATTTCTGAGGACATTACCAGTGCGGTAGATAATGGGGAGCCAATGGATGTGGTATATCTGGATTTCCAGAAAGGTTTTGACATGGTGCCACACAAAAGGTTGCTGCATAAGATAAGGGTGTATGGCGTAAAGGGTAAAGTAGTAGCATGGATAGAGGATTGGTTAATTAATAGAAAGCAAAGACTGGGGATTAATTGGTGTTTCTCAGGTTGGCAATCAGTAGCTAGCGGTGTCCCTCAGGGATCAGTGTTGGGGGCCTGATAATGGGGGGAGGCTTTAACACGGTGCTGGATCCGGCACTGGATTGCTCCAGGTCTAGGACGGGTAGGAAGCCGGCGGCGGCTAGAGTGCTGAGGGGGTTTATGGACCAGATGGGAGGGGTGGACGCTTGCAGATTTGCAAGGCCGGGGGCTAGGGAATTTTCATTCTTCTCACAGGTCCATAAGGCTTATTCCCAAATCAACTTTTAATTTTGAGCATGGCGCTGATAGCGAGAGTAGAGGATACCGAGTATTGGGTGGACTTAGAGCTGGGGGAGGAGAGGGACCAGCGCCCATTGTGGCGCTTGGAGGTGGGGCTGTTGGTGGACGAGGAGGTGAGCGAGCGGGTCTGAGGAAGTATAGAGAGGTACCTGGAGGCCAACGATAACGGGGAGGTCCGAGTGGGGATGGTATGGGAGGCGCTGAAGGCAGTGGTTAGGGGAGAGCTGATCTCCATTAGGGCCCACAAGGAGAGGAGGGAGCGGGGGGAGAGGGAGAGGCTGGTGGGGGAGATGGTGAGGGTAGACAGGAGATATGCGGAGGTGCCCGAGGAAGGATTGTTGAGGAAGAGGCGCAGCCTCCAGGCCGAATTCGACCTGGTGACCACCAGGAAGGCAGCGGTGCAGTGGAGGAAGGCCCAGGGGGTGAGTTACGAGTATGGGGAAGAGGCAAGCCGGATGCTGGCGCATCAGCTTCGGAAGCGGGACGCAGCTAGGGAGATCGGGGGAATTAAGGACAGGGGAGGGAGTGTGGTGCGGAGTGGGGTTGGCATCAATGGGGTCTTCAGGGACTTTTACGAGGAATTGTACCGATCCGAGCCCCCACGGGAGGAGGGAAGGATGGGCCGCTTCCTGGACCAATTGAGTTTTCCAAAGGTGGAGGAGGGACTGGTGGCGGGACTGGGGGCCCCGATTGGGCTGGAGGAGCTGACTAAAGGGATAGGAAGCATGCAGGCGGGGAAGGCACCAGGGCCGGAAGGTTTCTGGTCGAATTCTATAAAGAAATATATGGACCTGTTGGGTCCGTTGCTAGTTAGGACCTTCAATGAGGCAAGGGAGGGGGGGGGGGCTTTGCCCCCGACGATGTCCCGGGCACTGATCTCCTTGATCCTGAAGCGGGACAAGGATCCCCTGCAGTGTGGGTCTTACAGACCAATTTCCTTGCTAAATGTAGATGCCAAGGTGCTGGCGAAGGTCTTAGCCACGAGGATTGAGGATTGTGTGCGGCAGATCATTCACGAAGACCAGACGGGGTTCGTGAAGGGGAGGCAGTTGAACGCGAATGTGCGGAGGCCTTTGAACGTTATCATGATGCCGGCGAAGGAAGGGGAGGCGGAGATAGTGGTGGCGATGGACGCAGAGAAAGCCTTCGATAGGGTAGAGTGGGGGTACCTGTGGGAGGTGCTGAAGAGGTTTGGGTTTGGGGAGGGGTTTGTCAGGTGGGTTAGGCTGTTGTATGAGGTCCCGATGGTTAGTGTGGCCACAAACAGGAGGAGTCCGAGTACTTTCGGTTGCACTGAGGGACGAGGCAGGTGTGTCCCCTGTCCCCCCTGCTCTTTGCACTGGCGATTGAACCCCTGGCTATGGCACTGAGGGAGTCGAGGAACTGGAGGGGGTTGGTGCGGGGTGGGGAGGAGCATAGCGTGTCGCCCTATGCGAACGATTTGCTGCTATATGTGGCGGACCCGGTGGGGGGAATGCCGGAGGTAATGAGGATCCTTTGGGAATTCGGGGATTTCTCGGGGTACAAGCTCAACATGGGAAAGAGCGAGCTGTTCATGGTTCACCCAGGGAACCAGGAGAGGGGGATTGGCGAGCTCCCACTAAAAAAGGCAGAGAAGAGCTTCAGGTATTTGGGGGTCCAGGTGGCCAGGAGCTGGAGGGCCCTGAATAGGCTTAATTTCACAAGGCTGGTGGAGCAAATGGAGGAGGAGTTCAAGAGGTGGGACGCGTTGCCGCTGTCCTTGGCGGGTAGGGTGCAGTCAATCAAAATGACGGTGCTCCCAAGGTTTTTGTTGCTGTTCCAGTGCCTCCCCGTATTTATCCCAAAGGCCTTTTTTAGGCGGGTCGACAGGAGTATAATGGGGTTTGTGTGGGTGCGAGGGACTCCGAGGGTGAGAAGGGTGTTCCTGGAGCAGAGTAGAGATAGGGGGGGACTGGCACTGCCCAACGTCTATGGGTACTACTGGGCCGCCAATGCGACGATGGTGCACAAGTGGGTGATGGAGGGGGAGGGGGCTGCATAGAAGAGGCTGGAGACGGCGTCTTGTGTGGGTACATGTCTGGGGGCGCTGGCAACGGCGCGCTGCCGTTCCCTCCAAGGAGGTATACCTCGAGCCCGGTGGCGGCGGCTGCCCTCAAAATCTGGGGGCAGTGGAGGCGGCACAGGGGGGAAGTTGGGCCTCGGTGTGGACCCCAATACGGGGGAACCACCGGTTCGTCCCAGGGAGAACAGATTGAGGGTTTTCGAGGTGGCACAGGGCAGGGATACGAAGGTTGGGGGACCTGTTTGTGGACGGGAAGTTTACGAGCCTGGGTGAGCTGGAGGAGATTTACGGGCTCCCCCCGGGGAACACCTTCAGGTAAGGGCGTTTGTCAGGCGGCAGGTGGTGGAATTCCCGCGGCTGCTGCCATGTACAGTACAGGACAGGGTGCTCTCGGGGGGTGGGTGGGAGTGGGCGGCAGGTGGTGGAATTCCCGCGGCTGCTGCCATGTACAGTACAGGACAGGGTGCTCTCGGGGGGGTGGGTGGGAGTGGGGAAGATCTCGGAAACTTACCAGGTGATGCAGGAGGAGGAGGAGGCCTCAGTGGTGGAGGTGAAAGGTAAGTGAGAGGAGGAGTTGGGAGAGGAGATTGAGGAAGGGACGTGGGCAGATGCCCTAGGGAGGGTGAACTCTTCCTCTTCGTGTGCGAGGCTCAGCCTCATACAGTTTAAGGTACTGCACAGGGCACACATGACCGGAACAAGGATGAGCCGGTTCTTTGGGGGTGAGGACAGGTGTGTTAGATGCTCAGGGAGCCCAGCAAATCACACCCATATGTTCTGGGTGTGCCCAGCGCTGGAGGAATTTTGGAAGGGCGTAGCGAGGACGGTGTCGAGGGCGGTAGGATCCAGGGTCAAACTGGGCTGGGGGCTCGCAATATTTGGGGTGGCAGAGGAGCTGGGAGTGCAGGAGGCGAAAGAGGCCGGTATTCTGGCCTTTGCATCCCTGATAGCCCGGCGAAGGATTCTTCTTCAGTGGAAGGATGTGAGGCCCCCAAGCGTGGAATCCTGGATCAACGATATGCGGGTTTATTAAGTTGGAGAGGGTGAAATTCACTTTGAGAGGGTTGGTACAAGGGTCCTTTAGGTAGTGGCAACCGTTCTTAGACTTCCTGGCAGAGCGGTAGACATTGGTCAATGGCAGCAGCAATTCGGGCGGGGGGGGGGCGGGTGGGTTTACTTTAATTTTGTTTCTGTTATGCACACTGGAGGGTCTGAGGGGGTGTATATACCTGTTGTGTTAAGTCGGGGTGTTAATGTTAATTTATTATTTTGTACAGTGGGGAGTGGGGGAGGGTGGGTTGCTTTTCTAGACTCTGTTTTGTACTTAACCCTGTTGGGTTCCTTTTTCATTTTGTTATTGATATTTTATGAAAACCTTAATAAAAATTATTTTTTTCAAAAAAGGGATCAGTGTTGGGCCCACAATTATTCACAATTTATATAGATGATTTGGAATTGGGGACCAAGTGCAATGTGTCCAAGTTTGCAGACAACACTAAGATAAGTGGTAAAGCAAAAAGTGCAGAGAATACTGGAAGTCTGCAGAGGGATTTGGATAGGTTAAGTGAATGGGCTAAGGTCTGGCAGATGGAATACAATGTTGACAAATGTGAGGTTATCCATTTTGGTAGGAATAACAACAAAAGGAATTATTATCTAAATGATAAAATATTAAAACATGCTGCTGTGCAGAGGGATCTGGGTGTCCTAGTGCACAAGTCGCAAAAAGTTGGTTTACAGGTGCAACAGGTGATTAAGAAGGCAAATGGAGTTTTGTCCTTCATTGCTAGAGGGATGGAGTTTGAGACGAGGGAGGTTATGCTGCAATTGTATAAGGTGTTAGTGAGGCCACACCTGGAGTATTGTGTTCAGTTTTGGTCTCCTTACCTGAGAAAGGACATAATGGCACTGGATGGTGTGCAGAGGAGATTCACTAGTTTAATCCCAGAGTTGAGGGGGTTGGATTACGAGGAGAGGTTGAGTAGACTGGGACTGTATTCATTGGAATTTAGAAAGATGCGGGGGATCTTATAGAAACATGTAACATTATGAAGGGAGTAGACAGGGTAGATGCAGCGAGTTGGTTTCCACTGGCGGGTGAAAGCAGAACTAGGGGGCATAGCCTCAAAATAAGGGGAAGTAGATTTTGGACTGAGCTCAGGAGGAACTTCTTCACCCAAAGGGTTGTGAATCTATGGAATTCCCTGCCCAGTGAAGCAGTTGAGGCTCCTTCATTGAATGTTTTCAAGATAAAGATAAATAGTTTTTTGAAGAATAAAGGAATAAAGGGTTATGGTGTTCAGGCGGGAAAGTGGAGCTGAGTCCACAAAAGATAAGCCATGATTTCATTGAATTGCGGAGCAGACTCGAAGGGCCAGATGGCCTACTCCTGCTCCTAGTTCTTATGTTCTTATTTCTTATGTCATGAGAGGATCCACAAAAGGTAATACCTTTTGCTTGGATGTACTGGAAGAATGAGGCGTCTACCAAACAGATAAGCGAGAATCCTGTTGCGAATAGCATTTGCCTTTTACAAGATGTTTTCGCACAGGGGAAGGAAAGAATCTCCAAGTGGTCTCCTCCAGGCATCCATCACTATTTGAAGGTCATGAATTGTTTCCAAAAAGGTATCAACAGACACCTGCTGTAAGTATCACACACTGTGAAATCTTGTTTCATGAGATATTTGAAGTGCTGTCCCTAATGAGAGAGAATATCATGTCTGTTTATTAAGAGCTGATTAGCAGCTGCTGAAAGGATGGGTATTGCACCATTGGCTTTGGGGCCGTAGAGCGATTCTTGATAGAATTATTTTCAACAAGATTGTCATTCATCTTAAAGAGTAGATGTATCCAGAATCAAGGTGTGGCTTTCATGGTGGGAAATGATCGGTCAACCTGATCTCTTTGGAACATTAAATTCGAGAAAAGTCCCAAAAATAGAAAGAGACCTCTGTGTGGTGTTCAGTGATGTGACCACAGTCTTTGACACAGTAAACCATTAAGGCCTGTGGAAAGTCCTATTCAAATATAGCTGCCTTAAAAACATGATCAGGATCAGCCGCTCATTTCATGATACCATTGTGATTAATGTGATGCAGAATGATGCCTCTTCAGATGCATTTGCTGTCACCAATGACACCAGGTAAGGCTGTCTAATGGCTCCAGTTTTGTTTACAATCTAGTTTTCAGCCATGCTCTGGAAGCACCAAAAGATTTAGACATATGAGCACACATTCAGTTCAGCACTGACGGCAACCTTTTCATTCTGCAGAGGCTCAAGACTTGTATAACAATTACAGGACAGCTCCTAAGTGAACTCTTGTTTGCTGACAAGTGACTCTCAGAGGACACAATCTGGAGGACATGCGAGGGACGTGGTGGCATAGTGGTATTGTCACTGGACCAATAAACCAGGGACTCAGAGTAATGCTCTGGGGATCCAGGTTCAAATGGCACTATGGCAGATGGTGAAATTTGAATAAAAACCTGGAACTAAAAGTCGAATGATGACTATGAAACCATTGTCGGTTGTTCTATTTCACGAATGCCCTTTAGGGAAGGAACTCTGACGTCCTTACCTTGTCTGACCTACATGTGACTCCAGACCCACAGCAATGTGGTTGACTCTTAATTGCCCCCTCAAGAGCAATTAGGGATGGGCAATAAATGCTGGCACAGTCTTCAATGCTCACGTCCCATGAACGAATAAGAAAAGCTATTTGATGACTGCTTTACTCAAGCTTCAGAATGCTTCGGCCTAACAATAACTCTGCAAAACACAAAGATTTTGTACCTCCTTGCTCCTGGCCATAAACTCGAAGGCCCCATAGTCACAATCAACAATACACCCCTCAACACAGTTCAAAAGTTCTGCTAGCTTGGAAATGGGGAGGACAATTTTGAGCCTGCGTTAGCTGTGCACGGGACCACCTGCATGAGTGCAAAATCCGGAGAGAATCAGAAAATGCAAATCCAACAGCGGTACTTCGCGGGATCCTGGGAGTCTCATTTTAATATATTAGCATGTGATTAACGAGCATTCATTCTTGGACATCCCCCCTCACTGAATATTCAGTGGGCACCAGCATGACATCACACCAGTGCCATTTACAACAGCTTTATATAAAAGTGAAACTGGCGACTTTATCTCTGAAAGGAATATTGGAGGTCAGCACTCAGGCAGCCATCACCCTCCAGGGTGTAAATTGCAGAGGGGATACCAGAAAGGACACAGCAGACCCAGGTAGCTTCAACTCAGGGCTGGGGGTTTGGGGGCGGTGCCAGTCGCTCCATTTCAGGGGGAGGGATCGCTTGCAGTCCTTATCTTAGCTTCATGTTGGAACCCCCAAGGTTTAAAGGTGTCTGTCAACTGGCATACAGGCGGGTGTCTGTTGTTTAATCTTCAGCCCCTGTGCATGTCATCGGCATGGGGCCCAGCAGAGTCATGTGCTCTGACATCCCTTGAGTGTCAAATCCCTGGGATGTCCCTGTCTCTGTTGCTGTGGATCATCAGCTATAAGGTGTTCACCAGTGGGTGACCCAGAAGCCAGCATACTAGCTATTCCCACTGAGGTATAAGTATCTGTGCTGGACGGTGCGTGTGACAGATGTGATGCCTCTTCTATGCTGGTCTCCAAGATGTCTCCCTCAGAACTGCTCAGGTCTGTGGTGTCCAGAGGGCGCATGGATGGTCCGGGCGGGTCAACTGTTCGTTCTGCAAGGGAAGGGTGATGACATTAGTGCATCATGGGGGATAACTAATGGGAGAAAGCTTACTCACCTGATGCTTCTCCCACTTCATGTCTGCACATGTGCGGTTCGGCTCCTTGCTGTACAATTCAAGGGTTCTTTCCTCAAAGGGCGTGAGGCATCTGAGCTCAGGCATGACTCCGGCCGGCTGTACCCACTCATGGCAGTTATGCTCCGGTTTATCTTGCAAAGAAACAGATGGGGATAGCGTAGGCAGGGTCCTCCCCGTTCAGATGCTGATGAAGTCTGGCATGCGTAGGACTTAATTGTGAGCGGGGATGTGAGGAGCAATTTTGCTACTGGGGGAACATGGAGATTGGGCGGGAGAGGGCCTCAAGGTACTTGTTTGGAACATATTGGTGACTGGGTTGTAGATCACTATGGAAGTGTTAAAGGTGTGTGAAGGGGTGCAGCGGGAGATGTGAGGAGGCAGACTTACAAAATAGGTCATTCATTGTCTTGTAGCACCATGCCTTCTTCTGCAGCGACCTGGCACTCACTAAGGCTTCTACTGCCTCTCAGGCTGGGGTGGTGACCTTGGGGATGAACGTCTGCAGGGATGCGGGTATATGATGTGCACCACCCAGGAGTTTGGTCAGGGCTCCTTCGGAGAATCTTGGCAGTGGATTCCTGTCAATCATCCCTCAACTGGATCTGCAACAAGTGCTGGGGAGGGGTTTATATGGAGCGCCCCACCGGTGACAGAGATTATGTTTTCCCGGGGTGACCGAATCAGACGCAAGTGGGGAGCGATTCACATGGTTATCAATTTTTTTTTAAATGGCATTGAGGATCCATGTTCGCTCCGGGTCACTGTCCGTGTGGAGTTTGCACATTCTCCCCGTGTCTGCGTTGGTCTCACCCCCACAAACCTAAAGATGTGCAGGGTAGGTGTTTTGGCCACGGTAAATTGCCCCTTAATTGGAAAATAATAATTGGGTCCTCTAAATTAAAAAAAAGAAATTGTTTAAAAGGTTTGATTGGGGCCGCACGGTGGCGCAGTGGTTAGCACTGCTGCCTCACGGCACCGAGGTCCCAGGTTCGACCCCGGCTCTGGGTCACTGTCCAAGTGGAGTTCTCCCCGTGTTTGCGTTGGTTGCGCACCCACAACCCAAAGATGTGCAGGGTAGGTGGGTTAGCCACACTAAATTGTCCCTTAATTTTTGAAAAAATGAATTGTGTACTCCAAATTTATTTTTAAAAAGGTTCGATTTCCTGCCGCAAGCACCTTTTGTCTCAACCGGAACCGACACTTGGCCAAAATTTTGATGATCATCCTTCGCCTGGCAAAACAGTAACTTCATTGCAGTGTTAATGTAAGCCTACTTGTGACACTAATAAAGATTATTATTAAAAAGCAGCTCGGCTTTGGAAAAAGCATGGAGTTTGTCAAAACAAAGATCAAAGTTTACCAAGTGATGATTCTTCATGTATGTGAGGAATTATCAACCTTACAAAAGGCAATTAGATGCATTCCACCATTCCATCTGCAACATCAAGTAGCATGATAAACTGCCTAACAACAAAACTCACCACTGGTTGGAATCATGAAGAAGATGGTTATGGTTGCTGGAGGTCAATCACCTGAGTACCAGGACATTATTGCAAGAGTTCCTCAGGGTAGTGTCTTAGCCATTCATTTTCAAACTCAGGGTTGCAATCCAAGGGTAGGTCGCAGGTGGATGTCGGAGGGTCGTGGGCCATTGCGAGAAATAGTGTCTAACGGCCGTGACTGGCTTTTAAAAATGCCGGCTGCGATCTGCTTTCAGAATGTCTGCCGCATGTGTGCCACTTCAGCAGTGCACAGGCCTGGAGCCCAGTGAGATAGAACGCCTCCTCCTGACGTCAACGTGCTGATCCAGGAGTGGAGTTTTTTAACAGAAACACAGAGTTGTTTAAAAATCAATGGAGTCTTCCTGCCTGGAGCAGTGGCAGAGAGCAGGTCACGTGTCCCATACACTGACGTCATGTGCTCTAGGAGAGAGAAAGATTCCTTCATTTTCCAACTGCCAGCAGTGCAGGTGTGAACTCCAGGGCCTCTGGTGAACAACCCGTGAAGAAGAAGCTGAAATCAGGGACAAAGCAGCATAAAGATGATTACTTGAGATATGGGCTATTAATTGTGCCACTGGAAATCAGGATGCAAAGCCCACGTGTGTTATATGCAGGGTACAATTAGCAAATGAAAAATTAAAATCCTTAATACTTTAAAGGCATTTCAAGATTAAGCACAGCGAGTGCGAGGACAAAGCTCTTGGGCCAGGATTCTACATCGGCTGCCGCTGAATCGGAAAATGCAATTGGGCGGGGAATCGGTTCTGACACGAAATCACGGCGGGTGCCCATTTCACATCAAATCGCAATTCTCCATTGCCTTTACAGTGGTGTCAATGCATTCCGGAATGCACGTGCAGTAAACGCCGTTGGCAAATCATTAGCGGGCCTGACCCGGTATTCTCCAGGGCCTTCGTGATTCTCTGCCTCCAATGGGCCGAATTCCCGATGGTGAGGTTCACTTGTTCAAGATGACAGTCGCCCTGAACGTCTACGCAATGGGGTCCTTCCAGTCGCCGAATGGGGACCTGTCCAGGATCTCAGAGACCTCGGTGCACAGATGCATCCGTGCTGTCACGGAGGCCCTAGACGCCCAGGTGGATCATTACATCCATTTCCATGTGGACTGAGCCCACCAGGATACCCAAGCTGTGGATTTTGTTGCCATCACCGAGATGCCCCGTGTCCAGGGGGCGATAGACGGGATGCATGTCGCCCTACGGGCATCTTGGATAACAAGCCAATCTACAACTAACCGAAGGGGGTACCACTCGATGAACATCCAGCTGATCTGCGACCATCAGATGTGCATTATACATGTCTACGCCTGGTACCCGGGCAGTGTGCGCGACACCTTCATTCTGGCGCATTCGACAATTCTTGACATGTTCGAGACGCTCCTCCTGCTGGGAGGTTGGCTCCTGGGCGACAGGGTTTATAAACTGCGGTTGTGGCTGATGACACCTATCCGGAGGCCACAGACTGATGCCCAGACCTACTGCAATGATGCCCATACAGCAACCAGGAGCGTGATTGTGTGGTGTTTCGGCCTCCTGAAGATGCGGTTCAGGTGCCTGGACCGCTCCGGAGGAGCCCTCCAGTGTGATGCTGAGAAAATCCCCCCAATCTGGCAGCCTGCTGTGCCCTCCACAACATTGCGCAGGAGAGGGGTGGTGTGCTGGAGGAGGAACGTCAGGCCTCATCCGACGAGGTGGAAGTGGGGCGGGGTAGAGGACGGAGGAAGGGTAGGACATGGTGGCAAGGGAGGCCACATGACGTGTGCGCACGGTACACTCTGATTGCCTCCAGGTTCACCAACTAGGGGTGGGGGGGGGGGGGGTGGGGGGGTGGGGCACCTGGCCAGTGACACGGACACCGCATCTCACCCCCACACACATCCCCTCTCCTGTGATACATACCTGCTGCACTACGGGGTGTGGGCCCTGGGTTGGCAGTAACACTGGTCTGGTCCATGGGATGAAGACAACCCGCTCTGCAATGAGATCTGGTTCTCCACATCGTTTGACCGTCTGAGGGTCAACCAAGACGTAGCATTAGGTTCCGTAAACAGCGTCTGACTCCTGCCCAAAGTAGCATTTTCCACCGTCCACCTGGGTGATCCCTGCATGCAAGCTGGCCATTAGATCACATGGTCCCATAAAATCCCTGGATGACGGTGGTGAGAGCGATCTATGGAGGGGGTGAGGAGCCCAGGCCACCCAACCAACCACGTCCGCCCATTTCCACCCCATTCCCCCCCATCCCTGGCCAACCCAGACCAATCCACCCTTCACACCCATCTGACAGAGCACCGAGGCAGGTTGTAACAGTGTGAACACGTGTTTAATGTGACAACGTATATACAAATTTGCGCCCTAGCTCCTATAACTAAATTGTGCCCTGAACCCATACCAACATAACTAGTGTCTAACTTTCTGGCCTTGCGGTCCCTATCGCTGCAGCTTGGTTGATCCTCAGATGGTACAGCAAAAGTGGAGGCGACCTGCTGTGATTCCTGCCCTGCGACCTGTATCCCCTTTGGCGGCCATCTTCTGGGGTGCCCAGGCCTGAATGGGCCTCCTCGGATGTCTTGGGTGATGTGGTGCCGCCCTGTTCTGCCCACCAGATACACCAGGGACAGGATGGGGAGGGTCTGAGGAGCTGCAGTGTTCCTGCACCTCCTCTGCGGGAGTCACCGGCACAGGCCCAATCACCTCCTCCTCCCTCAAGGTGCCCGATGGCTCCCGGGCTACTCCATGGGACCAGGCTCCAAGCGGAGCTATCTCCTGAGACTCCCCCATCACCTGGCACTTCCAGTCCTGGTGGCCAGCTCTGGTCTCGCCAAGGTCTGTGTGCTCCCGGCAATGGAGCACAAGGAGTTGGCCATCTCCGCCTGGGACTGCGCCACATCACCCATTAACTGTGCCACCACCTTCTGTATTTCTGTCACATCAGCCAGTGACTGCGCCATGTCCTCCTGGGACTGGGCCACCTCCCTCTGTGTCTGCACCTGCAGGTGCTGGATGCTCGTGGACAACCCCTCATGTAGTCCCTGGCTCTGCGACTGCATTTCCACAATCGATGGGACTCTCCATTCCAGAAGCCTGAAACCCACTTGGATGGCAGCTAGTCCCTGGGTTTGGCCTGCCCTCCGACCGTCCGCCCCCTCGGATGTTCCTACCTCCACCTGTTGTACCGGATCAGCTGTGTGGTGCGCATCAGATAGTATCCCAGGAACCTCTTGTCATAAGAATGTCACTTTAAGAAATGTTTGTCTGCTCATGTTACTGCAGTGGTGTCAGAGTGTGGGTGGAGTTGGGCTGTCTGTCAGTTTTTAGTTTCACTTTGAGAAACGTTTCAGTGTTGGAACTGCAGTCAGCCAGAGAAGGTGTAATGTTGTTCTCTCTGCCATGTAAAGACTATCTCTTGATTATTTGGTGAATTCAGAGTGATAACTGTTCTCAGTAGTGAATTTAAACCTGATGTGCTTCTGTTAAAAGGTTTTTTAAAAATTCTTATGGATGTTAAAAGGAAAGTAAGGATTACTTAGTGTTGTATTCTTTGGGGGTTGTATTTGAATTGATGGTTGCTAAGATGTTCACTGTATGTTTTAAAAAGGTTAACTTGAGTTCATAGAATAAACATTGTTTTGCTTTAAAAAATACTTCTCGATTTCTGCTGTACCACACCTGTACAGTGGGCCATGTGCTCCCCATACCACAATCTAGTAAAAGCCATGGGTCAGGTGAACTCCATGATACACTTTGGTGTTCTCTAAACCCTGGCCCATAACAAATTGGGGGCTCGAGGAGGATTAAAGTCTATCTATTGGGTTGGCTTTGAGAACTGAAAGACAGTGAGGGGTGAGCATATCGTGGGTGCTTTTCAGGTGTGGTATTATAGTTTAGGTAGGGAGTGAGTTGTGGACAATGGCTCTTTCAGATGCTCTGATGTTTTTGGGGGTGGAGACAGTCATACGCAGTACCTTACGGACAACGAGACTAAAAGCAGACTGTTAGATTTGGCAAAAACATTGCAGTTAACATTACCTGACAAAATGTGAAAAGATGAGGTAATTATGGCCATGGCTAAGCATTTAAAGTTGCCTGAGATACAGTCTGACTCATTGGAAATGGCAAAAATTCAGTTACAAATTAAACAAATGGAACATGAGAAAGAATTAAAGCAGCTTGAATAAAAAAGAGATAGAGAGGAAAAAGAAAGAGAGAGACTTTAAACTTCGGAAAATGGCCATGAAACATGACAGTCAGTTAAGATTGGCAGATTTAAAGGGAAATGTACAGTTTGAGGATAGTGATGAGGATAGTGAGAAAGAGCGTCAAAGTCGAAGGCTTGGTGGGGATCTATTTAAATATGTCCAAGCATTGCCAAGGTTTGATGAGAAGGAGGTAGAAGCCTTTTTCATTTCATTTGAGAAGGTGGCTAAACAAATGAAATCGCCACAGGACATGTGGGTATTACTGATTCAAACAAAGCTGATAGGTAGGACTAGTGAAGTGTTTGCATCACAACCGGAGGAGGTATTTGGGACGTATGAGGAGGTGAAAAAAGCCATCTTAGGTGCATATGAACTGGTGCCTGAAGCCTACAGACAAAGGTTTAGAAAATTATGGAAAGAATTTGGTCAAACATCCATTGAGTTTGAAAGGCTCAAACAGTGTAATTTTGATAGGTGGATAAGGGCTTTGAAAATAGACCAAACGTATGAAGCTCTCAGAGAAATTATACTTTTGGAGGCATTTAAAAATTCAATTCCTGATGTAGTGAGAACTCATGTGGAAGAGAAGAGGGTTAAAACTGCGAGGTTAGCAGCAGAAATGGCAGATGATTATGAATTAGTTCATAAATCAGCTTGGTTTCCGACATCAGTTTCAGCCTGTGAGGGATAGAAACTGGGGACATGAGAAATACTCAAGTGGTAGAGGCAAAGGTGATCTGATGGGAGATAATAAGGATAGTGTACCTCAGATTAAAAAATAAATCCAGGAGGGTGGAAAAGAAATGAAACGTTTCAAATGTTTTCACTGTAATAAACTAGGCCATGTAAAGTCACAGTGTTGATGGTTGAAGAAAACCACTGGGAAGGCTGATGTGGTGAAACAGGATAAGACATTGAGATTTGTCAAAGTGGTAAAGGAAAGCCCAAGTGAAGCGAAGGAGCTGCAAAATACTTTACAGCCTGATCAAGAGGTGATTGATCAGAAGGTGCCAGATGTCTTTAAAGCATTTACTTGTGTGGGTAAAGTTTACTCATGTGTATCAGGAGGAGCAGGTAAAGAAGTCACAATTTTAAGAGATACGGGAGCTAGTCAATCTTTAATGGTAAGAGATGAGGTGTTCTGAGTTTGGGAAGAATGTTGCCAGAAAAGGTGGTAATATGTGGAATTAAGGGTGAGAAGAGTAGTGTTCCATTATATAAGGTAAGATTGGAAAGTCCAGAGAAGAGTGGTGAAGTGGTAGTAGGAGCAATAAAGAAACTATCCTGTCCAGGAATACAGTTTATCTTGGGTAATGATATCGCTGGATCGCAGGTGGGAGTGATGCCTACTGTGGTTGATAAGCCAGTGGAAAATCAGAGAACTGAAGTATTGAAGGACGAATATCCTGGGATTTTTCCAGATTGTGTAGTAACAAGGTCGCAAAGTCACAGGTTAAGACAAGAGGAGAAATCAGAGAGTGAAGATAAAGATGAAGTGCCATTATCAGAAACGATTTTGATCAGATGGTTGAAAAAGAACAAGAACAGGTGGAGGATGAGGCGGATATTTTTAGTTAAGGAAAATTGGCAGAGGTACAACATAAAGATGTAGAAATAGAATGGATGTATCAGAAAGCATATACGGAAGAGGAATCTGAGAGTATACCAGAGTGTTATTACCGTAAAAATTATGTCTTGATGAGAAAATGGAGACCTTTACATATGCAAGCGGATGAAAAGTGGGCAGAAGTTCATCAAGTAGTATTGCCGGTAGGGTATAGAAAGGAGGTGTTGCGAGTTGCACATGAGGTACCAGTGGGAGGTCATTTGGGAGTAAGGATAACTCAAGCTAAAATACAAAAACATTTTTATTGGCCTGGACTACATAAAGATGTAGTTAAATTTTGTCAATCATGTCATACATGTCAAGTGATGGGGAAACCTCAAGCAGTGATAAAACCAGCGTCCTTAATACCCATTCCAGCATTTGAGGAACCTTTCACAAGGGTCCTAATTGATTGCGCAGGACCGCTTCCTAAAACGAAAAGTGGGAATCAATATCTTTTGACTAGAATGGATGTGTCTACTAGGTTTCCAGAGGCCATTCCAGTTTGTAATATTACAGCTAAAAAGATTGTGGAGGAGTTACTTAAATTCTTTACTAGATATGGACTACCCACAGAAATACAATCGGATCAAGGATCACATTTTACCTCAAGGTTATTCAAAAAAGTTATGGATAGCTTAGGTATAAAACAATTTAAATCAACTGCGTACCATCCAGGATCGCAGGGAGCGTTAGAAAGGTGGCATCAGACATTAAAGACAATGTTGAGGGCTTATTGTCGAGATTATCCAGAGGATTGGGATAAAGGAATTCCATTCATACTGTTTGCAATTAGGGATGCACCTAATGAGTCAACCAAATTCAGTCCTTTTGAACTAATTTTTGGTCATGAGGTAAGAGGACCACTTAAATTGATTAAGGGAAAATTGGTGAGTGAGAAATTGGAAATTACATTATTGGATTACTTGTCAAATTTTAGGGAATGATTAAATAGAGCAGGTGAATTGGCCAGACAACATTTAAAAGTTGCACAAAATGTGATGAAACGGGTAGCGGACAAGAAATCCAAAGTTCGTAGTTTTGCCAGTGGAAATAAAGTTTTAGTATTGTTACCAGTGGTAGGTGTACCTTTAAAAACAAGGTTTTGTGGACCTTATCAGATCGAAAGAAAATTAAGTGAGGTGAATTATGTAGTACGAACGACGGATAGAAGTAAAACTCACCGAGTGTGTCATGTTAATATGCTAAAAAGGTACTTTGAAAGGGAAGGAGAGCAAAAGGAGGAGGTTTTAATGCTTCTAACTCAAAGTGACGAACCAAATCCAGATGATTTTGAATTTGACATACCTCAAATTACATTGGAAAATGAGGATGTTCTTAAAAATTGGGATAAATGGTTGTGTTACCTTCCAGAGGAAAAACGGTCTGACCTGAAAGAGTTATTGTTATCACATGGGCAAGTTTGTGGAGATCAGTTGGGAAGCACTAAAATGGCTATACATGATGTAGATGTGGGAAATGCTGTTCCAATCAAATAAAATCCATATAGACTTAACCCGTTAAAATTGGCACATGTTAACAAAGAGATTGAAAGTATGCTTAAAAATGGCATAATTGAAGTGGGTTGCAGCCAATGAAGCTCACCCATGGTGTTGGTACCAAATCCGGACAGTACCCAATGGTTGTGTGTGGACTATGGAAAGGTTAATACAGTTACAAGAACAGACTCTTATCCTATTGCTTGTTGTGTCTTTACTTAATTTGTTCTGTTTTATAACCTTTGCTCTAGAGTCACCAGATTGGGGGTGCCTGTTTACAGGTAAGGGGACAGCTGATAAGTGGGAGTCTTTCAAAAAGGTGTTAACTAGGGTACAAGGTGAGATGCAAAAGAGACCAGAGAGGAAATTTCTTCACACAGAGCATGGTGAGCATCTGGAACAGGCTGCCAGAGGCAGTGGTAGAGGCGGGTACAATTTTTTCCTTTAAAAAACAGTTAGACAGTTACATGGGCAGGGTGGGTATAGAGGGATATGGGCCAAATGCGGGCAAGTGGGACTAGCTTAGTGATACCACCACGAGGTTCAAGTTCAAGTGCTGATCAATAACTCAGTACACCAGTTAGTAAGTTTCAAATCAAAACACATTTATGATACACAGTCAATCACTACTCATGCATAAAACTCTACTTACTAGACTATCTCTAACACTAAGAGGCCTATACTTAGCTTTGGAACTGGCCCACCAGGTATGGGGAACAAATGGCCTTTCGTTCGATTCTGAGTCTGTAGGTTTCAAAGCTGGTATAGACTGGTAGCTAGGAGCGCCTATCTCGAAGCGTGCGTTGACTGGAGACTTACTTGGTTGGTGCAGCTACTAGGCAGGTCACGGTCAAGGGTTGTTTCGACCTGCTGAGAGGTCCTGCCAAGAATGACGAATTGAACTTGGGGACTCTATTTTATAGTCCCTAGGGGCGTTAGGGGCGGACTCCGTACCTGGTTCCAAGTGATTGGACTAAGTTCTGATCACTTGGATCGATTTCTCCAATACTGGAGCTGTTCCCTGATCGCTGGGCGGTTCCTAAGTGTCCGTTGGCCTTCCTTTGTCTTGGCTCCTGCTGGCGCTGAGGAGTCTGGCTTGGCCTTGTTTATCTTAATTGTTTCCAATTGTTCCCGGGGATCGCTCATCAATATGTAGATGGTTGTTAGTTTCAGTGCTGTCTGGGTTCCTGCAAGTTCTGATATACAGGAAACTTTGCACCTGTTTGTTTTTCCTGCGTTTGACTGAATTTCCCTGCATTCTTAGCGGATCTCCATTTTAAAGGCGGGAAGTGGGCAACGCAGGTGGCTACAATCCGATCCCACGTTTGGAGGATTGCATTGAGAAAGTATGGCAATCAGTTTTTATTTCCAAACTGGATTTACTTAAAGGTTACTGGCAGGTACCTTTATCCGAAAGGGCGAAGGAGATCTCAGCTTCTGTGACTCCAGATGGCATATACCAATTCAAAGTTATGCCATTTGACAAAGCCTGTTTTGTCCTCTGCGACCACCTCTGGTACGCAGCCCTTCAGTCTTTTGGCCAGAAACTTTGCGAGTATTTTCACATCCACGTTCAGCAGTGAAATGGGTCTGTATGATCCACATTCTGTCAGGTCTTTATCTTTTTTGGGTATCAGTGAAATTGTGGCCTGCGCTAGCTTGGGGGGCAGGGTGCCCCTTGGCAGTGAGTCTGCGAACATGTCCCTTAAGTGTGGGGCCAGGACTGGTGTTTTACCACCACATTCTTTCATAATGACATCTGATAATTCAATTTATGTAGAGAAATTTAGGAATAATTTTTGGTGTTGTATAATTAAAAGATGGCATGGATGACAATCATTTGCTAAATACTAGACCATACCTATTCATTATCCCATATTACCTGAGAAGACCCTCCTATTTTAATTAGGTTGCCCTATACAATTTGGAAGAAATGTTTTACTGAATTTACTTTTGAAAATCTAGGGTTGGGCTTATGTTGATCAAACTGCTTGGTCCACGTATTGTGTCCAGTAAGATAATAAGACTTGGGGCCTAGTGTTCCTTGATCAGAATGTGGTCTTATCGAAACTAGCATTGTACTTTAGTGGTAGTTGTCATTGTAAGGACCCTTAGGATAGTGGCTGCTAGATGTGTGCAATCTTTATCAGCAATGTCACATCAATGTGAAGGGAATTGAACCATGCATATGCTTGGTCAACTTTGCCCTTAGAAAATGCAACTTGCGATAGCTTACTGAAAAGTAATTTTGAAATGAATTTCTTGTACCTATCCCATATAATCCTTATTCCTTTACACAGTACCCCTTACAAAGGATAGAAATGATCATCGGGACAGGTCAAGGCGTGTGCACTAAAACTTTAATCAGTTAAAGAAGGAACTTGAAATAATTATTTTTTATAATTTTCTCGTGGGCTGGGCCAGCATTTGTTACCCATGCATAATTGCCCTTGAACTGAGTGGCTTGCTAGGCCAATTCAGAGAGTACTTAAGAGCCAACCAACTACAACGCTGTGGGTCTGGAGTCATATGGAGGCCAGAACGGTAAGGGCAGCATATTTCCTCCCCTAAAAGGCATTAATGAACCAGATTAGTTACTATTACAATCAACGACATCAGACTTTTAATCCCAGATTTTTATTGAATTCAAATTTCATCATCTGCCATGGTGGGATTTGAACCTGGGTCCCCAGAGCAATACCCTGGGTCTCTGGATTACTAGTTCAATGACAGTACCATTATGCCACTGTCTCCCCTGCATTGTTTGCGCCGGTTGGATCTTTCGGTCCTACCGATGGCGAACCCCTTTCATGGGTTTCCGGCGTGGGGTGGATTCAATGGGAAATCCCATTAACAGCAGCGGACTCAGAAGATCCTGCCATCAGCCATTGGCGGGCCGCCTCATGCCACTGAGAACCACGCCGAGGGGAGGCCAGAGAATCTTGCCCAGTGTGTTTCATGACAGCAAATGTGCAGTACTAGCAAAATGTGAAGTTATACACTTTGGTGTGAAAACAGAAAGGAAGAGCATTATTTCAATGGTGATATATTGGGATGTATGGATGTAAAATAGGATTTGGGTGTCCTTGTACACCAGTCAATGGAAGTGGAGGTGCAGCAAGCAATTAGGAAGGCAAATGGTATGTTGGTCTTTATTGCAAGAGGATTTGAGTTCAGAAGTAGGGATATCTTACTGTTGTTATAGAGGGCCTTGGTGAGACCACACCGGGAGTATTGTGGGCAGTTTTGGTCTCCTTACCGATGAAAGGATATACTTGCCATAGAGGGAGTGCACTCAGCTGATACCAGGGTTGGCAGGACTGTCCTATGAGGAGGGATTGGGTCGACTGGATCTGTAATCACTAGGGTTTAGAAGGATGAGAAGAGATCTGATTGAAATGTATAAAATTCTAACAGCTGATAGACTAGATGTCGGGAGGATGTTTTTCCTGGTTGGAGAGTCTAAAACTAGGTGACACAGTCTCAGAATACAAGGTTTATATTTAGGACTGAGATGAGAAAATATTTCTTCACTCAAAGGGTAGTGAACTACAGAAGGCCAAGTCACTAAATGTATTCAAGAAAGAGATAAATAATTTTTTAGTATTTAAACAAGGTGAAAGTGATAATATGGCATTTAGATAGAGGATCAGCCACAAACATTAAATGGCAGAGCAGGCTTGAAGAGCAAAATAGCCGACTCCTGCTCCTATTTTCTATGTTTGCAAAGTTAGTCACAATTGTAGCATAGGTTTACTACCATATAGCAAGGCTCCACAAGCAGCAATGAAACAAATTGGCAAATTGGCTAGCATTTGTTGCTCATCCGAAATTGCCCCTGAGAACGTGATGGTGAGCTGCCTTCTTGAATTGCTGCTGTCCATGTGGCGTAGGTACACCCAAGTGTTTTGAAGAAGTGAAACTCTGGGTCTCTGTCTCCTCTCCGGATTCCCTTCCAGCCTTTTGCGTCCCGCAGGGCTATCGGCAGGGGTTCGATCGCTGGTGCGAACAAGAGTGTGGACAGGGGGCAGCCCTGTCTTGTTCCTCTCTGTAGCTGGAAGTATTCAGAGCTGGTGGTGTTAATTCAGACGCTCGCTTTGGGAGCGTTGTACAGGAACCTCACCCACGCGGTGAACCCCACTCCTAGCTCAAACCGTTCCAGTAACTCGAGGAGGTATTTCCATTCGACTCTGTCGAAGGCCTTTTCTGCATCCAGGGAGATGATCACCTCTGGTGTTCTCTCCCCCAGAGGGGGTCATTATTACATTCAGCACCCGCCTGATGTTCGCTGTGAGCTGCCTACCCTTAACAAAGCCCGTTTGATCCTCTGCAACCACTTTTGGTAGACAGCCCTCCAGCCTTTTGGCCAGGACCTTTACGAGTATTTTCACATCCACGTTCAGCAGTGAAATGGGTCTGTATGATCCACATTCCGTCAGGTCTTTATCTTTTTTGGGTATCAGTGAAATTGTGGCCTGCGCTAGCTTGGGGGGCAGGGTGCCCCTTGGCAGTGAGTCTGCGAACATGTCCCTTACGTGTGGGGCCAGGACTGGTGCAAATGTTTTGTAGAAGTCCGCCGGGAACCCGTCGGGTCCCAGTGCCTTCCCCGCCTGCATGGAGCTGATGCTCTCCATGATTTCTCCCAGGGACGATCTGGTAATTTTCAGCCAGACATGGAAAGAACATTTAAAATATCTGATGGAGTTATTCGATCGACTTCAGGAGGCGGGTTTGGTGGTTAACCTAGCCAAAATTGAATTTGGAAAAGCCCAAGTCACTTTCCTTGGCCATACAAATGGACAGGTCGAATGGTCACATGGGATGGGAAGACAACAGTTATTGAGGAGTTTCCAATACCCTCGACACGGGAAATAATGCGATTTCTTGGCATGCGTGGATTTGATCGAATATTGGTACCAAAAGTTAGCAATGTGGTTGCTGCACTGATGGACGTGCTGAAGAAACGTCGATAATTTCAGTGGACAGCGGACTTTCAACAGGCATTTGACTGCCCGAAAGCTGTGATAGCCATTGCTCTTGTGTTGGAGAATTACAAGGGACTCTGATCAGATTGAACTATCGTATCTGACTTTGCGTAGAGAAATGGACGGATCGTGCAAAGACCTTCTTGTTCAAAGAGACTGTCAATCGAGAAGGATTCCAGTTGGAGGAAGAAGAACTAAAATGGACTGTTATTATAAACGTTTGCCTGTTTTGTTTCGTTAAAAAAAAATGTATATTCACTGTCCATATTTCTTTAAGGAAAGTGAAAAGGTGAAAAATGAAACCCATCTTGAAGTTGATGGTTTATTTATTTTTTCTTATGGATGTTAAAAGGAAAGTAAGGATTACTTAGTGTTGTATTCTTTGGGGGTTGTATTTGAATTGATGGTTGCTAAGATATTCACTGTATGTTTTAAAAAGGTTAACTTGAGTTCATAGAATAAACATTGTTTTGCTTTTCCTACTTTTTGATTTCTGCTGTACCACACCTGTAGAGTGGGCCGTGAGCTCCCCATACCACAATCTATTAAAAGTCGTAGGTCAGGTCGGAGAATCGCCGGGGGCTGGCGTGAATCCCACCCCCGCCGGTTGCCGAATTCTCCTGGGACGGATGGGGGGTCCGTGCCCGGGTGGAGGTTGGGGGGGGGGTCCGTGCCGGGGTGGAGGTTGGGGGGGGGGGTCCGTGCCGGGGTGGAGGTTGGGGGGGGTCTGTGCCGGGGTGGAGGTTGGGGGGGTCTGTGCCGGGGAGGGGGATGGGGGGTCCGTGCCGGGGTGGAGGTTGGGGGGGGGGGGTCCGTGCTGGGGAGGGGGATGGGGGGTCCGTGCCGGGGTGGAGGTTGGGGGGGGGTCCGTGCCGGGGTGGAGGTTGGGGGGTGTCCGTGCCGGGGTGGAGGTTGGGGGAGGGGTCCGTGCCGGGGAGAGGGATGGGGGGTCCGTGCCGGGGTGGAGGTTGGGGGGGGGGTCCGTGCCGGGTGGAGGTTGGGGGGGGTCCATGCCGGGGAGGGGGATGGGGGGTCCGTGCCGGGGTGGAGCTGGGGGGGGGGTCCGTACCGGGGAGGGGGATGCGAGGGCAAGTGAGTTGGTCCACCTGGCCAGGTGACAGCCTCCAACAGTTGGACCCATGCGGTCCATGCCACCTGGCTGGGGGGAGGAGGGGATATGGGCAATGATGACATGTCGTCGTTCCCCTCCCCCCCAACCAGGCCGTCATGTTTTCCGATCATCCAGCGATGTTGGCCACCGTGGCGGCAGCCGCTCATGTCTATGTTGCCCTGGAGGAGGAGGAGGAGGAGGAGCGTGCCAGAGAGGCGGCGCAGGCTGCCGCAGAGGGACAGGCGGCAGCCGCCCAGGCTGGAGGGACACCTGACCGACAGGACGAGGAGGGGGGGAGGACGTCGCGGCCCCACGGCAACGGAGGCACCCAAGGGCCCCGTGTGTACCGGCCCCGGCAGTCATACCAGGACCTCACGGACCGGGAATGCAGGAGGAGACTCCGGATGAGGCGGGAAACCGTGGCACACATCTGCCACCTGCTGGCACACCTGTCACCGCGTGGCACTGGCGGGGGACACCCTCTCCCCGTGTCCGTCAAGGTTACGGTGGCCCTGAACTTTTATGCAACGGGGTCATTCCAGGCACCGAGTGGGGACCTGTCCGGCATGTCGCAGACATCGGTGCATCGGTGCATCCGGGCAGTGACAGATGCCCTATATGCCATGGCGCACCGCTACATCCACTTCCCCGTGGACCGGGCCAGCCAAGATGCCCGGGCCATGGGCTTCTCTGCCGTGGCCAGGTTCCCCATGGTCCAGGGCGCGATCGATGGGATGCACGTCGCCATGCGGCCACCTGCAGATAACAGGGCCGTGTTCACCAATAGGAAGGGGACCTATTCGATGAACATACAGGTGGTCTGCGACCACCGCATGATGATCCTGCACGTCTGCACCCGTTACCCAGGCAGTGTACACGACTCATACGTGTTGTCGTGGTCATCCATCCCCGGCATGTTCGAGGGACGCCATCCCCGGCTGAGGGGCTGGTTGCTGGGCGACAGGGGCTACCCATTGCGATCGTGGCTGATGACGCCTATACGGAGGCCACGCAATGAGGCGGAGAACCGCTACAATGATGCCCATGTAGCGACAAGGGGAGTGATAGAGAGGTGCTTTGGCGTGCTGAAGATGCGTTTCAGGTGCCTGGACCTCTCTGGGGGCGCCCTCCAGTATCGGTCAGATAGGGTCGGCCGCATCATTGTGGTGTGCTGCGTCCTGCACAACATAGCCCAGCAGAGGGGCGATGTGCCGCAGGCAGAGGAGGGCGGAGTGGAGGAGCAGCAGGAAGAGGCGCAGTCCTCCCCAGATGAGGGGGATGGGGGTAATGGTCAGGGCAGACGGGGTAGACACAGGCGGGTGGCTGTCCACCGTTACCGGTTGGCCCAGCGGGCACGGGACAGAATGATAGCCGCCCGCTTCACTGACTAGATGGGCGTGGGAATCGGGTAGTATGGCCACAGACCACACACCATGGCAACAGCCGACCACCCACACCCCCACCCATCCACCCACCAAGCACCCTCACCCCCCTCCCCAACCCCACCCACCCCATCCGCATGCACACCACCCCCCCCCCATTGCCGATCCACCTGCGGCACAACGGGCCGGGCTCACACAGTTGCGGGTGGACGCGTGTCTATTGCAGGCCATGGAGGGTGATGACAACCCGCCCTGCGGTGAGCTCCTGGCTCTACATCGTTGGACTATGTCTGACCCATGGCCACAGTACCACCATCCACCCGGACCATCCCTGCATGCGGCTGTGACACTGCAGCACACGGTCCCGTCCTCTGCCCGGGGGATGTTGATGGCGGCCCAGGGGGAAGGGGGCAGACTCACCTGGGGCTGAGGTAAGACCACCCCTCACACACACACTTGCGCTCAACGTACATGACACCCCCGCACGCTTTGGACAGAGCACAAAGGCAGCTTCTGTAGGTGTAACATTGACTTTAATAACCAAAGGAGTTCATGCACGTGCCCTAGCCCCTAAAACTCATCTGTGCCCTGCACCCGTGCCAACTTAGTCAGTGTCTAATTGTTTGGCCTTACGGGCCCTTTGACTACGTCTACGTGGTTCCCCAGACGGTACAGCAGAACTGGAGGTGGACTCCTGTGATTCCTGCCCTCTGACACTGGATCCCTTTGGCGGCCGTTTCCTGGGGCGTCCTGGCCTAGATGGGCCAGGCTGCGGCCCGGGCGACTGGGATGGCGAGCTGCCAGCCTGTCCTGCCCGTTGCCCACCCGATGCACCTGGGACGGAAGGGGGGGAGTCCGAGGTGTCGCGGTGTACCGGGACCTCCCCTACGGGGGAGCCGGGACGGACCACACCACCTCCTTCTCCCTCGGGGTGCCCGATGGCCCCCAGGCCTCTACATGGGTGGGGGATGCGAACGGACTGGCCATCCGACGCCCCCCCCGACATCTGGCGCTGCCAGTCCTGGAGGCCCGTGCTGGTATCGACAGGGGTCTGCAGGTTTGCAGCCATGGAGCCCAGGGTGTTGGCAAACCCTGTCTGTGACAGTGCGACGCCGGCTCGCACATGGCCACTGGCGCCGATTCCCTCAGCGATGGCCTGCAGAGACTAGGCTATGGCCTGCTGAGACTGGGCCATGGCCTGCAGAGACTGGGCTATGGCGTTGAGCGCCTCTGCCATCTGGCGCTGGCACTGGCTCATGGCCTCCTGTGAGAGGGCAGCCATTTCCTGGGCCACAGGCGCCGCCTGCACGGAAAGCCCCAGGCCTCACAAACCGTTTCCCATGTCTGACACCGTCGCACCCATTGCCTCCACCGCGGACGCCACCCGTGCGGTGTCAGCTTGGGTGGCACGCATGACCGGCACCACTCCCAGCTCCTGGACGCGGGTGGACTCCTCCACCTGCGACTGCAGCCGCCGCAAGCCGCCCGTCACCCTCTTCGCTCGTCTCCGGGTCGGTGGTTGCATCGGATCTATGTGTGGGTGTGGTAACTCCAGGAACCCGGGATCCATCTGGGCGGCAGATGTTCGCTTGGGCTGGGCTGCCCTCCGACCGCCCGGCCCCTCTGCTGCTCCTACCTCCACCTGCTGTACCAGGACGGCTGTGTTGTGCGCACCAGTGAGTGTACCAGACGCCTCATCACTGAAGTGCCCAACCGAGGTGAGTGTTTCTGCGATGGTGGAGGGTGTTGGTGACAGCAGTGGCGTTGTGTCGTGCTCTTCGTCCCACTCTGAGTCCATGGCACTTTGGGGTGGGGGTTCGTCTCCACCCATCCACTCTGAGTCACTGTCCGGTATTTTGTCTTCCTGGGTAGTGCTGTCCCGGGTAGGGGTGTCCTGGGCAGTGCTGTCCCTGGTAGTGGTGTCCCGGGTAGTGGTGTCCCGGGTAGTGGTGTCCCGGGTAGTGGTGTCCTGGGTAGTGGTGTCCTGGGTAGTGGTGTCCTCGGTAGTGGTGTCCTGGGTAGTGGTGTCCTGGGTAGTGGTGTCCTGGCTCGGATGTGACGGGGGCCTGTGGCTGCCCCCCTCGTCGCTGGGTGGTCGCTCCCGCACGTGACGGGGGTGTCGTCTCCCTGTTGCTCCAGGTCTCTCCGTCTCCCGTGGCCTCCAAGGGGCATCCTGCGGGCGTTGCATGTTGGAGGGTCCGTGTCTCTCCGTCTCCCGTGGTGTGCGAGGGGCATCCTGCGGGTGTTGCATGCTGGAGGGTGCGGGTCTCTCCGTCTCCCGTGGTGTGCGAGGGGCATTCTGCGGACGTCGCATGCTGGAGGGTGCGGGTCTCTCCGTCTCCCGTGGCCTCCGAGGGGCATCCTGCGGGCGTCGCATGCTGGAGGGTTCATGTCTCTCCGTCTCCCGTGGCCTCCCAGGGGCATCCTGCGGGCGGTCTGCATCTGCGGGGATGGGTGCCTGGACGTTTGGTCCTGCGATACACAATGAAGCATGCATGGTTAGACATCAGGCAGTGATCAGGTGATATGGGGGAGGGGGAGATAGGGGAGGGGGGATATGGGGACGGGCTGTCGGTGGCTCACTTGCTACTACGCCCCCGACCTCTGCATCAGCAACCTCCCGGTCGTCAGGTCCGCCAGCCAGTTCCAGGGCCCTTTCCTCGTGTTCGGTCAGTGGCCTCTCATCAGCGGGGCCTCCTCCAGTCCTCACATGCTCCCTATTGTTGTGTGCGCGCTTATCCTGTGGGGGGGGGGGTGGCAGGGGTAAAAGGCAACACTGTTAGGCAGGTATATGAATGCACGCAATCGGTTGCGCGTGCATTGCAGAGGTTAAGGTTAGGGCTGGATTCACTTGGGGATATGTGGGATATGGGGGAGGGGGGATATGGGGGAGGGGGGATATGGGGGAGGGGGGATATGGGGGAGGGGGGATATGGGGAGGGGGGATATGGGGGAGGGGGGATATGGGGTAGGGGGGATATGGGGGAGGGGGGATATGGGGGAGGGGGGGATATGGGGGAGGGGGATATGGGGAGGGGGATATGGGGGAGGGGGGATATGGGGAGGGGGGATATGGGGGATATGGGGAGGGGGGATATGGGGGAGGGGATATGGGGGAAGGGGGATATGGGGAGGGGGGATATGGGGGAATATGGGGGTGGGGGGATATGGGGAGGGGGGAAATGGGGAAGGGGGGATATGGGGAGGGGGGATATGGGGGAGGGGGGATATGGGGGAGGGGGGATATAGGGAGGGGGGATATGGGGGAGGGGGGATATGGGGGAGCGGGGGATATGGGGGAAGGAGATATGGGGGAGGGGGGATATGGGGAAGGGGGATATGGGGGAATATGGGGGTGGGAGGATATGGGGAGGGGGGATATGGGGAAGGGGGATATGGGGGAGGGGGGATATGGGGGATATGGGGGAGGGGGATATGGGGGAGGGGGGATATGGGGAAGGGGGGATATAGGGGAGGGGGGATATGGGGGCGGCGGGATATGGGGAGGGGGGATATGGGGGAGGGGGGATATGGGGGATATGGGGGAGGGTGGATATGGGGGAAGGGGGTATATGGGGGGGATATGGCAGAAGGGGGATATGGGGAAGGGGGGATATGGGGAGGGGGGCCATGGGGGAGGGGGGATATGGGGAGGCTCACCCTGCCTGCTCTGACGAGGTCGTTCACCTTCTTGTGGCACTGGGTGCCTGTCCGTGGTGTCACGGCCGCAGCGGTGACGGCCTCTGCCACTTCCCTCCACAGATGCCGGCTGTGGCGTGGGGCAACTCTGCGGCCGTGCCCGGGATACAGGGCGTCCCTCCTCTGCTCCACCGCGTCCAGGAGCGCCTCCACATCCCGTGACTCGAACCTCGGGGCTGAGCGGCGGCCAGCCATCCAGTCGGGTGTTGCGGTCGGGTGTTCCGGTCGGGTGGGGGGGAGCAGCGCGGCCTTATGAGCCGTCACGCCTTGCGGCGCGTATGATGCTGCACGGCGTGAACCACTGCGCAAGCGCGGATCCCGTTACGTCGCTGCTAGCCCATTTCGGGCCGGAGACTTTCGACCCATTTTTCCGACGTGACGCAAGTCGGATTTGCGCCGTTTTTTGCGCCGATTGGCGGACTTTCCGCCGATAACGGAGAATTTCGCCCCTGGTCTCAGAAACGGAGAATTCCACCCAATGTATTCAAGTTTGCTGATGATGCAAAGTAGCTTGTGAGGAAGATGCAAAGAGGCAGCATAGGGATGTAGACAGGTTGAGTGAATGGGCAAGAATATGCAATATAATGTGTGAATGTACAAAGTTATCCATGTTGATTGAAGAATACAAAAGGGAAATATTTTTTAAATTGTGAGAGACTGAGAAATGTTGATACTCAGTTGAATGTGAGTATCAAAAGGTGGCAGGCAAGTAGAAAAAACAATTAATAGGGAAAATGGTAAATTACCTTTATTACATGGGAACTAGATTATAGATTTTAAAATCTTACCACAATTATATTGGACCTACCTGGAGCCCATAACAGGAATACTGTGTATAGTTTAGTCTCCTTACCTAAGGAAGGATATAATTTCTCTCAAGGGAGTGCACCAAAGGTGGATTTCTGGGAAGGGAGGATTATCCTATGATGACCTTTAATCCCTCAAATTTAGATGAACAATTGAAACACAGATAATTCTTATGGGGCTTGATAGGGTAGATGCTGGGAGGATTGTTCGCCTGTCTGGGGAGTCCAGAACCTAAGGATCACAGACTCAAACTATGGAGTTGACCACCTCATACTGAGATACAGAGAAACTTCACTCTGGACCTGTGAGTCTTTGAAATTCTCTGCGACAGTGAACTGTGGAAGCTCAATCATCGAGTATATTCAAGACAGTAATCAATAGATTTTTGACTATTTTCCAAAAGAACAAAGAGAAATGGGAATAGTATAGGAATGTGGAGTTGAGGTGGAAGATCAGTTATGATCTCATTGAATTGCAGTGTGGCTCAAAGGGCTAATTGGCCTACTCTTATTTCTTATGTTATGTTTGTAAGATCACCTATGTCCACTTCTGCCATATTACTGTATTCTGCTACTGCCTCAGCTACTGAAAACATCAACCATTCTTTTGTTTCCTTTATGCACGACTATTCCAATACACTGGTGGCCTGCCTCCCATCTTCCATCCTGCATAAAATTAAAACCATATCTAAAACCCAATCAAACAAAGTCCAGTCAACAATCACTACTATGCCTTCTCACGACTATGTTTTCTGGCCTACATTGGCTCCCAGTCTGGCAAATACTCTATTTTAAAATTCTCATCCTTGTTTTCAAATCTCTCATTGGTTTATTGTTCTTATCTCTGTAGCCTCGGCTAGCCCTCCAGCCCTCCAGGATCTCTCTCCAATCCTGGCTTCCTATTATTCTGATTCTAATTGCTCCATCATTGGTAGCTTCATCTTCAGATGTGTAGACCCTAAAGCTCTGGAATTTACTCCCTAAGCCTCTGTATGCCTTCTACCTTATTCAAGACATCATTTTCACCATGCAATCCTGCTCCTTCAGGACCTATAAAATAAACCTTTATAATAATAATCGTCATTGTCACAAGTAGGCTTACATTAACACTGCAATGAAGTTTCCGTGAAAAGCCCCGAGTCACCACATTTCTGTTCAGGTACACGGAGGGAGAATTCAGAATGTCCAAATCACCTAACAGCACGTCTTTCGGAACTTGTGTGAGGAAACCGGAGCACCCGGAGGAAACCCACGCAGTCACGGAGAGAACGTGCAGACTCCGCACAGACAGTGACCCAAGCTGGGAATCAAACCTGGGACCATGGTGCTGTGAAGCAACTGTGCTAACCACTGTGCTCTCTTGCTGCCTGACTTGAAGGGCTTTTTATGCGTTCAGACCAACTTCAGACCTGCTTCAGACTAAAATATACCGAGATGTTAAATATAACATTACAGAAATGGGTCATTTTGTTCAATTAATTCATCGAATCATAGGATCTTACAGAAATTAAGGAACTGATTCTTCTCATCACACCTGAGCTGGTTTATTGAAAAACCTATCCACTTAGTCCCACTGCCCTGCTCTTTCCTTCTTCCCCAGCATTTTTTACCTTTGAAGTATTCATCTAATTAATTTTGAAACAAACGATTAAATCTGCTTGCACAACCCTTTATAATCAGTGCAACCAGATCAAAATAAATCACTGTGCTACTGGAAACAGTTTTGCCATGTTTTTTCTACCAAAACCCTTTGTGGTTTTGACTATCTCTATTAAATAACCCCTTCACCTCCTCCTGTCTAAGGAGAATTATCCCCAGCTTCTCTCTCCTCTTCACACAAATGCCCTGCCCATGGCAACTTCCATGCAGAGGTCCCAGTTAAAATGTAATCATTGTCCTATTGACATACTAGCACTGCGATTTGAATAAATTCATGATCTCCATCTGCTTTTGATAGGGAAAGGCTGAAATAGTGGGGAGGGTGAGAATTTGGATGAGTAAGTCACAAGCTCAGTATTAACTGGCCACTCACTTGGCTTCTGCTAGAATTAAAATCGACATCGACATTGGTGAGATTAATTTAGGATAATATTCTCTAGATACCTGACAAATGAACAGCATTGAATAACCAATCTGTTGGTACAGACAGGAGAGGAATAATAACCTGAAACACTCAGGGCGTGATTCTCCGGAAACAATTCAAGTGTGGTAGTGAGCGGGAAATGCCGCGAGCTTCCTGGATCATAGCTCAGCGAGGCCAGAAACGCTATTCAATGTTAATTGGTCCACTTAACGAGGCCCCAAGGGCTCCTGCTGCAAAAAATAATACTAATCTTTATTGTCACAAGTAGGCTTACATTAACACTGCAGTGAAGTTACTGTGAAAATCCCCTCGTCGCCACATTCCGGCGCATATTCGGGTACACAGAGGGAGAAATCAGAATATCCAATTCACCAGACAGCGGGGGCTGGATTCTCTGCAGCCCCGCGCCAAAATCGTAGCCAGCATGGGGGCGAAGAATCCACTTTCACGCCATAATCGGGCCCGGCGCCATTTCGGCGATTCTCCGGCACCCGAAGATTGGTGTGATCGCGAAGTACGCTGCGCGGCTAGGGGCCCATTGATAGAGGCTAGCCCAGCAATCCTAAGTTCCCGACCGGCTGAGTTCCCGACGGCGTGGAACTAACCACCTATTGCCGGTCGGGATGCTCGTGTGGCGGTTGCGGACTCAGTCCGCAGCTGCCCTGGTCGGGGGCGGGGGGATCGGCACCGGGGGGGGCCTTATAGGCAGCCGGGGTTAGATCCACATGCTTGGATGCTCAGGCGCGTGGCCGATCAGGCATCACATTTTCCATGTGGCTCCACGATCTGAGTCCGCCATGGTGCTCGGCGCGGCCACGGAACGCCACCGCCGTGCACATGCGCGGACTCCAAACCGAAAGTGAGGGGACCCGTATCCGCAGCTAAAGCTGCACGATTTAATCTGGGTCCCTGCTAGCCCCCTGCAGGACATTGAATTAGCTCAACATTTTTACAGGAATCTCTGGAGTAAAACTCCACCGTTTTTACGCCGGCGTGGGGACATAGTCCCATTTTGGGAGAATCCAGCCCCACGTCTTTCGGGACTTGTGGGAGGAAACCACAGCACCTGGAGGAAACCCACGCAGACACACGGAGAACGTGCAGACTCCCCACTGAACCCACAAGCCAGAATCGAACCTGGGACCCTGGGGCTGTAAAGCAACAATGCTACCCTGCCGCAAAAATGAAGACTCGCCAGCTGATTCGCCGGAACCCCGCCCAGCAACCTCCCACTAACAAGGTTGAGCACTTAAGTAGCACTTGCTCAGCCAACCCCAGCCAGCTTGCAACAATGGCGCCAAGGAGACCAGCCCCGTGATTCGGGGACGCTGGCCTGAGGAGGCTGCTAGACGCAGTGGAGGCCCGGAGGGATGTCCTGTTTCCCCGAGATTCCCGGAGGGTGAGTCATAGGGCAGCCAATGCTGCCTGGGGCGAGGTGGTGGCAGCTGTGAGTTCAGGGAGTGTGACCAGGAGAACTGGCCTCCAGTGCCAAAAAAAGGTCAACGACCTACACCGGGCAGCACAAGTGAATAGAAACCAAAGACGCCCCATCCCCACCCCCAAGGGAGCATCCACCCCCAACTCCCCATGCAACCCCAACCCTCCCTCCACCTTCCCCCCCCATCAACTCCCCCAACCCTCCCTTCACCCCCATCCCCCTTCAACTCCCCCCCCCCCCCCCTCGCAACACACCCTCCTTCCCACCACTGTAAACCATGCGTGTGACTAACAATGCCCCCTCTGTGTTCCCTCAGGAAAAGCTCTCCCATAATCACCGGGACAGGGCCCAGACAGCAGGACCTGGTGGTGACTGGGGTGGCGGAGGACAGAACGATCACTCACGCAGAGGCTGGCAGATGCCGCAGAGGTGAGGAACCACCAGGCTCCACCCGGGGTACCTGTCAAATGTGAGTTGTTACTACCCTACTGACTGACCCATCCCTCCCACTGACCACATGTCCATTCTCCCTCAGGTCCTCCAACCGACGGCGCTGGTCCATCCGGGCGGCACCCTCGCCTGCCTCCCATGAGACCACCTCGGAGGAGAGCTCCGGGGATGCCACCGTATAGTCGCGGCACAGCTGTCATCCCCACCCACCACCAGCGCAGATGCACACACCTCGGTGGGACATGTTAGTGGATAGACTTCGGGGCACAATCTGGTCAGCACCACACTACTGCTGATGCACATCAGGTGGAGGCAGGAATCCCCAAGCGAGACAGCAGTCGGAGGTCTGCTGTATCCCAGGACCCTCGGCAGAATGTCTGGGGGACATCACCCAGTACCAGGCTGATCTTGATGAGGTTCTATGGGACATGTCCCGCTCTCAGATGGACATGGCCGAGGTGCTGCAGAGCATGTCCCAGTCACAGATGGGCATTGCTGAGGTGCTGCAGAGCATGTCCCAGTCACTGAGGAGCATCGCCGAGGGCGTCGACACAATGGTGCAGACTATCGTGAGCCGCCAGGGATGAAAGAGCCAGATGATGCAGGGGCAGCTGGGGCTCAAACAATCTGCCCCTCTGTTCCACGGTGAATCCCATGGCCCAATGGGCATTGAGAGGAAGGAGGGGTTGCTGAGGGCCAGCCTGGACCCGTCCCATGGAGTGGCGACCGTGGCCACCATCTCCCCTGAGTGCCGCCCCTCTGATCAGGCCGCGTCTCACAGTCAACGCACGGGAAAGGGCAACATGGCCGCGCATGCATGACTGACAAGTGAGCCAGGGCCCCCATCCTCAAAGCCCCCAGAGGACCGCCAGGGGTATCGGAGGCCACCGGGTGAGGAAAGCAGCTCTTTCCTCAGATGTGCATCCTGGGAGACACCTAGACGTAGTAGTAGAACTAGGAGGGCCAAGTGCTCTGCGGAGAATCGTGTGTCGGCGTCGGGGCAGCGTGGCACAATTCGCGCCAGCCGCGGGGATTCTCCGGCCCGGCCCCGGGCTGAGAGAATCCTGCCCTGTGGGCGGAATTCTCCGTTTGAGAGACTAAGGCTGAATTCTCCAATTTTGAGGCTATGTCTGGAGGAAATGTCTCGATTTACGACGAGAAAATTGGCGAGTCCCCAGCACCAATGCTCCGACCAGTGAGGGGCTAGCAGCCAAGCCACATAAAACACATGGTCTTTCCTGGAGAATTGTCGGGTCCTTGACCGCGCATGCACACAGCGACAACCTGCAGCGATCGCGCCATACAACATGGTGCCGGCCGCGCGCAGATCCGATCTGCCAGATAGTGCCCCGCTGGACATCCCCTCATCACCTGGCCCACCCCCCACCAGTCCCCCCAGCCCTCGTCGAAACCCCCCCCCTGGCCAGCAGCATGGCTCCTCCCCGACTGTGACGCCGCTGGACACAGTCCCTAGTCGCCACGACGTGTTAACAAAAACTAAGAACGCCTATCCCACACCATCAGCAACTCGGCCCATCGGGGGCGGAGCATCGGGGGAGGGACTTCAGGTTACATCCTGAGGCCATCCCAACAGCATTCGGCGTACTCCTCAATGATGCCGTTTTGTAGGGGGTGGAGCATCTGAAAACAGGCACTGCCCCCAATTCAGTTGTAAATTGGGATTCTCCGCCCGATCGGTGATTACGATAGCAGCATCGGCCAATGGAGAATCCCGCCCTAAGTACTGAAGCCAGGACTCAATCGCGAGTGTTCTGCAGCCCCAAAAGTGCCGCCTGTCCCGGAGCAATTCAGGACACATTACTGGGCTAGCACCAGCAACACGTGGAACCAGTGCAATTTCAATGCATGCCGAAGTGTGAGACGACGGTGTCGGGATCAACACTGGGGAGCCTGACAAGCAGGAGCTACATATAAGCACTCCACTGCCCACACACCCTCATCCTAGCAAACAAAATGGCACTGGTTTCATTGGCGCACGCCCATCCCTTTGATGGGTCGGCTGGGACCAGTGAGTACTTCGAGGGTGGCCAGGGGAGGCACCCATTCAACCCGTGATGCTAAGTTCACAGTGGGTAGTCAGCGGCATGCGCAGCCGCGTGGCTGCCTTGCAGGCTGCAGCAATGGTGGTCTGTGCCCAGCCACCCCAACCCCACAGCCCACTTCCTGGCTGTCCCCCCCTACTCCCCCTGGCCCTGGCAGCCCCCCTGTACCCCCCTCCCCCACCCCCTGGCCAGCAGCACAACTGTCAGCACACTATAGTGATGTTGGACACTGTTTGTACCCCCTCTCTCTCCCTCAGCAACCAAGGCATTTGGTTCCCGATTTTCAATACCACAAGTGAACCTCGCCATCAGTAATTCCACCTGGCCGAAGCAGAGCATTGCAGGAGACCCAGAGAATGGGGACATTAATGATCTGCCAACAGCCTTTCCTGTACAATTTGCATGCCGGGGCATCAATGTCATTCCATTGAGCATCCGCGCTGACATCGATTTTCATCCAATGGGCGATTCTCGGCCCGATCACGTTTCACAATTCTGGCGTCGCTGGATGGAGAATTCTGCCTATGGCATTCACACATCACACATTTAAGAAAGATACAATTAAAGAGATAATGCATTTCTACAGTGTTAAGCGAAAATAATAGTTTTTTTTTAAAAGTATCCAATTCATTTTTTTTCCAAGGGGCAATTTGGTGGGGCCAGTCCACAAACCCTGCACATCTTTGGGTTGTGGGGGTGAGTCCCATGCAGACACGGGGGAAATGTGCAAACTCCACATGGACAGAGACGTGGTGTAGGATTGAACCTGGTACCTTGGCGCTGTGAGGCAGCAGTGCTAACCACTGTGCCGTCCCAGCCAAAAGAATAGTTAACAGTTCATGTGTTTAGCTTGGTTTTTTTCTATCTTAGAATTTACAGTGCAGAAGGAAGCCATTCGGCCGATCGAGTCTGCACCAGCTCTTGGAAAGAGCACCCTACCTAAGGTCCACACCGCGACCCTATCCCATAACCCAGTAACCCCAGCCAACACTAAGGGCAATTTTGGACACTAAGGGCAATTTATCATGGCCAATCCATCTAACCTGCACATCTTTGGACTGTGGGAGGAAACCCACGCACACACGGGGAGGACGTGCAGACTCCGCACAGTGACCCAAGCCGGAATCGAACCTGGGATCCCACTATAGGGATATGATAACTGCCAAAGCTCTCTTTTTATGACTTATGAATCCTTTCGTTTTTTTTGGCTTTTCTCATATTTTTTTTTTGTAAATTTAGAGCACCCGATTCATTTTTTCTAATTAAGGGGCAATTTAGCATGGCCAATCCATCTACTTCGCTCCAGAGTCCCCATCCCACCTCTGTCCCCAGTTTGTCCTCCAATTTTTATCTGTTCTCGTCCAGTGGTGTTCGAGCTCTGTCCAGTAGCTGTCCGTATATTTTCCCACATAGCCCCCCTTCTCGCTGCTTGTGCCTATCAGGTCGTTGAGTAGTGTGTTTTCTGGGGCCCCGGGGTATCCTACTGTCTCTTTGCGGAGGAAGTGTTTTATTTGGACATGTCTCAATTCCTGACCTTTTGCTGATTTCCATTTCCTCGTCAGTTTGTCCAGTGTCGCTAGTCTGCGCCCTACGTAGAGGTCCCCGACCGTCAATGTGCCCCCAACCCGCCTCCATCTTTTAAAGGTGGTATCCAGCATGGCTGGGGGGAATCTGTGATTGCTGCAGATGGGGGCCACGGGTGACATTTTGGTTATCCCGAAGTGCTGTCTCAAATAGGTCCACGTGTTCAGCGTGGCCGCTACCACTGGGCTTGTGTATCTTGTTGAGGGGGATGGGAGTGCTGCTGTGGCCTGGGCCCGGAGGGTCGTTCCTTTACAGGATGCCTCTTCCATTTGTACCCTATCTGTGTTGGGTTCTTGTACCCATACCCTCACTCTTTCTGCCGTTGCTGCCCAGTGGTAGTATTGTAGGTTCGGTAGAGCTAAGCCCCCTTTGACTTTTCCTCTTTGCAGTGTCAACATAGAACATCCAGTGGAGAAGGAAGCCATTTGGCCCATCGAGTCTGCACCGACCCACTCAAGCCCTCACTTCCATCCTATCCCCGTAACCGAATACCCCCTCCTATCCTATTTGGTCACAATTTATCATTGCCAATCCACCTAACCTGCATGTCTTTGGACTGTGGGAGGAAACCGGAGCACCCGGATGAAACCACGCACACACGGGAGAACATGCAGACTCCGCACAGACAGTGACCGAGCGGGGAATCGAACCTGGGACCCTGGCGCTGTGAAGCCACTATGCTATCCACTTGTGCTACCGTGCTGCCCACTGTCGGTTTGGCAATTCTCGGGTTCTTTCCCCCCCCCACACACACACAAACGCCATGATGAGACTGTCTATGTTTTGGAAAAAGGCCTTGGGGATGAAGATCGGGATGGATCTAAACAGGAAGAGGAACCTTGGCAGTATGTTCATCTTGATCATCTGCACTCCCCCTGTCAGGGAGAGTGGGAGTGAGCCCCACCGTTGAAGGTCTCTTCTTACTTCCTCCACCAGGCTGGTCAGGTTCCATTTGTGGATCTGTGTCCAGTCTCTGGCTATTTGGATCCCCAGGTAACAGAACCTGTTCTGGGCTGTTTTAAACGGGAGCCCCTTCAGCTCCGTCCCTCCCCTTTTGGGTTCACTGGGAATGCCTCGCTTTTGCCCAGGTTAAGTTTGTCGCCCAAAATGTTCCAAACTCTTTCAGTATTTGCAGTCTTGCCTTCAGTCCCTCATGTGGCTTCGAGACATAGAGGAGCAGGTCATCTGCATAGAGTGAAACGCTGTGGTCTCTGTCTCCTCTCCGAATTCCCTTTCTGCTTTTTGCGCTCCGTAGGGCTATCGCCAGGGGTTTGATCGCTTGCGCGAACAAGAGTGGGGACAAGGGGCAGCCCTGCCTTGTTCCTCTCTGTAGCTGGAAGTATTCAGAGCTGGTGGTGTTAGTTTGGACACTTGCTTTCAGAGTGTTGTACAGGAGCCTCACCCAGGCGGTGAATCCTGCTCCTAGCCCAAACCGTTCCAGTACCTCGAGGAGGTATTTCCATTAGACTCTGACGAAGGCCTTTTCTGCATCCAGGGAGACGATCACCTCTGGTGTTCTCTCCCCAGAGGGGATCACTATTACGTTCAGCAGCCACCTGATGTTCGCTGTGAGCTGCCTACCCTTGACAAAGCCTGTTTGGTCCTCCGCGACCACCTCTGGTACGCTGCCTTCCAGGACCTTTGCGAGTACTTTCGCATCCACGTTCGGCAGTGAAATGGGTCTGTATGATCCACATTCCATCAGGTCTTTATCTTTTTTGGGTATCATTGAGAGTGTGGCCTGCGCTAGCATGGGGGTTAGGGTGCCCACTGCCAGTGAGTCCGCGAACATGTCCCTTAGGTGTGGGGCCAGGACGGGTCCAAATTTTTTGTAGAAGTCCGCCGGGAATCCGTTGGGTCCCGGTGCCTTCCCTGCCTGCGTGGAGCTGATGCTCTCCATGATTTCTCCCAGGTCTATTGGTGCGTCCAACTCCCCCTGTCTGCCCTCCCCACCACTGGTAGTTCCAGTCTGTCTTGGAACTGTTTCATTCCCGCGTCCCGTTGTGGGGCTCGGATGTGTACAGTCCCCGGTAGAAGTTCTCAAATGCCCGATTGACCTCCTTTGATTCTGTTACCAGTCTGCCTCTGCTATCCTTAACCTGCGCTATTTCCCTCGTGTCTGCCTGCTTTCTCAGCTGGTGAGCCAATAGGCGGCCAGCCTTGGCTCCGTGTTCGTAGAAGGTCCCCTGTGTCTGGCGGAGTTGGTACACTGCTTTCCTAGTGGATAGCAGGTTAAAGTCCATTTGCAGCTTTTTCCTCTCTGCCAGCAGCCCTACGGTCGAGGCCTTGGAGTATTTTCTAGCGACTTCCAGAATGGAGTCCACTAGCTGTTGCCTGGCCACCCTCTCTTCCCTATCTCTGCTTGCCTTGTAGACGTATGAATCCTTTCTGTCACAGGTGCACTTTATACCTTAGATAGGGACACTCTTCTACAAATACTAGATAAACATTACTGGAGAACAAATAACAACAACATGTACCTATAAAGTGCCTTCAATGGAATAAAATATCCCAAGTTTCTCCACAGCAGTGTCATAAATAAAAGTTGACACTGAGCCGCATATTAGGGCAGGTGGTCAAGGCTTGTTCAAAGAGGCAGGTTTTAAGGACTGTCTTAAAGGAGAGAGTTAGAGAGGTGGAGTAGTTATGGGGGGAACTCCACAGTTTAGGCCCAAAGCAGCTGAAGGCATGGCTACTAAGCCTGGAGCAATTAAAATAAGGGAAGCTCAAGAGACTACAATTAGAATTGTAGGATTCTTGGAAGATTGTTGGGCTGGAGAAGATGAAAGTGATAGGGAGGGGTAAGGTCATGTAGAGATTCGAAAACAAGTTTGAGCATTTTAAAATCAAGACATTGCTTAACTGGGATCTAAGTGCAGGTCAACAAACATTGGACAAGTGAGGACTTAAACAACAAAGTTTTGGATGACCTCAAGTTCTGGAGGGAAGAGGGCAAATGTAGCACAGTGATTAGCACTGCAGCCTACGCCGCTGAGGGCCAGGGTTCAAATCCCAGCCCTGGGTTACTGTCTGTGTGGAGTTGGCACATTCTCCCCATTTCTGCGTGGGTTCACCCCCACAACCCAAAGATGTGCAAGTTAGGTGGATTGGCAACGCTAAATTGCCCCATAAAAAAAAATTGGGTGCTCTAAATTAAAAGTTATGGAGGGAAGAATATGGGAGGTCAGCCAAAAAAGTCTAGAAGTAACAAAGGAAAGATTGAGGATAGATGAAATAAAACAAGAAGCAAACCAGAGTAAATACGGGCCGGAATTCTCTGGTCATCAGGGTTCACTTTTCCCGCTGGCAGTGCCAGTGAATTTTGCGGCAGTGTGGAGTGGTTTCAATGGGAAATGCCATTGACAAGCGGCAGTGGATAGAAACCCGCCATCAGCGAACAGCACATGGCTAGGGAACCGGAGAATCCGGACCATGGTGTCAAATGTTCTGTCATATATCCGTGATTCTTAATGCTGGAACAAGAGAGTCCAGATCCAGTATGTGTTCAATTGCTCCCTTTCTCATCTCCTCAGAACAAAGATCTTTTTATTTTCTTAAGTTACTTAATTCATGTACTTATGCCTCTGAGAGCATTATTGCTAATCTGCAACCTCGATGGTCAAACTTCTTTTCCTACTTTTTGAGAATGCTCCGTTCTTATATTTATCTACTGATTTTAATGCTTTAGTATCCCATATTCCCATATTCCAGCCTGGTTGTTTCAGGCAATTTTCTGTGCATTTTACTTACATATTTCCACCTTTTACTCCTCTATTGTTGTAGGCCAGTTTAGCACAGTGGGCTAAACAACTGACTTGTAATGCAGAACAATGCCAGCAGTGTGGGTTCAATTCCCGTACTGGCCTCCCTGAACAGGTGCCAGAATGTGGCGACTAGGGGCTTTTCACAGTAACTTCATTGAAGCCTACTTGTGACAATAAGTGATTATTATTATTATCTGCCCAAATCAGATACTTTTGACCAGTTTACTTACTCAAAAGAGTTTGCCTAGGTGTCTTTTAATAACGAGGAAAACAAAGGACAAACAAGTATCAGTTCATCAATCTTTATTAAACCAATCAGAAAATGCTGGAAAATCTCAGCAGGTCTGGCAGCATCTGTAGGGAGCAGCTTTGACAAACGGTCATCTGGACTCGAAACGTTAGCTCTTTCCCCTCCCTACAGATGCTGCCAGACCTGCTGAGATTTTTCAGCATTTTCTCTTAGGCTTCAGATTCCAGCATCCGCAGTGTGGTGATATACATCACTGTAAGTGCACAAAGGGTTAATGTACATACACTACACCTAGCTAGACACAAGAGGGAACACCAGAGACATGACACACAGTCAACCAATAGGTCAGTAAGATAGGACACGACCAGTGGGCAGTCACGATACACACAGAGGTGACACTACCACGGAGGGCATTACACAAACCCATATAAAAGGACACATCACACATGCTCAGTCTCTTTCCAATGGAGACTCTCAGTGAGTACAGACACAGGGTTGATTGAACATCACTCCCACCACATGGATTGTAGCAGACTGGTTTGTCAGTCTGAGTAGCTATAGAAGGATTAACAGTAGCGTTGAATCCAAGTAGGTGGAGAGCACAATTGCTTCACAGCTCCAGGGTCCCAGGTTCGATTCCGGCTTGGGTCACTGTCTGTGCGGAGTCTGCACATCCTCCCCGTGCCTGCGTGGGTTTCCTTCGGGTGCTCCGGTTTCCTCCCACAGTCCAAAGATGTGCAGGTTAGGTGGATTGGCCATGATAAATTGCCCTTAGTGTCCAAAATTGCCCTTAGTGTTGGGTGCGGTTGCTGGGTTGTGGGGATAGGGTGGCGGTGTTGACCTTGGGTGGGGTGCTCTTTCCAAGAGCCGGTGCAGACTCGATGGGCCGAATGGCCTCCTTCTGCACTGTAAATTCTATGAAATGAAAACGTGTTAAAGCTATCTCCAAGTCTGAACCTTCCTTTGTCAGAGTGCACATCAAGGAAGCAGCTTATGCTACGACAAGAGCATAACAAAACACGCAGTAATTTGCTTTTAATCTTTATTAAACACACAATTTAACCCGTAAATTAACCCAAATACTAGAAATATCCACAATTCAGTTATATTACCCACAAAAATGGTTTGATTGAACGGTGGGTCCGATTCCTGAATCCTTCTGGTCCGTCGTCACGATGGTGTGTCTCACTGGCAGCTTATTCCTTCCTTCCTTCCTGGTCAGTCTTTGGATGGTCATGGTCACCTCCCACATGAGTCTTTGCTGCTGATGTGCCCTGGGTGTCTATTTTTATCCCCCCCTTCCTTCGCATCCTTTTGCCACTTCTTCTTTCTTCCTGTCAATGAGGCCTTGGGAGAGGGTCTCAGCACTCAATGGTCCAGTTGATGACCTGTTGACAGGACACCTGGGCCCGACCCAGGTGTCCATCTCCGGTAATGTGGTCTGCACTTACCCCCTTACCAAATAAGATAACGGCGGGAACTCTGGGCACCCGGACGTCTGGCTCAATCTAGGCTGCGGACAATAGGTACATATCAATAGGATGCGATGATCTCTCGATAGGCGATTGATAGGGCAGGTCCAGACATGCCCAGGCAGCCTGTCTGAATTTATATATTAGCAATTCGCCAAGTCAAAATTCCCAGCAGGCCATTCACTGGAGCTGACTGCAGTATAATTTTAAAATTCTTTCATTTTGGATATCCAATTTTAATCAGGATCGAAACGAGGCCCGATAGGTTACCACACTATGGAATGTGATGACATCTGCTTCTTTGCAAAGAGTGTATGTTAGCATAAGAAACTTCTGATACGTGTGTCACCCTACCATCAATGATACCTATAATACATAACATTCATAATTATGAAATCATGCTAACGTACGGTGTTAGAATAAGTCTAGTCACTTCCAACCTGTAATTATAATGATAATAGTAAAACCACACAAAATACCAGTTACCACTCATCCTTCAGCCGAACAAAAAAATGTCCTCAAGTCCATGAGCTGGATTCTCCGATTTGGAGACTTGGGACGGGATTCTCCCTTCTGGGGACTAAGTTCAAACCCCGGCGGGAAAACCGACGCCAGCGACTCCGGCATCAACAGCCCCCCAAGTGAGGAATTCTCACTTTCTAGGGTGCAAGGTGGACGCCAGAGTCGTGGGTACCGCTCCAGCCGGCGACGAAGGGCCGGCGCGAGTTTGCGCATGCGCGGACCGGCCAGCGTATTTCTGCACATGTGCAGGGTTCTCTTCTCCGCGCCAGCCCCCAGGCAATATGGCAGAGCCCTACAGGGGCCCAGCACGGAGGAAAGAAGTCCCCCCACGAAACAAGCCCGCCCGCATTGGTGGGCCCCGATCGCGGGCCAGGCCACCGTGGGGACCCCCCCGGGGTCGGATCCCCCGCGCCCCCCCCCCCCCCCCCCGAGGACCGCCCCCGCATACTCACCTGCCAGGTTCCATCGAGCGTGAGGTGAGTAATTCATGCCGGCGGGACTGGGCAAAACTGGACAGCCGCTTGTCCCATCGGGGCCCGCTGCCGCCCGAAAAACGCGCCGGAGAATAGGGCAGCCGGCGGTGGGGTTCGCGCCTCCCCCCGGGATTCTCCGACTCGACGGGGGGTCGGAGAATCCCGGCCTATGTGCCCACGCGGGCGTGGGAACGGTTACACAAGGAAAACTGGGGCAAAACGGCCATCAGTTCCCCGTTTTGCTGGGGGCTAGCAGGACGGCAGCGTAGAGCACCCGGTTCTAGTTGCCGATATGTCCCGGAGAATTGCCGGGTCCGTGGCCGCACATGTGCACGGCGTGGCCTGCAGCCTCCGTGCCGTGCTTCATGGCGGAGGCCGCTTACGGTCCCAGCCCACAAAATAGTCCCCCCCTTCGGCCAGATCGCGCACCCCGGACTGCCCCACCACTGTGCCCCCAGCCCCGACTAATGTCCTTACCCCGTCCGCGGATCGGCCCTCCCCCGACTGTGGAAGCACTGGACTGAGTCCGCAGCCGGCACGCTGAGTTCCCGATGGGTGAGACCACACGTGTCCCGCGCCATCAGGAACTCGACCGCTCGAGGGCGGAGCATCGAGGCCGCCGATACATGGCGCGGCGTACTTGGAGAGTACGCCACTTTGGAGGGGGAGGAGCATCACGAAAGCGGCACCGCCCCGGATTCGGTCGGGAAATGTGATTCTCCAGCCGTTCACCGAACGCGATTTCGGCATCGGCGACCAGAGAATCCAGCCCCATGTGTCTTTTCTACAGAGCTAAAGAGAGGGAGAATTTTGATGGATTTTTTACTACAATGGTCAGCAACAGGATAGTTGGGGTCATGCTTGTCAGCTGACCAAAGGTGTTTCACAAAGTGGTCACCATCTGCGTTCAGTCTCTCTAATATAGAGGAGACCACATTGGGAACAGTGAACACAGCAGACCAAATTGAAGGAGGTGCAAGTGAAATGTTGCTTCACCTGAAAGGAGTATCTGGGCCTTGAAAAATGAGGAACGAGGAGGTAAAGAGATAAGTGTTGCACCTTCTACAACTGCAAGAGAAGGTGTTGTGTGAAGAGGATGATGTGTACCAGGGTGTCATGGAGGGAACGGCACCTGTGGAATGCTGACAGTGAAGTTGAGGGGAAGATGTGCTACGTGGTGATATAATGCTGGAGTTGGTGGAAATGGTGGAGGATAATCCTCCGCAGAGGCTGGTGAGGTGGAAAGTGCGGACTAGGGGGACCTTATCGTGGTCTTCCATCTTGACCCTTTTGAAAAATATATCCAAAAATGTTTTTGTCCTTCTGCAGACCCCCCAGACCCTTACCCCCACTGTACCATCTGTCACTTGTTCTTAAGTTTTACTTTCACTGAGCACTGACCTTTATTCTCCCATCAACGCATTCAGGGGCGAGATTCTCCGACCCCCGCCGGGTCGGAGAATCGCCGGGGGCTGGCGTGAATCCCGACCCCGCCGGTTGCCGAATTCTCCGGCACCGGATATTCGGCGGGGGCGAGAATCGCGCCACACCGGTTGGCGGACCCCCCCCCCCCCGCGGTTCTCCGGCCCGGATGGGCCGAAGTCCCGCTGCTAGGTTGCCTGTCCCGCCGGCGTGGGTTGAACCACCTACCTTACCGGCGGGACAAGGCGGCGCGGGCGGGAGGGTCCTGGGGGGGGCGCGGGTGATCTGGCCCCGGGGGGGGTGCCCCCACGGTGGCCCGGCCCGCGATCGGGGCCCACCGATCCGCGGGCGGGCCTGTGCCGTGGGAGCACTCTTTTCCTTCCGCCTTCGCCACGGTCTCCACGCATGCGCCGCCCGGAGATGTCATTTCCACGCCAGCTGGCGGGGCACCAAAGGCCTTTTCCGGCAGCTGGCGGGGCGGAAATTAGTCCGGCGCGGGCCTCGCCCCTCAAGGTTGGGGCTCGGCCCCCCAAGATGCAGAGGATTCCGCACCTTTGGGGCGGCACGATGCCCGACTGATTTGCGCCGTTTTGGGCGCCGGTCGGCGGACATCGCGCCGATACCGGAGAATTTCGCCCCTGATATCTTACATTTATGCAACTATTCGCATCTTCTCATGACATTAACGCTTCCTCTGTCTTGTGACCTTCACATCATTGTTGCAATCTCTCCGAGTTCCCACTAATCAATGACCTTCTACTCTGCTCCAGCTGCTACACCCCTCTCATACAGTATATAATCCATCACATTTTCCTCTCTTTAGCTCTAAGAGGTCATACAGACTTGAAATGTTGGGGGCAATTCTCCAAAAAAAATGACTGAGTGTCACTTTGGGTGGGAAAACCAATGAGAATCTCGCCGGCTGTTCCAGCGCGATTCCCATTGCATCTACCGACACATAGGGCGGGATTTACAGTCCAACCCACCACATGTTTTCCGGTGTGAATGCAGTCCACCAGCTGGATTTCTGGTCCCGCCGTTGCCAATGGGATTTCCCTCACCACTCGGATTCCATGCGCCCTTGGTGGGACCGAAATATCGCGCCGGCATGAACAGCAGCAAATTCCACTCTTAGTCATCTTCTTGGAGATTGGGGAGACTCTCATTGAATTCTACATTTAGAATTTTTTCTGGAGTGGGGACCTAAAGACACCGGCAAGTCAGGCTCCTCAGAGATTGGGAGCCAATCTTAAAGGGTTCCCTGATTTCCAAGTTAAGTTGAAGGTCCCCCACAAACCCCTACCCATGGACATCATGATCTCCTGCAGACATGGGCAAAACTCCCAACCCTTGATGCCAGTGGGGCAACTTCCCCTCATCATTAAATGTCCACGTCAACCCCCCACAACACCATGCAGGCATGAGGGTGACCACCCCCCTTCAACCATTCTCGCCGGCATTGGGCCCCGTTCCCAAGGGAGCAAGGGAACAGATTCGGGCATCTGGATCATCATCCTGGAGAAGGAGGTGGCAAGGCTGGTCACGACGCAGGGGAATTTGAAAGAGAAAATCAAGGACTACGAGAACCGATCGAGGCATCAAAACCTATGAATCATGGGCCTACTGGAGGGGATCGAAGGTAGGAACCCCACAGATATGTGGCCCAAATGCTGGGCAATCTGGTGGGAAAGGATAGCTTCCCCAACCGACCAGAAATTGACAGACACACTGGTCACTTCACCCAAAGCCGGGGAACAGCCGAGGGCGATAATCGCCCAGGTGGTCCAGGACTGGGAATGAATTCCACGCTGGGCAAGGCAAACTAAAAACTGTAAGTGGGAAGGTCACTGGATTCGGATTTATCAGAACATGGAAGATGACCTGGCCAAGCACCGGGCTGAATTTAATAGGGGAAGGCCGTGCTGTACAAAAACGGCATACGGTTTGGGATGCTGTACCCAGCCAGCTCTGGGTCACGTTCCAAGGCAGGTAGGACTTCTTCACGGCCCCTGCGGACGCGGACAAATTTGTCTCGGCGAACGGACTAGAGAAGCGATAGTAGGGACAGTAATGAAGAACCCACAGGAAGAAACTCTTAATGCTTAATGTCTACCTTTTACATTCTGTACTGCCAACTGTGAACTATCACCATATCGACCACTTTGCATGGGATTGTACTGCATTGTCCAATTAGGGGGCAATTTAGCATGGCCAATCCACTTATCCTGCACATCTTTTGGGTTGTGGGCGCAAAACCCACGCAGACACGGGGAGAATGTGCAAACTCCACACGGACCGTGACCCAGGACTGGGATTCGAACCCGGGTCCTCAGCGCCGTAGGCAGCAACGCTAACCACTGTGCCACCATGCTGCCCTATACTGCATTGTTCTAGAGGCGAGAGAGGAAAGAGAAGAAGGTAGGAATGAGTGCAGCAAAGCGTTGGAGAAGGTGAGGGATCGGCCGACAAGACAACTAGCTCAGGGAGCGGGGCCACCACACTAGCGAGGTAGCTAGCACTATGGTGGAAGAGTGCAGGAGAGAGAGGCCGTGGTTCCCACAAGGGGAAAAGAGCCTGGCAGGGGGTGGGGAGGAGGGAGTAGACATCGGGCATAGGGGTACAAATAGGGGAAGAAACATGGGAGAGGGAGAAGGGATGGCAGCTCTAGGGTGGGGGGGGGGGGGAGGGGAAGGACAGGGGGGGGGCGGGGGGGAGGACAGGGAGGGAAGAAAACACCACAAGGGAGAGTCAAGAAAAGAGAGAATGGGGGCATTAAGTTGGCTACAACAGGCCACACATGGCGACTTGGAGTGCAGGGGCTCACTCACAGTTGGTGGCCATGTTGGGTACCGCCTGAACAAAGGGAAACCCCGGAGCGCAGGGACCCTACCTCATGGGGAGAACAGTGCCCGTGGCCATCTTGGACGGTTCCCTAACAATGGGAGTGCAGAGGCGCGTCCACCAGGTAAGTATGGTTGATCCCGCAGGAATGGGGAGAAAAAAAACCCATCAGGATAGTCACCTGCAATGTCATGGGATTTAATGGCCCAGTGAAGAGATCCAGCGTCTTCTCCCGCCTGAAAAGTTTGAAAGCTGATATAGTCTTTCTCCAAGAGGCACGCCTAAGAGAGAAGGACTGTCTGCGGGTAAGGAAGGGCTGGGTGGGACAGACCTACCATTCCTGCTACGGGATGAGAGCCAGGGAGTTAGCTATACTGCTGAATAAGGGGACGATGTTTACTTTGACAAGGATGGTTACGGATCCAGGGAGATGGTATGTCATGGTCAGCGATGGCCTGGATGGGGCACTGGTAGTCCTGGTGAACGTGTACACTCCCAACTGGAATGACACGGAGTTTGTAAAGACCATGGCGGAAATCCCCCGACATAGACACAAACCGACTGATCATGGGGGGGACTTTAACTGTATAGGACCCACGGATAGACATGTCAAAACAGGAAAGACCTCCAACAAAGCGAAAGAACTCAGCGTATTCATGGAGCAGATGGGGGCAGAGAACCCATGGTAGTTCATCCACCCAGGGGACAAGGAGTTCTCCTTCTTCTAACATAATGTTTATTCACGGATCGATTTCTTTGTAGTGGGAAAATCGGTGCTTCCAGGGCTGGTAAGAGCGGAATATTCAACGATCGTAATCTCCGACCTCGCTTCACAGAAGATGGATGTGAAGTTGGAGACAGGCCATGCCCAACGCCCCCCATGGAGCTTGGACACGGCCCTCCTGGCCAACAAGACTTTCTGCGAGAAAATATCACAGGCAATTGACGAGTATGTTACTAATTAACACATTCTCCCCGTGTATGCACGGATCTCACCCCATAACCCAAAGATGTGCTGGGTAGGTGGATTAGCCATACTAAATTGACCCTTAATTGGGAAAAAAAGAATCGGGCACTTTAAATGTTAAAAAAAAAGAGAATAAAAAGTTACTAACAACCAGAATGGGGAGGTCTCACCCTCCACGTTCTAGGAGGCGATGAAGGCTTTGATCAGGGGTAAAATCATAGCTTATAAAGCATGGAGTGATAGGGAAGAGAGGGTGGCGAGGCAACAGCTAGACGACTTCACACTGGAGGTAGACCGGCGATACTCTGAGGCCCCGGCGTAGAGCACCTGGTGGAGAGGAAAAAGCTATATGGACATTGACCTGCTCTCCACGAGAAAAGCAGTGCACCAACTCTGACAGGAACGGGGGACCCTGTACGAGAATGGAGACAAAGCCAGCCACCTGCTGACTCACCAGCTGAGAAAGCAGGCAGCCACGAGGGAAATAGCCCAGTTTAGGGACAGCAAAGGCATCTTGGTAGCGGAGCCGGATTAGGTCAATGAGGCATTTGAGACCTTTTACCGGAGGCTGTACACATCCTAGCCCCCAGCAGAGGACTTGAGGATGAAGCAGATCCTCGATGAACTGGACATGCCAGTCGGGGGGAGGATAGGAGACGGGGCCTGGAAGTACCACTAGAACTGGGAGAAATCATGGAGAGTGTCAGCTCCATGCAGGTGGGGAACGTGCCAGGACCAGACGGTTTCCCGCCGGACTTCTGCAAAGGATTCACGACACCACTGGCCCCGCACCTGTGAGAGTTGTTCATAGATTCACTGGCGAGGAGCACACTACCGCCAATGCTAGCACAAACCTCAATCTCACTGATACCTAAGAAAGACAAAGATCCAACAGAAAGCGGTTCCGACAGACCCATCTCGCTGCTAAATGCACCCTAGCCAAATGACTGGAGGACTGTGTACCAGAGGTGGTAGCAGAAGACCAGATGGACTTTGTCAAGGGTAAACAGCTAACATCAAACATCAGGCGGCTGCTGAATGTGATCATGACCCCATCCAGGGAGAGAACACATGAGGTGATCGTCTCCCTGGGCACAGAAAAGGCCTTCGACAGAGTCGAATGGAAGTACCTCATAGAGGTACTGGAGCAGGGTTCACCACCTGGGTGAGACTCCTGTACAACGCTCCATACAGCGAGCATACAGACAAATACCACCAGTTCCAAGTACTTCCAGCTGCATAGAGGCACAAGGCAGGGATGCCCGTTATCCTCTCTGTTGGTCACCCTGGCAATCAAACCGCTGGCGTTCACTCTAACGGTGGCAAAGAACTGGAAAGGGATCCGGAGAGGAGACAGAGAGCACAGAGTCTCTCTCTATGCAGATGACCTTCTCTTCTACATATCGGACCCGTGAAGCAGCATGGAAGGAATCATGACGCTCTTGAAAGAGTTTGGAGCCTTCTCGGACTACAAACTTAACCTGAACAAAGGCGAGGGGGAGGGGCAGAGCTGGAGGGGTTGCCTTTTAAACCGGCTAGACACAAATTCCGCAACCTGGGGATCCAAAATCGCTCACGGCTGGACAGATATCCACAAGTGGAACCTGACCAGCCTGACAGAGGAAGTAAAAATGGTCCCGCAAAGATGGAACACACTCCCGCTCTCCCTGGCAGGGAGAGTGCAGACGATCAGGATGAACATACTGCCCAGGTTCCTCTTGTTGTTTAGATCCATACCGATCTACATCCCCAAGGCTGAGTCAATTCACTAGACAAACTGATTATGGTGTTTGTATGGGGAGGGAAGAACGCAAGGATCCCAAAGAGAGTACTGAAGAGACCGAGATCCATGGGAGCCTAGCCCTCACAAGCCTGCATTATTATCACTGGACAGCAACCACAGAGAGGGTAAAGGGATGGATAAAGGGTCCAGAATCCGAGTGGGTGCTTATGGAGGAGGCCTCCTGCAGAGGGACCTCCCTCCTGGCCCTAGCCACAGCGGCACTTCCATCCCCACCTAATAAATATTCAACAAGCCCAGGTGGTGGCAACACTCCGGTCGTGGAACCAACTGCGACAACACTTTGGCTTAACCAAAATGTCTGACAAAGCCCCCATCTGCAACAACCACAGGTTCACACCGGTGTCAATGGTCGGCACCTCCAAAAGATGGAGACAGGACGGGGGGAGACTGACATTTCAGGACTTCTACACCAACAACAGGCTGACAATGCTCGAGGAACTGACAGCAAGATTCCAGCTGACGGGGGTGGGTTGGGGGGGGAATGAACTAAGGTGCCTACAGATCAAAAACTTCCTACGAAGGAAAACGAGGATGTATCCACAACCACCACAACAATCACTGCTAGAGGACCTATTGGACGCGGACTTCCTAGGGTAAGGGAACTGTGGTGACATGTATGGGCGACTGATAAGGGGGGGCCAACACGCAACTGGACAAGATGAGGGAGAAGTGGAAGGAGGAATTGGGTTTGAAATAGGATGGGGAGGAGATAGTGGCAGCTATGGACGCAGAGAAGGCCTTTGACCGAGTGGAGTGGGAGTATCTCTGGGAAGTGTTGCGGAGGTTTGGGTTTGGAGAGGGGTTTAGCAGTTGGGTTAAACTCCTATATAGAGCCCCGGTGGCGAGTGTGGTTACGAATCGGCGGAGGTCGGACTATTTTCGGCTGTATCGAGGGACGAGGCAGGGGTGCCCCCTGTGTCCCTTGTTGTTTGCAATAGCAATTGAACCTTTGGCCATGGCATTAAGGGAGTCTGGGAAATGGAGGGGGGTGGTCCGAGGGGGAGAGGAGCATCGAGTGTCGCTGTATGCAGACCTGTTGTATGTGGCGGACCCAGTGGAGGGGATGGTGGAGGTCATGCAGATCCTAAGGGAGTTTGGGGACTTCTCGGGCTATAAGCTCAATGTAGGGAAGAGCGAGCTTTTTGTGGTGCATCCGGGGGATCAGCGAAGAGGGATAGACGACCTACTGCTGAGGAGGGCGGATAGGAGCTTTCGATACTTGGGGATCCAGGTAGCTAGGAGCTGGGGGGCCCTGCACAAACTGAACTTGACGAGGCTGGTGGAGCAGATGGAGGAGGACTTTAAACGGTGGGACATGTTGCCGCTCTCGCTGGCGGACAGGGTACAGTCGATTAAAATGGTGGTCCTTCCGAGGTTTCTTTTTGAATTTCAATGCCTTCCAATTGTGATCACCAAGGCCTTTTTTAAGAGGGTAGACAGGAGCATTATGGTCTTTGTGTGGGTGAGTAAGACCCCGAGGGTAAGGAGGGGGTTCCTGGAGCGAAGTAGGGATAGAGGAGGGCCGGCGTTGCCGAATCTGGGTGGCTACTATTGGGCAGCCAACGTGGCGATGATCCGTAAGTGGGTGATGGAGGGAGAGGGGGCGGCATGGAAGAGGTTGGAGATGGCGTCCTGCAAAGGAACGAGCCTGGGGGCGCTGGTGACGGCACCGCTGCCGCTCTCGCCGACAAGGTACACCACGAGTCCGGTGCTGGCGGCAACGCTAAAGATCTGGGGGCAGTGGAGATGACACAGGGGTGTGATGGGAGCATCGGTGTGATCCCCGATCAGAGATAACCACCGGTTTGTCCCAGGAAGGATGGACGGGGGGGTTTCAGAGCTGGCATCGGGCAGAGATTAGAAGAATGGGGGAAATGTTCATCGATGGGATGTTTGCGAGCTTAGAGGCGCTGGAGGAGAAATTTGGACTACCCCCGGGAAATGCCTTCAGGTACATGCAAGTCAGGGCGTTTGTGAGGCGGCAGGTGAGGGAATTCCCGCTGCTCCCGGCACAGGGGATTCAAGACAGGGTGATTTCGGGCGTATGGGTCGGAGAGGGCAAGGTGTCGGCGATATACCAGGAGATGAAAGAAGAGGGGGAGGCTTTGGTAGAGGAGCTGAAGGGTAAATGGGAAGAGGAGCTGGGGGAGGAGATTGAGGAGGGGCTGTGGGCTGATGCCCTAAGTAGGGTTAATTCCTCTTCCTCATGTGCCAGGCTCAGCCTGATACAGTTTAAGGTAGTTCACAGAGCGCACACGATGGGGGCAAGGCTGAGTAGGTTCTTTGGGGTGGAGGACAGATGTGGGAGGTGCTCAGGAAGCCCGGCGAACCATGTCCATATGTTTTGGTCATGCCCGGCACTGGAGGGATTCTGGAGGGGAGTTGCGGGAACAGTATCTAAGGTGGTGAAAGTCCGGGTCAAGCCAAGCTGGGGGCTAGCACTATTTGGAGTGGTGGACGAGCCGGGAGTGCAGGAGGCGAAAGAGGCCGGTATTCTGGCCTTTGCGTCCCTAGTAGCCCAGCGAAGGATCTTGTTAATGTGGAAAGGGGCGAAGCCCCCCAACATGGAGGCCTGGATAAATGATATGGCAGAGTTTATCAAGTTGGAGAGGATAAAGTTTGCCTTGAGAGGGTCTGCGCAGGGCTTCTGCAGGCGGTGGCAACCGTTCCTAGACTATCTCGCGGAGCGTTAGATGAAGGTCGGACAGCAGCAGCAACCCAGGGGGGGAGGATGTCTTTCTTGCGGTGGGGGGGGTTTCTGGGGGGCATTTGAGCAAGAAAATACATGAATGATCCGGAAAACTGAAATGTACGGGAGGAATCCAATGTACAAAGTTCTGTCTCATGTTGACTTGCCATGTTCGTGTCTTGCTATGCGAGCTTTCTTTCTTTTGTGTTACGGGGGTGGGGGGGGGGGTTGTTTGTAAGGTTGAACATTTTGTTTAAAAAATTCTGAATAAACAATTAAAAAAAAAAAAAAAATAGGATGGGGACTCTGGAGCGAAGCACTGCACTGGGTCAACTCCACCTCCCCATGTGCGAGACTCAGCCGAATGCAGTTAAAAGTGGTACACAGAGTCCACTTAACCAGAACCCGAATGAGCAGGTTCTTCCTGGAGGTGGAGGACAATGCGAATGGTGCCAAGGATGCCCAGCCAACCACGGCCACATGTTCTGGTCTTGCCCCAGACTTGTTGGGTTTTGGACAGCCTTCTTCGAGGCAATGTCCAAGATGATGGGGGTGAGGGTGGAGCCTTGCCCAAGAGTGGCAGTCTTCGGGGTATCAGAACAGCTAGATCTCTTCATGATAAGGAGGGCCAACGCCCTAGCCTTTGCCTCCCTAATCGTCCGCCAGAGAATCCTGCTCGGCTGGCGGTCAGCAGCACCACCCAAAGCTGCAGGCTGGCTGTCCGACCTATCAGAATTTCTCCAAATGGAGAAAATTAATTTCGCCATCCGAGGATCGGAAGAGTGCTTCCACAAAACATGAGAGCTACTCACTCGGTTATTTCATGACTTGTTGGTAGCCAGCAACTAAGAAGTCAAAGAACAGGAGAGGGTAGCCACGACACGGCAAGGAAAGGGGGGGGGAGGGGGAGTGGGACGGGGGGTAGGGAGGCATGGAACCCAACCATGCCCAACAAAAGAAGCAGTATCACACCAACATAACAGGAGCAGATGAGGGAAGAAGACAAGAGAAATGACCAAGGTAGGGGGAGGGGATGCGAGAAAGGATAAGAGGAGTGGGGGAGCAAGGGAAACAGCCAGAACCAAAAAAACAATGGGGAACATAAAACAGGAATTTGCAACCACCACTGTAAGTAATGCAAGAAAAATAACGATGATGTATGTAAATCATTGAAACCGACTGGCTTACGTGAGAATACTTTTCTTTATCCTCCATCTCCTACTGTTTGTCCACATTTATCCTTGTTTTGTACACCACAAAAAAGTCGATAAAATCATTAAGGGCAACATAGTAGCACAGTGGTCAGGATGTTGCTTCACAGCTCCAGGGTCCCAGGTTCGATTCCCGGCTTGGGTCACTGTCTGTGCGGAGTCTGCACGTTCTCTCCCTGTCTGCGTGGGTTTCCTCCGGGTGCTCCGGTTTCCTCCCACAAGTCTTGAAAGTGCTGTCGGGTGAATTTGACATTCTGAATTCTCCCTCAGCGTACCCGAACAGGGGCCGGAGTGTGGTGACGAGGCTATTTTCACAGTAACTTCATTGCAGCCTACTTATGACAATAATAAAGATTATTATTAATATAAAGAAAATAACCTATTTCTTTGATCACGTTTTTGGTTGTTTTCCCTAACATTGCCTTATGTGACTTGGTGTCAAACCTTGCTTCATAACTCTCCTGTAAAGCATCTAGGATGTTTCTTTATGTTAAAGTTGCTTTTGGTGACTTCCGGTGGCGGCTATGAAGGAGTAAGTCGCACATTTGGTGGCCCCCGCTCGGGTCGGAATTTTGGACCTTTTCACTCAATCTTCTACCGGACTTGTATTGAAAAATTGATGACGGAGGCAATTGTGTACTGAATTCCCACATGTGCATGGAGAGAAGGACTAGAAGTGCTCGTAAAGGCAGAAACAGAAAGACAGAGAAGGCTTGGGCTGAAGCTGCAGCGGGAGACAGCATGGCGGAGGACCGGACCTCTGGTTTGTCGACCCAGCGGTCAACAGAGCAGCTGATGCAAGTTATTCAGGAAGGCTTTGCTGAGCAGAAATGGGACTGCTTGGACCCGATAAAAGAGTCGATTGAGCGGCTGGAGCCTAGATTGGACGCCCAAGATCAGGCGATCCAGAAGGTGGAGAAGGCGCTGGCTCAGCAGGAGGAACATCAAACTGCGGTGGAGTTGGAGGTGGGGATGCTGAGAGACCAGCAGAAGAAGCTCCTGGAGAAGGTGGAGGACCTAGAGAATAGGTCCCGCCGGCAGAACTTGAGAATCGTTGGGCTCACGGAGGGATCCGAAGGAGCGGACGTTCGGGCATACATCGCAGACATGTTTGAGAAGCTGCTGGGGGATGGGGCATTCTCCCGACCCTTGGAGGTTGTCAGGGCTCACAGGGCACTCGTGAGGAAGCCACGAATGGGAGACCCCCCGAGGGCAATGGTGGTGAGATTCCACAGGTATTTAGATAAGGAGCGCATTCTACAGTGGGCCAAATAGACACGGAGCTGTAAGTGGGACAACGGGTCTACCAAGACCTGAGTGTAGAGGTGGCCAGGAGAAGAGCAGGCTTCAACCAGATTAGGTCGATCCTTGTTAAGAAAAAGGTGAAGTTCGGACTTTTGTATCCGGCCCGTCTCTGGGTCACGTATGAGGAACAGCACTTTTATTTTGAGTCGCCTGAGGACGCGCTGGACTTCGTGAAAAGGAAAGGACTGGTGGTGGACTGAGAACTTTTGAACTTTGCTGCAATGTCCATGTTTTTTTTTCCCTGTTCTTTAAAAAAAAGTTTCTAATTTCTCGTTTTGTGGAAGCTGTTTGTAATGCCTTCCATGGTGGTTTGGGACCAGTGGCAGAGCTGAGTGAGTTAAGGTTTTCATTTACACTGTTGGGGGATGGAAGTATGCTTGTTTAGATTTTGGTGTTTCTTCTGTCGGGCAATTGTGTGGGGATTGTTTAATGTTGGAGTATGTTTGTATGAGCGGGGGGGAGGGTGGGGAGGGAACAATAGGCGAGAGACTATCCGGCACCAGGGATGGGGGCCACCAAGCTAGCTGGGCGGGCCAGCTCACGGAAGTGCAGTGGGGGGGTGTGCATATGTTTGGTTCATCAAAGGGGTTGGGTTACAGAGTGTTGTTGCTAGGGCAGGGGGGGAGGGGGGGAAATGTTCTGCTGTCGAGGGAGGGACATGGGCCAAGGGTCAGGGAGGTTGGGGGCGGAAGCTGCTTGGGGGCAGGCCAGTGGAGGCGCAGAGCATAGGCTGGAGGCGGGCCCTAAAAAGGGGATGGCTGATCGGCAAAGAGGGGGGGGCAATAAGCCCCCCCAACTAGGCGCTGATCACCTAGAATGGGCAGCACGATAGCATAGTGGTCAGCACAATTCCTTCACAGCTCCAGGGTCCCAAGTTTGATTCCCGGCTTGGGTCACTGTCTGTGCGGAGTCTACACGTTCTGCCCGTGTGTGCGTGGGTTTCCTCCGGATGCTCCGGTTTCCTCCCACAGTCCAAAGATGTGCAGGTTAGGTGGATTGGCCATGCTAAATTTCCCTTAGTTTCCAAAATTGCTCTTAGTGTTGGGGGGGGTTACTGGGTTATGGGGATTGGGTGGAGGTGGGGGCTTGGGTAGGGTGCTCTTTCCAAGAGCCGGTGCAGACTGGATGGGCCGAATGGCCTCCTTCTGCACTGTAAAATCTATGAAATGTTCGAGGGTTAAATGGGCCAGTCAAGAGGGCACGTGTGTTTGCGCATCTTAGGGGATTGAAGGCGGACGTGGTAATGTTACAGGAGACGCACCTTAGAGTAACTGACCAGATTAGATTGAGGAAAGGCTGGGTCAGTCAGGTCTTCCGCTCGGGACTGGATTCAAAGACTAGAGGGGTCGCGATCCTGATCAATAAGCGGGTGGTGTTTGAGGCGGGTAGAATAGTTTTGGATGTGGGAGGTCGGTACATTATGGTCAGTGGGAAACTGGAGGGGGTGCAGGTGGTATTAGTAAATGTGTATGCGGCAAATTGGGATGATGTGGAGTTTATAAAGAGGATGCTGGGGAAGATACCGGACCTGGACTCGCACAGGTTGGTCATGGGAGGGGACGTCAACACAGTTATTGGCCACGGCCTGGACCGGTCAAGCTCGAAAACGGGCAGGGTGCCAGCAATGGCAAAGGAACTAAAAGGGTTCATGGACGAGATTTGTGATGGTGGGGGGGGCGGGGGGGGGGGGGTTTGGATCCATGGAGATTTGGGCAGCCGAGGGTGAAGGAGTTCTCCTTCTACTCACACGTGCATAAAGTGGACTCCCGGATCGATTTCTTCATTTTGAGCAGGGCCTTACTGGCAGGGGTGGCGGACACGGAGTACTCGGCGATCACAATCTCAGACCATGCTCCGCACTGGGTTGACCTGCAGGTTAGTAAAGACAGTAACCAGCGCCCGCACTGGAGGTTGGATGTGGGACTTTTGGCTGACGAAGGTGTGTGCGAGCGGCTGAGGAAATGTATTCAGAACTACCTGCAGGTCAACGACACGGGGGATATTTCAGCAGCGATGATCTGGGAAGTACTGAGGGCGGTGGTCAGAGGGGAGCTGATCTCGATACAGGCCCATAGGGAGAAGGTGGACAGGGCAGAGACAGTCTGACTGGTTAAGGAGATACTACAGATCGATAGGAGGTATGCGGAGACCCCAAAGGCAGGGCTTTTAAGGGAACGGCGGAGGTTACAGGCAGAGTTTAGCTTGCTGACCACAGGGAGGGTGGTGGAGCAGCTGAGAAAGGTGAGGGAGTGACCTAGGAGTATGGAGAGAAGGCCAGCAGAATGCTTGCACAGCAGCTTAGAAAGAGGGAGGCAGCCAGGGAGATAGGGAAAGTAAATGACCGAGATGGGAACCTGGTTGGAGATTCAGCAGGGGTGAATAAGGCGTTTAAGGATTTCTACAGTAGGCTGTACAGGTCGGAACCCCCGACGGGGCCGAAGGGGATGAGGCACTTCTTGGGGGGGGCTGAATTTCCCAAAGGTGGACGGGGAGCGGGTAGAAGGGCTGGGGGCCCCGATCGGGTTGGAAGAGATAGTGGAGGGTCTGAAGGCTATGCAGGTGGGTAGAGCCCCGGGGCCGGACGGGTACCCAGTGGAGTTTTATAAAAGTTCTCTGGGATATTCGGGCCGGTGTTGATGAGGATGTTCAATGAGGCAAGGGAAAGAGGGGTGCTGCCCCCGACGATGTCACAGACCACGATTTCGCTGATTCTGAAGTGGGTCAAGAACCCAGAGCTGTGTGGGTCCTACAGGCCGATATCCCGGTTGAATGTGGACACCAAACGGCTGGCCAAAATTTTGTCCTCCAGGATTGAGGATTGTGTTCCGGACGTTGTTGGGGAGGAACAGACGGGGTTTGTCAAGGGTAGGCAGTTGGTGGCCAATGTAAGAAGGTTGTTACATGTGATTATGATGCCCCCGGAAGGTAGGGAGGTGGAGGTAGTGATCGCAATGGATGCAGAAAAGGTTTTTGATCGGGTAGAATGGGACTATCTGCGGGAGGTACTAGGACGGTTCGGATTTGGGCAGGGCTTTATTGACTGGGTCAGGTTGCTGTATCAGGCTCCTGTGGCAAATGTACGGACGAATAGGACAATATCGGACTATTTTAGACTGCACCGGAGGATGAGACAGGGATGCCCTCTCTCCCCACTGTTGTTCCCGCTAGCTATAGAGCCATTGGCAATTGCTCTGAGAGCCTCAAGGGGCTGGTCTGGGGGGAGGGGAGGGGGGTGGGGCGGCGGGGGGGGAAGGGGGGGGGTGGGTGGTTGTGGAGCACAGAGTCTCGCTCTATGCAGACGACCTGCTTCTGTATGTATCGGACCCATTAGAGGGGATGGAAGAAATCATGAGGATTTTAGGGGAATTTGGCCGGTTTTCGGGGGATAAGCGGAGTATGGGGAAAAGTGAGATGTTTGCGGTCCAGGCGAGGGGACAGGAGAGGCGACTGGGAGAGCTGCCGTTTAGATTAGTAGGGGGAAGATTTAGGTACCTGGGCATTCAAGTGGTGCGGGAATGGCACCGACTGCTTAAATTCAATCTGTCCCGGCTAGTAGACCAAATGAAGGACGATTTTCGGAGATGGGACGTGCTCCCGTTGTCATTAGCTGGGAGGGTGCAGACGGTGAAGATGACGGTCCTCCCGAGATTCCTGTTCGTGTTTCAATGTCTCCCCATCTTTATCCTTTTTTGAACGGGTCAACAATGTGATCTCTGGCTTTGTTTGGGCGGCAATTCCCCGCGGGTAAAGAAGATAATGCTTGTGCGGAGTCGGGGAGAGGGAGTGCTGGCGCTGCCAAATTTTAGTAACCATTACTGGGCGGCGAATATAGCCATGATCAGGAAGTCGGTGGTGGTGGGTGGGGGGGGGTCGGCATGGGAGCATATGGAGGCGGATTCATGCAAGGGCACCAGGTTGGGGACGTTGGTAACTGCGCCTCTGCCATTCCCGCTGGCACGATACTCCACCAGCCCCGTGGTGGTGGCGGCCCCGAGAGTCTGGGGGCGATGGAGGAGACATGTGGGAGCAGAGGGAGCATCGGTCTGGTCCCCAATCTGTAATAATCACCGGTTTGCCCCGGGAAGTATGGATGGGGAGTTCCGGATATGGCGGAGAGCAGGAATTGAGAGTATGGGGGATATGTTTATAGAGGGGAGCTTTCAGAGTATGAGGGCGCTGGAGGAGAAGTTTGGGTTGGCGAGGGGAAAATAATTCAGGTATCTGCAGGTGCAGGACTTCCTATGTAAACAGGTGTCAACCTTCCCGTTCCTACCGCTAAGGGGGTTCAGGACAGGGTAGTTTCCAGAGGGTGGGTAGGAGAAGGGAGGATCTCGGACATTTACAAGGAACTTATGGGGTCAGAAGAGATGCAGACCGAGGAGCTGAAGCGCAACTTGGAGGAGAGATAGAGGATGGTCTATGGGCGGACGGGTTGAGTAGAGTCAACGCGTCCGCAACATGTGCCAGGCTCAGCCTGATACAATTTAAGGTCATTCACCGGGCTCACATGACAGTGGCCCGGATGAGCTGATACTTTGGGGTGAAAGACAGGAGTGCAAAATATGCGGGAGGACCAGCAAACCATGTCCACATGTTCTGGGCATGTCCGAAGCTTAAAGGATTTTGGCAGGGGTTTGCAGATGTCATGTCCACGGTGTTAAAAATAAGGGTGGCGCTGAGTCCAGAGGTGGTGATTTTCAGGGTGTTGGAAGACCCAGGAAGAGAAAGAGGCAGACGTTCTGGCCTTTGCTTCCCTGGTAGCCTGGAGACGGGTACTATTAGCTTGGAGGGACTCAAAGCCCCCGAAGTCAGAGACCTGGCTATCGGACATGGCTAGCTTTCTCTGTTTGGAGAAAATCAAGTTAGCCTTGAGAGGGTCACTGTTAGGGTTCGCCCGGAGGTGGCAACCGTTCGTCGACTTCTTCGCGGAAAATTAATCGTCGGCAGAAGGGGGGGGGGGGTTAGTTTAGCTTAGAGTAGGAGGTTAATAAAGGTGGGAACTGTAAGGGAGGGAGACGTTTTTTGCACTATGTTTATAGTTCCATGTACATTGTTTATTGTGTTGTTGTTCCAATACCAAAAAATACCTCAATAAAATGTTTATTAAAAACAAAATTTGCTTTTGGTACATTAAATAGGCTTCAGGCGAATCCATGTCCTGATTTCTCCCAGTGCCACATGCAAACAAGTACAGGAATAGGATGAAACAGCAGATGAATGTGTAGTTGGAGAAATGGTGCAGGAGGGAGGGATTTGGATTCCTGAAACATTGGGATCAGCTCTGGCCAGATGGTGTTACATCTCCATTGAGCCAAGAATTACCTTTTGGGCTGATTTGTCAATGCAATTGGGAAGGGTTTAAACTAAGGTGGGTAGTGGGATAGGGTGAAAGTGATGGAGAGTAAGGTGACATAGAAAAAAGGTGCTCATGACAAATATCAGGTTTGAGTACAAGAACACAAATGAGAACCAAGCAGAATATAGAAAGTGTAGACATAAGGGAAAAAGGAAATAAGAGAAGCAACGAGAGAGTATAAGAAGAAACTGGCAACTAACATCAAAGGGAATACAGAGGTTTTCTAGAGGCATTTAAATAGTAAAATGGTAACAAAAATTAGCGTGGGACTGACTCGGGACCACAAAAGGAATTTGCACATGAAAGCATAGGGCATAGCTGCAGAGGTGGATTTACAATGAAACACACCGTGCCTAGGCACAGGGCCCCAATCAAAGGGAGGGGGGGAGCCCCATGCCGGACCTGGAAACTATCAGCTAGACATGGCCAGTCGACAGTTAACAGGGCATCCAATCGGAGGCTGATTACTCTGCCTTTGTTGCTGATAGGCTCAAACAAATGAGCAAAACAGCAGCAACTGCAGTGCAAAATCAGACTCTGATTGGCTGAGTCTCAAATAGCGAGAGAATGGGCCTCACCACCACAACCCAAAAAGATGTGCAGGCTAAGTAAATTGGCCAAGCTAAATTGTCCCTTAATTGGACAAAAAAAGAATTGGGTGCTCTTAAAAAAAGCATTTTTTAAAGCCACAAGGAGCTGAGCACTAGGTTTGCGCTGGCAGCAGAGCGGACCCCCGAGGCCAGCCACAGGTGCACCAAAATGCCACAAGGTGAGGCGGAGGCATGCCGACCACGGCGAATACATAGCATGAGTGAGGCAGGCTATCTTGAAGACCCGAGATGAGTGAGACTGGGATAGTATGGGGGAGGGGGGTGGGCAGGGTTAATGTGTGTGGGGAGGGAGAGTGTGCGATGTGTTTGGATGCAGACTTGCAAGGCGGGAGAGTTTGTGAAAGGGGAATGGGCAGGAGGAGAGTAGAGTGAGTGTTGTTTGAAATCCACGATCAGAATCACAGCTTCATAGTTGGAAGATGAATCACATTTTTGCAGAGTTTGAAACGGTTAAAAATGTGGGATTGACTGTGCAAATGCCTGCTCTTTGAGACACTTTAACTGACTAAAATCAAAATAAGTTTCTTTGGAAATATGAAGCAACACTATCAATTTGGCAGTCAAAAATGCAGAAAATTGAAAGCAAGGCAATAGGTCGAAACTAGCAAAAATTCAGTTTCCCATTTTACTTTAAAAATTTAAATTATTGAACAGTGCACAAGCTGAACATTCATCCTCACCCAAAAGTATGGGTGAATTATCTAATGACTTAAACTTGCTGATACATACATAGATACTTTTGTAAGGGCCACGAAGAATCCAGCACGAGTTTTAAGGATACAAAGTAATAACATTTATTTACTATAACATATATACATAACAGTAGCAGTAACTTCCCTTGCTACATACTGCTTCCTGCTGGTTCCTGAACTGGCCAGCTTATTTATACTAGGAGTTTACTAGTGGTATCTCCGCCCCCCTCATTGGGGAAGCTCATACTCCCACAGGATTGTGGGATAGTCATTTGTCCCCAGCCAATGGTAAGTAGGCAGGTTATAACAGATACATAGAAGATAGGAGCAGGAGGAGGCCGTTGCCCCTGAAGCCTGCTCCGTCATTTATCACGATCATGGCTGATCATCCAACTTTTGTTTTTAAATTTAGAGTACCCAATTATTTATTTTTTCCCAATTAAGGGGCAATTTAGCGTGGCCAAACCACCTACCTTGCACATCTTTGGGTTGTGGGGGTGAAACCCATGCAGACATGTGGAGAATGTGCAAACTTCACATGGACAGTGACCCAAAGATGTAAATTATTCAGAAGAATTGATTGTACCTTAATGGCTCAGTTTGAAAAGGAGCACTTTTGTTGGAGGTAAGTGCTCAGACACGTTTATGCCACAAACTGCTGCCTTCTTTGGGACTATCTCTAAGAGGACATGATTGTCAAATTGAAGAGTTCATTTTTTTAGCCTGCCTAAATATCTCAGTGAATTTGATGAGCTTCTCAAAGAGCATTTGAAAAGTTAGCAATATGGTGGCATGGGAAGACCAACCTTTTAACCCACAGGACCTACAATGACTTCATCACTATAATGGCAGAGCGGCTCAGAAACCAATTCACTAATGAAGTGAGAGGTGCCAAATATTATTCCATGATAGTCGATTCAACACCAAATGTGAGTCATGTGGATAAATTAACATTAATTTTCAGATATATGATCAACACTGGACGGATGGAGTTGGATGGATTTGGATTTGTTTAATGTCACGTGTACCGAGGTACAGTGAAAAGTATTTTTCTGCAAGCAGCTCAACAGATTATTAAATACATGGGAAGAAAAGGGAATAAAAGAAAATACATAATAGGGCAGCACAAGGGATACAATGCATCGGATGAAGTATACAGGGTGTAGTGTTAATGAGGTCAGTCCATAAGAGGGTCATTTAGGAGTCTGGTATCAGCGGGGAAGAAGCTGTTTTTGAGTCTGTTTGTGCGTGTTCTCAGACTTCTGTATCTCCTGCCCGATGGAAGAAGTTGGAAGAGTGCGTAAGCCGGGTGGGAGGGGTCTTTGATTATGCTGCCCGCTTTCCCCAGGCAGCGGGAGGTGTAAATGGAGTCAATGGATGGGAGGCAGGTTTGTGTGATGGACTGGGCAGTGTTCACGACTCTCTGAAGTTTCTTGCGGTGCTGGGCCGAGCAGTTGCCATACCAGGCTGTGATGCAGCCCAATCGGATGCTTTCTATGGTGCATCTGTAAAAGTTGGTAAGATTCAATGTGGACATGCCGAATTTCCTTAGTTTCCTGAGGAAGTATAGGCGCTGTTGTGCTTTCTTGGTGGTATTGTCGACGTGGGTGGACCAGGTCAGATTTTTGGAGATGTGCACCCCTAGGAATTTGAAACTGCTAACCATCTCCACCTCGGCCCCATTGATGCTGACAGGGGTGTGGACAGTACTTTGCTTCCTGAAGTCAATTACCAGTTCTTTAGTTTTGCTGGCATTGAGGGAGAGATTGTTGTCGCTACACCACTCCACTAGGTTCTCTATCTCCCTCCTGTATTCGGACTCATCGTTATTCGAGATCCGGCCTACTATGGTCGTATCGTCAGCAAACTTGTAGGTGGAGTTGGAACCAAGTTTTGCCACGCAGTCGTGTGTGTACAGGGAGTAGAGTAGGGGGCTAAGTACGCAGCCTTGCGGGGCGCCGGTGTTGAGGACTATTGTGGATGAGGTGTTGTTGTTCATTCTTACTAATTGCGGTCTGTTGGTCAGAAAATCGAGGATCCGGTTGCAGAGTGGGGAGCCGAGTCCTAGGTTTTGGAGCTTTGATATGAGCTTGGCTGGGATTATGGTGTTGAAGGCGGAGCTGTAGTCAACAATAGGAGTCTAATGTAGGTGTCCTTGTTTTCGAGATGCTCTAGGGATGAGTGCAGGGCCAGGGAAATGATGTCTGATGTGGACCGGTTGCGACGTTATGCGAATTGCAGTGGATCAAGGCGTTCTGGGAGTATGGAGGTGATGCGCTTCATGGTCAACCACTCGAAGCACTTCATTCCGACTGAATTCAGGGCCACCGGACTGTAGTCATTGAGGCACGTTGCCTGGTTCTTCTTTGGCACCGGTATGATGGTGGTCTTCTTGAAGCAGGTGGGGACCTCGGAGGGGAGTAGGGACAGGTTAAAGATGTCCGCGAACACCTCTGCCCACTGGTCCGTGCAGGCTCTGCGTGCACGACCAGGGATCCCGTCCGGGCCCCTCGCCTTCCGAGGGTTCACTTTCAGGAAGGCCGATCTGACTTTGGAAGCTGTGATAGTTGGTATGGGCTGCTGGGGCACTCGACAGCGGATTGTTGGTTACCTGCTCGAACCGAGCATAGAATGCATTCAGTTCATCAGGGAGGAGTGCGCTGCTGCCGGAGATACTGCTCGGCTTCGCTTTGTAGCTCATTATGTTGTTTAGTCCTTGTCACAATTGCCGAGAGTCTGTCTGTGACTCTAGCTTGGTTTGATATTCTCTCTTGGCATCTCGGATGGCTTTGCGGAGGTCGTACCTGGATTTCTTGTATAGGTGAAGATGTAGAACGATTTATTTGTTTTGTCCAGTTAAGATCCCTGACTTCTAAGTTTCTGGAGACAACTGTTTTATAACATATAGTGCAGGAGGCCATTCGGCCCGTCAAGTCTGCACTAACCCACTGAAGCCCTCACTTCCACCCTATCACCATAACCCAATAACCCCTCCTAACCTTTTTCGACACTTAGGACAATTTACCATGGCCAATCCACCAAACCTGCACGTCTTTGGACTGTGGGAGGAAATCGGAGCACCCGGAGGAAACCCACGCAGACATGGGGAGAACGTGCAGACTCCACACAGACAGTGACCCAGCGGGGAATCGAACCTGGGACCCAGGCGCTGTGAAGCCACATTGCTAACCACTATGCTACTGTGTTTTGGAAATCATTGCAAATTTAGGTTTGGACATCTGGCTACTGGTGCTGCCTGCCTGTGACAGATGTTTGCTACCCATGGCCTTCCCAAAGTAATAGTGTCCGGCAATGGCACTCCATTCACTGGAGACGAGTTTAAGCACTCTGTCCGAACAAATGGTATTCGCCATTTGAAAACAGCTCCCTATACCCCACCTCAAACGGGTTGGTGGAGAGAGCTGTGCAGATGTTCAAAACAGCCATGAAGAAGCAATCCAGCAGACCACTATGCCTTAGGTTGGCCAACGTTCTTCTATCTTATATGACCCCCATGCCACCACAGGCATCCCACTAGCCATCGTCTCCTGACCCAATTGGACTTCTATTTCCTGAATTTGTCGGGGAGGGTGGAGGCAAAGCAGGCCTCCCAGAGGAAACAGCATGTTTCGGACAAAGGGGACAACTCATTACAAGTGGGTGACCAGGAACTTTGGCTCAGGCCCACTCTGGTTACCAGGCAAATTGTATCAAAGTCAGGCCCAGTCTCAAGTGGGTTTGAATGGCAGGACAGTGTGGAAACATGTTTAGCACATTAGAAGTCAAAAGGGGACCACAACCCCAATCTCGGAACAATTGGAACCAGCAGGGCCAGCACGGTGGCACAGTGAGTAGCACTGCTGCCTTACAGCGCCGAGTTCCCAGGTTCGACCCTGACTCTGGGTCACTGTCCATGTGGAGTTTGAAAATTCTCCCCGTGTTTGCGTGGGTTTCGCCTCCACAACCCAAAGATGTGCAGGCTAGGTTTATTGACCATGCTAAATTGCCCAATTGGGAAAAATGAATTGGGTACTTTAAAAAAAACATAAAACAACAGCAGACAGGTAGCACCCAAAGAGAAAATTCTGGAAAATCTCAGCAGGTCTGGCAGCATCTGTAGGGAGAGAAAAGAGCTAACGTTTTGAGTCCAGATGACCCTTTGTCAAAGCACCAATGCTCTTGTAGTGGATCCAGAACAGCGGGAATCTAGGAGTTCTGAGGAGGCCCTATTGATAACCAGGACGGAGCTGGCGAAGGGAATAATCCTTTGGTGTTGGTTGAACCTCATTGACATCCTTTCACGATGACAGTGTTGGCCCCAAAGTTGGAGGAAGCCAGTTGGGGGACTAATGCGGACT